>NW_027207480.1:0-339013 GCF_963455315.2 Globicephala melas | reverse complement strand
CATGCTTGATTCTCTTTCGGAGACATAGCAATCCATAGGTTTTAAGATACTTAAGAGTCAGGTACATTCTTAGGCGTTTAATATGGGGTGTTGAGTCCATTTCATTGAGCAAGGAGTAGCTCTTGTCTATTCCATATTTGGCTTAAGGAACTTTATCTGTGCTCATTTCAATCTCTGGTTTTATGCAGCACCCCAACTCACCTTTACCTTTAAACAAGCATAAGTTGGTTTTCTAAATTTGAGACCCTGTTCTGTTCTGTAATTCAGTTCCTGTGTAGCCAAGTTTACATTCCGTGTATTACTGATATCTTATGATGTTTCTTTTTCTGTGTGACTTATTTCAGTTAGAATCATCGTACCTGAATCCACTCATTGTGCTGCTACGGGCCTGATGACATAGATTTCACTGCTGAGTGATACTGCATTGTACGTAAGTACCACAAGTTCTTTATCCATTTTTCACTTTCTGTGATATAGAAATTGTACGGTAAACGAGGTTCTTGTAAACAGAGGCGTCCCAAACATTGGCGTGGCTGTATCTTTTTGATTTTAATTTCCCTAAGCTATAGGACCATAAGTGGAAGTGCCCTAGGCTCTGTTGCTTTGTTTTTTAGACGTTTCAGGAAACACCATACACTTCTCCCGAGTGTCTGTTGGCAATTTACATCCCGCCCATCAGCATAACAAGGCTCCCAGTTCTCCATGGCCTGTCCTGCCTTTCTGGATTTTACACTTTTTTCACATGGCCCTTTTGACCGGGGGGAAGTGAGACTTCATTGTAGTGCAGATTTCCTTTGCAAGCTTGCTTGGTTGGCCAAAAAGGGCGTATGCGTTTTTTCCTGAATATATGCAGGAAAAAACGCATACGCCCTTTTTGGCCAAGTGCATCATTGTGGACGTTCTGCCTCTTTTCCTATGCTTTCAATGCAATTCCAGTCTACCTCCTGAAATCGGTTTCCTGCAATTCTGCCCCACTTTCAAGTCCTCTTGGCAGCCTTACTTCAGTATATTTTTGGACGATAGTTGTCATTTATAACTCTGCAGGTTTGTGAATTACAGTGCCCCTGAGCTCCTTTCTTCAACTCGTTTTCTTGTGAGCTGGCCGCAACACCGCAGGATGGCTTCAGGCCCTAATCTGGTTCCGGCACGGCACGCTGAGCCTTTGGTTATTTCCTCTTCCTGGTGGGAAATGAGAGTTAAATTTGCCCGTCCAGACACCTCCAGCTAGTCTCTCATTGGTTCTCGCTATTCCTGTTCATCTTCCGCAGAAATTGCAAACTGGGCCAAACAGGAGGTTAAAGGGACTGACTCTCCAAGTCGGGAGAGTGTTAGTAAAGCGTCTGGAATGTTGCACCCGAGTACCAGGGTACGAAAACTGAGACATATTTGAACACGTCTCCCGATCACATGGTTGATCATACTCTAGGTTCCACATGCATGTTTTAGCTGAAGGAAGAATACCTTAAACCTGGGTAGTTGAAACCCGTGGAATGGGTACCATGCAATATGACTTCAAAGGGTCTTCATTTGCTCACCGAACCTCTCCAATCCTATCACTGCTGCGTTTATGTCCCTGTACACATGCTTGATTCTCTTTCGGAGACATAGCAATCCATAGGTTTTAAGATACTTAAGAGTCAGGTACATTCTTAGGCGTTTAATATGCGGTGTTGAGTCCATTTCGTTGAGCAAGGAGTAGCTCTTGTCTATTCCATATTTGGCTTAAGGAACTTTATCTGTGCTCATTTCAATCTCTGGTTTTATGCAGCACCCCAACTCACCTTTACCCTTAAACAAGCATAAGTTGGTTTTCTAAATTTGAGACCCTGTTCTGTTCTGTAATTCAGTTCCTGTGTAGCCAAGTTTACATTCCGTGTATTACTGATATCTTATGATGTTTCTTTTTCTGTGTGACTTATTTCAGTTAGAATCATCGTACCTGAATCCACTCATTGTGCTGCTACGGGCCTGATGACATAGATTTCACTGCGGAGTGATACTGCATTGTACGTAAGTACCACAAGTTCTTTATCCATTTTTCACTTTCTGTGATATTGAACTTGTACGGTAAACGAGGTTCTTGTAAACAGAGGCGTCCCAAAATTTGGGGTGGCTGTGTCTTTTTGATTTTAATTTCCCTAAGCTATAGGACCATAAGTGGAAGTGCCCTAGGCTCTGTTGCTTTGTTTTTTAGATGTTTCAGGAAACACCATACACTTCTCCCGAGTGTCTGTTGGCAGTTTACATCCCGCCCATCAGCATAACAAGGCTCCCAGTTCTCCATGGCCTGTCCTGCCTTTCTGGATTTTACACTTTTTTCAGATGGCCCTTTTGACCGGGGGGAAGTGAGACTTCATTGTAGTGCAGATTTCCTTTGCAAGCTTGCTTGGTTGGCCAAAAAGGGCGTATGCGTTTTTTCCTGAATATATTCAGGAAAAAACGCATACGCCCTTTTTGGCCAAGTGCATCATTGTGGACGTTCTGCCTCTTTTCCTATGCTTTCAATGCAATTCCAGTCTACCTCCTGAAATCGGTTTCCTGCAATTCTGCCCCGCTTTCAAGTCCTCTTGGCAGCCTTACTTCAGTATATTTTTGGACGATAGTTGTCATTTATAACTCTGCAGGTTTGTGAATTACAGTGCCCCTGAGCTCCTTTCTTCAACTCGTTTTCTTGTGAGCTGGCCGCAACACCGCAGGATGGCTTCAGGCCCTAATCTGGTTCCGGCACGGCACGCTGAGCCTTTGGTTATTTCCTCTTCCTGGTGGGAAATGAGAGTTAAATTTGCCCGTCCAGACACCTCCAGCTAGTCTCTCATTGGTTCTCGCTATTCCTGTTCATCTTCCGCAGAAATTGCAAACTGGGCCAAACAGGAGGTTAAAGGGACTGACTCTCCAAGTCGGGAGAGTGTTAGTAAAGCGTCTGGAATGTTGCACCCGAGTACCAGGGTACGAAAACTGAGACATATTTGAACACGTCTCCCGATCACATGGTTGATCATACTCTAGGTTCCACATGCATGTTTTAGCTGAAGGAAGAATACCTTAAACCTGGGTAGTTGAAACCCGTGGAATGGGTACCATGCAATATGACTTCAAAGGGTCTTCATTTGCTCACCGAACCTCTCCAATCCTATCACTGCTGCGTTTATGTCCCTGTACACATGCTTGATTCTCTTTCGGAGACATAGCAATCCATAGGTTTTAAGATACTTAAGAGTCAGGTACATTCTTAGGCGTTTAATATGCGGTGTTGAGTCCATTTCGTTGAGCAAGGAGTAGCTCTTGTCTATTCCATATTTGGCTTAAGGAACTTTATCTGTGCTCATTTCAATCTCTGGTTTTATGCAGCACCCCAACTCACCTTTCCCCTTAAACAAGCATAAGTTGGTTTTCTAAATTTGAGACCCTGTTCTGTTCTGTAATTCAGTTCCTGTGTAGCCAAGTTTACATTCCGTGTATTACTGATATCTTATGATGTTTCTTTTTCTGTGTGACTTATTTCAGTTAGAATCATCGTACCTGAATCCACTCATTGTGCTGCTACGGGCCTGATGACATAGATGTCACTGCTGAGTGATACTGCATTGTACGTAAGTACCACAAGTTCTTTATCCATTTTTCACTTTCTGTGATATTGAACTTGTACGGTAAACGAGGTTCTTGTAAACATAGGCGTCCCAAACATTGGGGTGGCTGTATCTTTTTGATTTTAATTTCCCTAAGCTATAGGACCATAAGTGGAAGTGCCCTAGGCTCTGTTGCTTTGTTTTTTAGATGTTTCAGGAAACACCATACACTTCTCCCGAGTGTCTGTTGGCATTTGACATCCCGCCCATCAGCATAACAAGGCTCCCAGTTCTCCATGGCCTGTCCTGCCTTTCTGGATTTTACACTTTTTTCAGATGGCCCTTTTGACCGAGGGGGGGGGGGAAGTGAGACTTCATTGTAGTGCAGATTTCCTTTGCAAGCTTGCTTGGTTGGCCAAAAAGGGCGTATGCGTTTTTTCCTGAATATATTCAGGAAAAAACGCATACGCCCTTTTTGGCCAAGTGCATCATTGTGGACGTTCTGCCTCTTTTCCTATGCTTTCAATGCAATTCCAGTCTACCTCCTGAAATCGGTTTCCTGCAATTCTGCCCCGCTTTCAAGTCCTCTTGGCAGCCTTACTTCAGTATATTTTTGGACGATAGTTGTCATTTATAACTCTGCAGGTTTGTGAATTACAGTGCCCCTGAGCTCCTTTCTTCAACTCGTTTTCTTGTGAGCTGGCCGCAACACCGCAGGATGGCTTCAGGCCCTAATCTGGTTCCGGCACGGCACGCTGAGCCTTTGGTTATTTCCTCTTCCTGGTGGGAAATGAGAGTTAAATTTGCCCGTCCAGACACCTCCAGCTAGTCTCTCATTGGTTCTCGCTATTCCTGTTCATCTTCCGCAGAAATTGCAAACTGGGCCAAACAGGAGGTTAAAGGGACTGACTCTCCAAGTCGGGAGAGTGTTAGTAAAGCGTCTGGAATGTTGCACCCGAGTACCAGGGTACGAAAACTGAGACATATTTGAACACGTCTCCCGATCACATGGTTGATTATACTCTAGGTTCCACATGCATGTTTTAGCTGAAGGAAGAATACCTTAAACCTGGGTAGTTGAAACCCGTGGAATGGGTACCATGCAATATGACTTCAAAGGGTCTTCATTTGCTCACCGAACCTCTCCAATCCTATCACTGCTGCGTTTATGTCCCTGTACACATGCTTGATTCTCTTTCGGAGACATAGCAATCCATAGGTTTTAAGATACTTAAGAGTCAGGTACATTCTTAGGCGTTTAATATGCGGTGTTGAGTCCATTTCGTTGAGCAAGGAGTAGCTCTTGTCTATTCCATATTTGGCTTAAGGAACTTTATCTGTGCTCATTTCAATCTCTGGTTTTATGCAGCACCCCAACTCACCTTTACCCTTAAACAAGCATAAGTTGGTTTTCTAAATTTGAGACCCTGTTCTGTTCTGTAATTCAGTTCCTGTGTAGCCAAGTTTACATTCCGTGTATTACTGATATCTTATGATGTTTCTTTTTCTGTGTGACTTATTTCAGTTAGAATCATCGTACCTGAATCCACTCATTGTGCTGCTACGGGCCTGATGACATAGATTTCACTGCTGAGTGATACTGCATTGTACGTAAGTACCACATGTTCTTTATCCATTTTTCACTTTCTGTGATATTGAACTTGTACGGTAAACGAGGTTCTTGTAAACAGAGGCGTGCCAAACATTGGGGTGGCTGTATCTTTTTGATTTTAATTTCCCTAAGCTATAGGACCATAAGTGGAAGTGCCCTAGGCTCTGTTGCTTTGTTTTTTAGATGTTTCAGGAAACACCATACACTTCTCCCGAGTGTCTGTTGGCAGTTTACATCCCGCCCATCAGCATAACAAGGCTCCCAGTTCTCCATGGCCTGTCCTGCCTTTCTGGATTTTACACTTTTTTCAGATGGCCCTTTTGACCGGGGGGAAGTGAGACTTCATTGTAGTGCAGATTTCCTTTGCAAGCTTGCTTGGTTGGCCAAAAAGGGCGTATGCGTTTTTTCCTGAATATATTCAGGAAAAAACGCATACGCCCTTTTTGGCCAAGTGCATCATTGTGGACGTTCTGCCTCTTTTCCTATGCTTTCAATGCAATTCCAGTCTACCTCCTGAAATCGGTTTCCTGCAATTCTGCCCCGCTTTCAAGTCCTCTTGGCAGCCTTACTTCAGTATATTTTTGGACGATAGTTGTCATTTATAACTCTGCAGGTTTGTGAATTACAGTGCCCCTGAGCTCCTTTCTTCAACTCGTTTTCTTGTGAGCTGGCCGCAACACCGCAGGATGGCTTCAGGCCCTAATCTGGTTCCGGCACGGCACGCTGAGCCTTTGGTTATTTCCTCTTCCTGGTGGGAAATGAGAGTTAAATTTGCCCGTCCAGACACCTCCAGCTAGTCTCTCATTGGTTCTCGCTATTCCTGTTCATCTTCCGCAGAAATTGCAAACTGGGCCAAACAGGAGGTTAAAGGGACTGACTCTCCAAGTCGGGAGAGTGTTAGTAAAGCGTCTGGAATGTTGCACCCGAGTACCAGGGTACGAAAACTGAGACATATTTGAACACGTCTCCCGATCACATGGTTGATTATACTCTAGGTTCCACATGCATGTTTTAGCTGAAGGAAGAATACCTTAAACCTGGGTAGTTGAAACCCGTGGAATGGGTACCATGCAATATGACTTCAAAGGGTCTTCATTTGCTCACCGAACCTCTCCAATCCTATCACTGCTGCGTTTATGTCCCTGTACACATGCTTGATTCTCTTTCGGAGACATAGCAATCCATAGGTTTTAAGATACTTAAGAGTCAGGTACATTCTTAGGCGTTTAATATGCGGTGTTGAGTCCATTTCGTTGAGCAAGGAGTAGCTCTTGTCTATTCCATATTTGGCTTAAGGAACTTTATCTGTGCTCATTTCAATCTCTGGTTTTATGCAGCACCCCAACTCACCTTTACCCTTAAACAAGCATAAGTTGGTTTTCTAAATTTGAGACCCTGTTCTGTTCTGTAATTCAGTTCCTGTGTAGCCAAGTTTACATTCCGTGTATTACTGATATCTTATGATGTTTCTTTTTCTGTGTGACTTATTTCAGTTAGAATCATCGTACCTGAATCCACTCATTGTGCTGCTACGGGCCTGATGACATAGATTTCACTGCTGAGTGATACTGCATTGTACGTAAGTACCACATGTTCTTTATCCATTTTTCACTTTCTGTGATATTGAACTTGTACGGTAAACGAGGTTCTTGTAAACAGAGGCGTGCCAAACATTGGGGTGGCTGTATCTTTTTGATTTTAATTTCCCTAAGCTATAGGACCATAAGTGGAAGTGCCCTAGGCTCTGTTGCTTTGTTTTTTAGATGTTTCAGGAAACACCATACACTTCTCCCGAGTGTCTGTTGGCAGTTTACATCCCGCCCATCAGCATAACAAGGCTCCCAGTTCTCCATGGCCTGTCCTGCCTTTCTGGATTTTACACTTTTTTCAGATGGCCCTTTTGACCGGGGGGAAGTGAGACTTCATTGTAGTGCAGATTTCCTTTGCAAGCTTGCTTGGTTGGCCAAAAAGGGCGTATGCGTTTTTTCCTGAATATATTCAGGAAAAAACGCATACGCCCTTTTTGGCCAAGTGCATCATTGTGGACGTTCTGCCTCTTTTCCTATGCTTTCAATGCAATTCCAGTCTACCTCCTGAAATCGGTTTCCTGCAATTCTGCCCCGCTTTCAAGTCCTCTTGGCAGCCTTACTTCAGTATATTTTTGGACGATAGTTGTCATTTATAACTCTGCAGGTTTGTGAATTACAGTGCCCCTGAGCTCCTTTCTTCAACTCGTTTTCTTGTGAGCTGGCCGCAACACCGCAGGATGGCTTCAGGCCCTAATCTGGTTCCGGCACGGCACGCTGAGCCTTTGGTTATTTCCTCTTCCTGGTGGGAAATGAGAGTTAAATTTGCCCGTCCAGACACCTCCAGCTAGTCTCTCATTGGTTCTCGCTATTCCTGTTCATCTTCCGCAGAAATTGCAAACTGGGCCAAACAGGAGGTTAAAGGGACTGACTCTCCAAGTCGGGAGAGTGTTAGTAAAGCGTCTGGAATGTTGCACCCGAGTACCAGGGTACGAAAACTGAGACATATTTGAACACGTCTCCCGATCACATGGTTGATTATACTCTAGGTTCCACATGCATGTTTTAGCTGAAGGAAGAATACCTTAAACCTGGGTAGTTGAAACCCGTGGAATGGGTACCATGCAATATGACTTCAAAGGGTCTTCATTTGCTCACCGAACCTCTCCAATCCTATCACTGCTGCGTTTATGTCCCTGTACACATGCTTGATTCTCTTTCGGAGACATAGCAATCCATAGGTTTTAAGATACTTAAGAGTCAGGTACATTCTTAGGCGTTTAATATGCGGTGTTGAGTCCATTTCGTTGAGCAAGGAGTAGCTCTTGTCTATTCCATATTTGGCTTAAGGAACTTTATCTGTGCTCATTTCAATCTCTGGTTTTATGCAGCACCCCAACTCACCTTTACCCTTAAACAAGCATAAGTTGGTTTTCTAAATTTGAGACCCTGTTCTGTTCTGTAATTCAGTTCCTGTGTAGCCAAGTTTACATTCCGTGTATTACTGATATCTTATGATGTTTCTTTTTCTGTGTGACTTATTTCAGTTAGAATCATCGTACCTGAATCCACTCATTGTGCTGCTACGGGCCTGATGACATAGATTTCACTGCTGAGTGATACTGCATTTTACGTAAGTACCACATGTTCTTTATCCATTTTTCACTTTCTGTGATATTGAACTTGTACGGTAAACGAGGTTCTTGTAAACAGAGGCGTGCCAAACATTGGGGTGGCTGTATCTTTTTGATTTTAATTTCCCTAAGCTATAGGACCATAAGTGGAAGTGCCCTAGGCTCTGTTGCTTTGTTTTTTAGATGTTTCAGGAAACACCATACACTTCTCCCGAGTGTCTGTTGGCAGTTTACATCCCGCCCATCAGCATAACAAGGCTCCCAGTTCTCCATGGCCTGTCCTGCCTTTCTGGATTTTACACTTTTTTCAGATGGCCCTTTTGACCGGGGGGAAGTGAGACTTCATTGTAGTGCAGATTTCCTTTGCAAGCTTGCTTGGTTGGCCAAAAAGGGCGTATGCGTTTTTTCCTGAATATTCAGGAAAAAACGCATACGCCCTTTTTGGCCAAGTGCATCATTGTGGACGTTCTGCCTCTTTTCCTATGCTTTCAATGCAATTCCAGTCTACCTCCTGAAATCGGTTTCCTGCAATTCTGCCCCGCTTTCAAGTCCTCTTGGCAGCCTTACTTCAGTATATTTTTGGACGATAGTTGTCATTTATAACTCTGCAGGTTTGTGAATTACAGTGCCCCTGAGCTCCTTTCTTCAACTCGTTTTCTTGTGAGTTGGCCGCAACACCGCAGGATGGCTTCAGGCCCTAATCTGGTTCCGGCACGGCACGCTGAGCCTTTGGTTATTTCCTCTTCCTGGTGGGAAATGAGAGTTAAATTTGCCCGTCCAGACACCTCCAGCTAGTCTCTCATTGGTTCTCGCTATTCCTGTTCATCTTCCGCAGAAATTGCAAACTGGGCCAAACAGGAGGTTAAAGGGACTGACTCTCCAAGTCGGGAGAGTGTTAGTAAAGCGTCTGGAATGTTGCACCCGAGTACCAGGGTACGAAAACTGAGACATATTTGAACACGTCTCCCGATCACATGGTTGATTATACTCTAGGTTCCACATGCATGTTTTAGCTGAAGGAAGAATACCTTAAACCTGGGTAGTTGAAACCCGTGGAATGGGTACCATGCAATATGACTTCAAAGGGTCTTCATTTGCTCACCGAACCTCTCCAATCCTATCACTGCTGCGGTTATGTCCCTGTACACATGCTTGATTCTCTTTCGGAGACATAGCAATCCATAGGTTTTAAGATACTTAAGAGTCAGGTACATTCTTAGGCGTTTAATATGCGGTGTTGAGTCCATTTCGTTGAGCAAGGAGTAGCTCTTGTCTATTCCATATTTGGCTTAAGGAACTTTATCTGTGCTCATTTCAATCTCTGGTTTTATGCAGCACCCCAACTCACCTTTACCCTTAAACAAGCATAAGTTGGTTTTCTAAATTTGAGACCCTGTTCTGTTCTGTAATTCAGTTCCTGTGTAGCCAAGTTTACATTCCGTGTATTACTGATATCTTATGATGTTTCTTTTTCTGTGTGACTTATTTCAGTTAGAATCATCGTACCTGAATCCACTCATTGTGCTGCTACGGGCCTGATGACATAGATTTCACTGCTGAGTGATACTGCATTGTACGTAAGTACCACATGTTCTTTATCCATTTTTCACTTTCTGTGATATTGAACTTGTACGGTAAACGAGGTTCTTGTAAACAGAGGCGTGCCAAACATTGGGGTGGCTGTATCTTTTTGATTTTAATTTCCCTAAGCTATAGGACCATAAGTGGAAGTGCCCTAGGCTCTGTTGCTTTGTTTTTTAGATGTTTCAGGAAACACCATACACTTCTCCCGAGTGTCTGTTGGCAGTTTACATCCCGCCCATCAGCATAACAAGGCTCCCAGTTCTCCATGGCCTGTCCTGCCTTTCTGGATTTTACACTTTTTTCAGATGGCCCTTTTGACCGGGGGGAAGTGAGACTTCATTGTAGTGCAGATTTCCTTTGCAAGCTTGCTTGGTTGGCCAAAAAGTGCGTATGTGTTTTTTCCTGAATATATTCAGGAAAAAACGCATACGCCCTTTTTGGCCAAGTGCATCATTGTGGACGTTCTGCCTCTTTTCCTATGCTTTCAATGCAATTCCAGTCTACCTCCTGAAATCGGTTTCCTGCAATTCTGCCCCGCTTTCAAGTCCTCTTGGCAGCCTTACTTCAGTATATTTTTGGACGATAGTTGTCATTTATAACTCTGCAGGTTTGTGAATTACAGTGCCCCTGAGCTCCTTTCTTCAACTCGTTTCCTTGTGAGCTGGCCGCAACACCGCAGGATGGCTTCAGGCCCTAATCTGGTTCCGGCACGGCACGCTGAGCCTTTGGTTATTTCCTCTTCCTGGTGGGAAATGAGAGTTAAATTTGCCCGTCCAGACACCTCCAGCTAGTCTCTCATTGGTTCTCGCTATTCCTGTTCATCTTCCGCAGAAATTGCAAACTGGGCCAAACAGGAGGTTAAAGGGACTGACTCTCCAAGTCGGGAGAGTGTTAGTAAAGCGTCTGGAATGTTGCACCCGAGTACCAGGGTACGAAAACTGAGACATATTTGAACACGTCTCCCGATCACATGGTTGATCATACTCTAGGTTCCACATGCATGTTTTAGCTGAAGGAAGAATACCTTAAACCTGGGTAGTTGAAACCCGTGGAATGGGTACCATGCAATATGACTTCAAAGGGTCTTCATTTGCTCACCGAACCTCTCCAATCCTATCACTGCTGCGTTTATGTCCCTGTACACATGCTTGATTCTCTTTCGGAGACATAGCAATCCATAGGTTTTAAGATACTTAAGAGTCAGGTACATTCTTAGGCGTTTAATATGCGGTGTTGAGTCCATTTCGTTGAGCAAGGAGTAGCTCTTGTTTATTCCATATTTGGCTTAAGGAACTTTATCTGTGCTCATTTCAATCTCTGGTTTTATGCAGCACCCCAACTCACCTTTACCCTTAAACAAGCATAAGTTGGTTTTCTAAATTTGAGACCCTGTTCTGTTCTGTAATTCAGTTCCTGTGTAGCCAAGTTTACATTCCGTGTATTACTGATATCTTATGATGTTTCTTTTTCTGTGTGACTTATTTCAGTTAGAATCATCGTACCTGAATCCACTCATTGTGCTGCTACGGGCCTGATGACATAGATTTCACTGCTGAGTGATACTGCATTGTACGTAAGTACCACAAGTTCTTTATCCATTTTTCACTTTCTGTGATATTGAACTTGTACGGTAAACGAGGTTCTTGTAAACAGAGGCGTCCCAAACTTTGGGGTGGCTGTGTCTTTTTGATTTTAATTTCCCTAAGCTATAGGACCATAAGTGGAAGTGCCCTAGGCTCTGTTGCTTTGTTTTTTAGATGTTTCAGGAAACACCATACACTTCTCCCGAGTGTCTGTTGGCAGTTTACATCCCGCCCATCAGCATAACAAGGCTCCCAGTTCTCCATGGCCTGTCCTGCCTTTCTGGATTTTACACTTTTTTCAGATGGCCCTTTTGACCGGGGGGAAGTGAGACTTCATTGTAGTGCAGATTTCCTTTGCAAGCTTGCTTGGTTGGCCAAAAAGGGCGTATGCGTTTTTTCCTGAATATATTCAGGAAAAAACGCATACGCCCTTTTTGGCCAAGTGCATCATTGTGGACGTTCTGCCTCTTTTCCTATGCTTTCAATGCAATTCCAGTCTACCTCCTGAAATCGGTTTCCTGCAATTCTGCCCCGCTTTCATGTCCTCTTGGCAGCCTTACTTCAGTATATTTTTGGACGATAGTTGTCATTTATAACTCTGCAGGTTTGTGAATTACAGTGCCCCTGAGCTCCTTTCTTCAACTCGTTTTCTTGTGAGCTGGCCGCAACACCGCAGGATGGCTTCAGGCCCTAATCTGGTTCCGGCACGGCACGCTGAGCCTTTGGTTATTTCCTCTTCCTGGTGGGAAATGAGAGTTAAATTTGCCCGTCCAGACACCTCCAGCTAGTCTCTCATTGGTTCTCGCTATTCCTGTTCATCTTCCGCAGAAATTGCAAACTGGGCCAAACAGGAGGTTAAAGGGACTGACTCTCCAAGTCGGGAGAGTGTTAGTAAAGCGTCTGGAATGTTGCACCCGAGTACCAGGGTACGAAAACTGAGACATATTTGAACACGTCTCCCGATCACATGGTTGATCATACTCTAGGTTCCACATGCATGTTTTAGCTGAAGGAAGAATACCTTAAACCTGGGTAGTTGAAACCCGTGGAATGGGTACCATGCAATATGACTTCAAAGGGTCTTCATTTGCTCACCGAACCTCTCCAATCCTATCACTGCTGCGTTTATGTCCCTGTACACATGCTTGATTCTCTTTCGGAGACATAGCAATCCATAGGTTTTAAGATACTTAAGAGTCAGGTACATTCTTAGGCGTTTAATATGCGGTGTTGAGTCCATTTCGTTGAGCAAGGAGTAGCTCTTGTTTATTCCATATTTGGCTTAAGGAACTTTATCTGTGCTCATTTCAATCTCTGGTTTTATGCAGCACCCCAACTCACCTTTACCCTTAAACAAGCATAAGTTGGTTTTCTAAATTTGAGACCCTGTTCTGTTCTGTAATTCAGTTCCTGTGTAGCCAAGTTTACATTCCGTGTATTACTGATATCTTATGATGTTTCTTTTTCTGTGTGACTTATTTCAGTTAGAATCATCGTACCTGAATCCACTCATTGTGCTGCTACGGGCCTGATGACATAGATTTCACTGCTGAGTGATACTGCATTGTACGTAAGTACCACAAGTTCTTTATCCATTTTTCACTTTCTGTGATATTGAACTTGTACGGTAAACGAGGTTCTTGTAAACAGAGGCGTCCCAAACTTTGGGGTGGCTGTGTCTTTTTGATTTTAATTTCCCTAAGCTATAGGACCATAAGTGGAAGTGCCCTAGGCTCTGTTGCTTTGTTTTTTAGATGTTTCAGGAAACACCATACACTTCTCCCGAGTGTCTGTTGGCAGTTTACATCCCGCCCATCAGCATAACAAGGCTCCCAGTTCTCCATGGCCTGTCCTGCCTTTCTGGATTTTACACTTTTTTCAGATGGCCCTTTTGACCGGGGGGAAGTGAGACTTCATTGTAGTGCAGATTTCCTTTGCAAGCTTGCTTGGTTGGCCAAAAAGGGCGTATGCGTTTTTTCCTGAATATATTCAGGAAAAAACGCATACGCCCTTTTTGGCCAAGTGCATCATTGTGGACGTTCTGCCTCTTTTCCTATGCTTTCAATGCAATTCCAGTCTACCTCCTGAAATCGGTTTCCTGCAATTCTGCCCCGCTTTCAAGTCCTCTTGGCAGCCTTACTTCAGTATATTTTTGGACGATAGTTGTCATTTATAACTCTGCAGGTTTGTGAATTACAGTGCCCCTGAGCTCCTTTCTTCAACTCGTTTTCTTGTGAGCTGGCCGCAACACCGCAGGATGGCTTCAGGCCCTAATCTGGTTCCGGCACGGCACGCTGAGCCTTTGGTTATTTCCTCTTCCTGGTGGGAAATGAGAGTTAAATTTGCCCGTCCAGACACCTCCAGCTAGTCTCTCATTGGTTCTCGCTATTCCTGTTCATCTTCCGCAGAAATTGCAAACTGGGCCAAACAGGAGGTTAAAGGGACTGACTCTCCAAGTCGGGAGAGTGTTAGTAAAGCGTCTGGAATGTTGCACCCGAGTACCAGGGTACGAAAACTGAGACATATTTGAACACGTCTCCCGATCACATGGTTGATCATACTCTAGGTTCCACATGCATGTTTTAGCTGAAGGAAGAATACCTTAAACCTGGGTAGTTGAAACCCGTGGAATGGGTACCATGCAATATGACTTCAAAGGGTCTTCATTTGCTCACCGAACCTCTCCAATCCTATCACTGCTGCGTTTATGTCCCTGTACACATGCTTGATTCTCTTTCGGAGACATAGCAATCCATAGGTTTTAAGATACTTAAGAGTCAGGTACATTCTTAGGCGTTTAATATGCGGTGTTGAGTCCATTTCGTTGAGCAAGGAGTAGCTCTTGTCTATTCCATATTTGGCTTAAGGAACTTTATCTGTGCTCATTTCAATCTCTGGTTTTATGCAGCACCCCAACTCACCTTTACCCTTAAACAAGCATAAGTTGGTTTTCTAAATTTGAGACCCTGTTCTGTTCTGTAATTCAGTTCCTGTGTAGCCAAGTTTACATTCCGTGTATTACTGATATCTTATGATGTTTCTTTTTCTGTGTGACTTATTTCAGTTAGAATCATCGTACCTGAATCCACTCATTGTGCTGCTACGGGCCTGATGACATAGATTTCACTGCTGAGTGATACTGCATTGTACGTAAGTACCACAAGTTCTTTATCCATTTTTCACTTTCTGTGATATTGAACTTGTACGGTAAACGAGGTTCTTGTAAACAGAGGCGTCCCAAACATTGGGGTGGCTGTATCTTTTTAATTTTAATTTCCCTAAGCTATAGGACCATAAGTGGCAGTGCCCTAGGCTCTGTTGCTTTGTTTTTTAGATGTTTCAGGAAACACCATACACTTCTCCCGAGTGTCTGTTGGCAATTTACATCCCGCCCATCAGCATAACAAGGCTCCCAGTTCTCCATGGCCTGTCCTGCCTTTCTGGATTTTACACTTTTTTCAGATGGCCCTTTTGACCGGGGGGAAGTGAGACTTCATTGTAGTGCAGATTTCCTTTGCAAGCTTGCTTGGTTGGCCAAAAAGGGCGTATGCGTTTTTTCCTGAATATATTCAGGAAAAAACGCATACGCCCTTTTTGGCCAAGTGCATCATTGTGGACGTTCTGCCTCTTTTCCTATGCTTTCAATGCAATTCCAGTCTACCTCCTGAAATCGGTTTCCTGCAATTCTGCCCCGCTTTCAAGTCCTCTTGGCAGCCTTACTTCAGTATATTTTTGGACGATAGTTGTCATTTATAACTCTGCAGGTTTGTGAATTACAGTGCCCCTGAGCTCCTTTCTTCAACTCGTTTTCTTGTGAGCTGGCCGCAACACCGCAGGATGGCTTCAGGCCCTAATCTGGTTCCGGCACGGCACGCTGAGCCTTTGGTTATTTCCTCTTCCTGGTGGGAAATGAGAGTTAAATTTGCCCGTCCAGACACCTCCAGCTAGTCTCTCATTGGTTCTCGCTATTCCTGTTCATCTTCCGCAGAAATTGCAAACTGGGCCAAACAGGAGGTTAAAGGGACTGACTCTCCAAGTCGGGAGAGTGTTAGTAAAGCGTCTGGAATGTTGCACCCGAGTACCAGGGTACGAAAACTGAGACATATTTGAACACGTCTCCCGATCACATGGTTGATCATACTCTAGGTTCCACATGCATGTTTTAGCTGAAGGAAGAATACCTTAAACCTGGGTAGTTGAAACCCGTGGAATGGGTACCATGCAATATGACTTCAAAGGGTCTTCATTTGCTCACCGAACCTCTCCAATCCTATCACTGCTGCGTTTATGTCCCTGTACACATGCTTGATTCTCTTTCGGAGACATAGCAATCCATAGGTTTTAAGATACTTAAGAGTCAGGTACATTCTTAGGCGTTTAATATGCGGTGTTGAGTCCATTTCGTTGAGCAAGGAGTAGCTCTTGTTTATTCCATATTTGGCTTAAGGAACATTATCTGTGCTCATTTCAATCTCTGGTTTTATGCAGCACCCCAACTCACTTTTACCCTTAAACAAGCATAAGTTGGTTTTCTAAATTTGAGACCCTGTTCTGTTCTGTAATTCAGTTCCTGTGTAGCCAAGTTTACATTCCGTGTATTACTGATATCTTATGATGTTTCTTTTTCTGTGTGACTTATTTCAGTTAGAATCATCGTACCTGAATCCACTCATTGTGCTGCTACGGGCCTGATGACATAGATTTCACTGCTGAGTGATACTGCATTGTACGTAAGTACCACAAGTTCTTTATCCATTTTTCACTTTCTGTGATATTGAACTTGTACGGTAAACGAGGTTCTTGTAAACAGAGGCGTCCCAAACATTGGGGTGGCTGTATCTTTTTGATTTTAATTTCCCTAAGCTATAGGACCATAAGTGGAAGTGCCCTAGGCTCTGTTGCTTTGTTTTTTAGATGTTTCAGGAAACACCATACACTTCTCCCGAGTGTCTGTTGGCAATTTACATCCCGCCCATCAGCATAACAAGGCTCCCAGTTCTCCATGGCCTGTCCTGCCTTTCTGGATTTTACAATTTTTTCAGATGGCCCTTTTGACCGGGGGGAAGTGAGACTTCATTGTAGTGCAGATTTCCTTTGCAAGCTTGCTTGGTTGGCCAAAAAGGGCGTATGCGTTTTTTCCTGAATATATTCATGAAAAAACGCATACGCCCTTTTTGGCCAAGTGCATCATTGTGGACGTTCTGCCTCTTTTCCTATGCTTTCAATGCAATTCCAGTCTACCTCCTGAAATCGGTTTCCTGCAATTCTGCCCCGCTTTCAAGTCCTCTTGGCAGCCTTACTTCAGTATATTTTTGGACGATAGTTGTCATTTATAACTCTGCAGGTTTGTGAATTACAGTGCCCCTGAGCTCCTTTCTTCAACTCGTTTTCTTGTGAGCTGGCCGCAACACCGCAGGATGGCTTCAGGCCCTAATCTGGTTCCGGCACGGCACGCTGAGCCTTTGGTTATTTCCTCTTCCTGGTGGGAAATGAGAGTTAAATTTGCCCGTCCAGACACCTCCAGCTAGTCTCTCATTGGTTCTCGCTATTCCTGTTCATCTTCCGCAGAAATTGCAAACTGGGCCAAACAGGAGGTTAAAGGGACTGACTCTCCAAGTCGGGAGAGTGTTAGTAAAGCGTCTGGAATGTTGCACCCGAGTACCAGGGTACGAAAACTGAGACATATTTGAACACGTCTCCCGATCACATGGTTGATCATACTCTAGGTTCCACATGCATGTTTTAGCTGAAGGAAGAATACCTTAAACCTGGGTAGTTGAAACCCATGGAATGGGTACCATGCAATATGACTTCAAAGGGTCTTCATTTGCTCACCGAACCTCTCCAATCCTATCACTGCTGCGTTTATGTCCCTGTACACATGCTTGATTCTCTTTCGGAGACATAGCAATCCATAGGTTTTAAGATACTTAAGAGTCAGGTACATTCTTAGGCGTTTAATATGCGGTGTTGAGTCCATTTCGTTGAGCAAGGAGTAGCTCTTGTCTATTCCATATTTGGCTTAAGGAACTTTATCTGTGCTCATTTCAATCTCTGGTTTTATGCAGCACCCCAACTCACCTTTACCCTTAAACAAGCATAAGTTGGTTTTCTAAATTTGAGACCCTGTTCTGTTCTGTAATTCAGTTCCTGTGTAGCCAAGTTTACATTCCGTGTATTACTGATATCTTATGATGTTTCTTTTTCTGTGTGACTTATTTCAGTTAGAATCATCGTACCTGAATCCACTCATTGTGCTGCTACGGGCCTGATGACATAGATTTCACTGCTGAGTGATACTGCATTGTACGTAAGTACCACAAGTTCTTTATCCATTTTTCACTTTCTGTGATATTGAACTTGTACGGTAAACGAGGTTCTTGTAAACAGAGGCGTCCCAAACATTGGGGTGGCTGTATCTTTTTGATTTTAATTTCCCTAAGCTATAGGACCATAAGTGGAAGTGCCCTAGGCTCTGTTGCTTTGTTTTTTAGATGTTTCAGGAAACACCATACACTTCTCCCGAGTGTCTGTTGGCAGTTTACATCCCGCCCATCAGCATAACAAGGCTCCCAGTTCTCCATGGCCTGTCCTGCCTTTCTGGATTTTACACTTTTTTCAGATGGCCCTTTTGACCGGGGGGGGGGAAGTGAGACTTCATTGTAGTGCAGATTTCCTTTGCAAGCTTGCTTGGTTGGCCAAAAAGGGCGTATGCGTTTTTTCCTGAATATATTCAGGAAAAAACGCATACGCCCTTTTTGGCCAAGTGCATCATTGTTTACGTTCTGCCTCTTTTCCTATGCTTTCAATGCAATTCCAGTCTACCTCCTGAAATCGGTTTCCTGCAATTCTGCCCCGCTTTCAAGTCCTCTTGGCAGCCTTACTTCAGTATATTTTTGGACGATAGTTGTCATTTATAACTCTGCAGGTTTGTGAATTACAGTGCCCCTGAGCTCCTTTCTTCAACTCGTTTTCTTGTGAGCTGGCCGCAACACCACAGGATGGCTTCAGGCCCTAATCTGGTTCCGGCACGGCACGCTGAGCCTTTGGTTATTTCCTCTTCCTGGTGGGAAATGAGAGTTAAATTTGCCCGTCCAGACACCTCCAGCTAGTCTCTCATTGGTTCTCGCTATTCCTGTTCATCTTCCGCAGAAATTGCAAACTGGGCCAAACAGGAGGTTAAAGGGACTGACTCTCCAAGTCGGGAGAGTGTTAGTAAAGCGTCTGGAATGTTGCACCCGAGTACCAGGGTACGAAAACTGAGACATATTTGAACACGTCTCCCGATCACATGGTTGATCATACTCTAGGTTCCACATGCATGTTTTAGCTGAAGGAAGAATACCTTAAACCTGGGTAGTTGAAACCCGTGGAATGGGTACCATGCAATATGACTTCAAAGGGTCTTCATTTGCTCACCGAACCTCTCCAATCCTATCACTGCTGCGTTTATGTCCCTGTACACATGCTTGATTCTCTTTCGGAGACATAGCAATCCATAGGTTTTAAGATACTTAAGAGTCAGGTACATTCTTAGGCGTTTAATATGCGGTGTTGAGTCCATTTCGTTGAGCAAGGAGTAGCTCTTGTCTATTCCATATTTGGCTTAAGGAACTTTATCTGTGCTCATTTCAATCTCTGGTTTTATGCAGCACCCCAACTCACCTTTACCCTTAAACAAGCATAAGTTGGTTTTCTAAATTTGAGACCCTGTTCTGTTCTGTAATTCAGTTCCTGTGTAGCCAAGTTTACATTCCGTGTATTACTGATATCTTATGATGTTTCTTTTTCTGTGTGACTTATTTCAGTTAGAATCATCGTACCTGAATCCACTCATTGTGCTGCTACGGGCCTGATGACATAGATTTCACTGCTGAGTGATACTGCATTGTACGTAAGTACCACAAGTTCTTTATCCATTTTTCACTTTCTGTGATATTGAACTTGTACGGTAAACGAGGTTCTTGTAAACAGAGGCGTCCCAAACATTGGGGTGGCTGTATCTTTTTGATTTTAATTTCCCTAAGCTATAGGACCATAAGTGGAAGTGCCCTAGGCTCTGTTGCTTTGTTTTTTAGATGTTTCAGGAAACACCATACACTTCTCCCGAGTGTCTGTTGGCAGTTTACATCCCGCCCATCAGCATAACAAGGCTCCCAGTTCTCCATGGCCTGTCCTGCCTTTCTGGATTTTACACTTTTTTCAGATGGCCCTTTTGACCGGGGGGAAGTGAGACTTCATTGTAGTGCAGATTTCCTTTGCAAGCTTGCTTGGTTGGCCAAAAAGTGCGTATGTGTTTTTTCCTGAATATATTCAGGAAAAAACGCATACGCCCTTTTTGGCCAAGTGCATCATTGTGGACGTTCTGCCTCTTTTCCTATGCTTTCAATGCAATTCCAGTCTACCTCCTGAAATCGGTTTCCTGCAATTCTGCCCCGCTTTCAAGTCCTCTTGGCAGCCTTACTTCAGTATATTTTTGGACGATAGTTGTCATTTATAACTCTGCAGGTTTGTGAATTACAGTGCCCCTGAGCTCCTTTCTTCAACTCGTTTCCTTGTGAGCTGGCCGCAACACCGCAGGATGGCTTCAGGCCCTAATCTGGTTCCGGCACGGCACGCTGAGCCTTTGGTTATTTCCTCTTCCTGGTGGGAAATGAGAGTTAAATTTGCCCGTCCAGACACCTCCAGCTAGTCTCTCATTGGTTCTCGCTATTCCTGTTCATCTTCCGCAGAAATTGCAAACTGGGCCAAACAGGAGGTTAAAGGGACTGACTCTCCAAGTCGGGAGAGTGTTAGTAAAGCGTCTGGAATGTTGCACCCGAGTACCAGGGTACGAAAACTGAGACATATTTGAACACGTCTCCCGATCACATGGTTGATCATACTCTAGGTTCCACATGCATGTTTTAGCTGAAGGAAGAATACCTTAAACCTGGGTAGTTGAAACCCGTGGAATGGGTACCATGCAATATGACTTCAAAGGGTCTTCATTTGCTCACCGAACCTCTCCAATCCTATCACTGCTGCGTTTATGTCCCTGTACACATGCTTGATTCTCTTTCGGAGACATAGCAATCCATAGGTTTTAAGATACTTAAGAGTCAGGTACATTCTTAGGCGTTTAATATGCGGTGTTGAGTCCATTTCGTTGAGCAAGGAGTAGCTCTTGTTTATTCCATATTTGGCTTAAGGAACTTTATCTGTGCTCATTTCAATCTCTGGTTTTATGCAGCACCCCAACTCACCTTTACCCTTAAACAAGCATAAGTTGGTTTTCTAAATTTGAGACCCTGTTCTGTTCTGTAATTCAGTTCCTGTGTAGCCAAGTTTACATTCCGTGTATTACTGATATCTTATGATGTTTCTTTTTCTGTGTGACTTATTTCAGTTAGAATCATCGTACCTGAATCCACTCATTGTGCTGCTACGGGCCTGATGACATAGATTTCACTGCTGAGTGATACTGCATTGTACGTAAGTACCACAAGTTCTTTATCCATTTTTCACTTTCTGTGATATTGAACTTGTACGGTAAACGAGGTTCTTGTAAACAGAGGCGTCCCAAACTTTGGGGTGGCTGTGTCTTTTTGATTTTAATTTCCCTAAGCTATAGGACCATAAGTGGAAGTGCCCTAGGCTCTGTTGCTTTGTTTTTTAGATGTTTCAGGAAACACCATACACTTCTCCCGAGTGTCTGTTGGCAGTTTACATCCCGCCCATCAGCATAACAAGGCTCCCAGTTCTCCATGGCCTGTCCTGCCTTTCTGGATTTTACACTTTTTTCAGATGGCCCTTTTGACCGGGGGGAAGTGAGACTTCATTGTAGTGCAGATTTCCTTTGCAAGCTTGCTTGGTTGGCCAAAAAGGGCGTATGCGTTTTTTCCTGAATATATTCAGGAAAAAACGCATACGCCCTTTTTGGCCAAGTGCATCATTGTGGACGTTCTGCCTCTTTTCCTATGCTTTCAATGCAATTCCAGTCTACCTCCTGAAATCGGTTTCCTGCAATTCTGCCCCGCTTTCATGTCCTCTTGGCAGCCTTACTTCAGTATATTTTTGGACGATAGTTGTCATTTATAACTCTGCAGGTTTGTGAATTACAGTGCCCCTGAGCTCCTTTCTTCAACTCGTTTTCTTGTGAGCTGGCCGCAACACCGCAGGATGGCTTCAGGCCCTAATCTGGTTCCGGCACGGCACGCTGAGCCTTTGGTTATTTCCTCTTCCTGGTGGGAAATGAGAGTTAAATTTGCCCGTCCAGACACCTCCAGCTAGTCTCTCATTGGTTCTCGCTATTCCTGTTCATCTTCCGCAGAAATTGCAAACTGGGCCAAACAGGAGGTTAAAGGGACTGACTCTCCAAGTCGGGAGAGTGTTAGTAAAGCGTCTGGAATGTTGCACCCGAGTACCAGGGTACGAAAACTGAGACATATTTGAACACGTCTCCCGATCACATGGTTGATCATACTCTAGGTTCCACATGCATGTTTTAGCTGAAGGAAGAATACCTTAAACCTGGGTAGTTGAAACCCGTGGAATGGGTACCATGCAATATGACTTCAAAGGGTCTTCATTTGCTCACCGAACCTCTCCAATCCTATCACTGCTGCGTTTATGTCCCTGTACACATGCTTGATTCTCTTTCGGAGACATAGCAATCCATAGGTTTTAAGATACTTAAGAGTCAGGTACATTCTTAGGCGTTTAATATGCGGTGTTGAGTCCATTTCGTTGAGCAAGGAGTAGCTCTTGTTTATTCCATATTTGGCTTAAGGAACTTTATCTGTGCTCATTTCAATCTCTGGTTTTATGCAGCACCCCAACTCACCTTTACCCTTAAACAAGCATAAGTTGGTTTTCTAAATTTGAGACCCTGTTCTGTTCTGTAATTCAGTTCCTGTGTAGCCAAGTTTACATTCCGTGTATTACTGATATCTTATGATGTTTCTTTTTCTGTGTGACTTATTTCAGTTAGAATCATCGTACCTGAATCCACTCATTGTGCTGCTACGGGCCTGATGACATAGATTTCACTGCTGAGTGATACTGCATTGTACGTAAGTACCACAAGTTCTTTATCCATTTTTCACTTTCTGTGATATTGAACTTGTACGGTAAACGAGGTTCTTGTAAACAGAGGCGTCCCAAACTTTGGGGTGGCTGTGTCTTTTTGATTTTAATTTCCCTAAGCTATAGGACCATAAGTGGAAGTGCCCTAGGCTCTGTTGCTTTGTTTTTTAGATGTTTCAGGAAACACCATACACTTCTCCCGAGTGTCTGTTGGCAGTTTACATCCCGCCCATCAGCATAACAAGGCTCCCAGTTCTCCATGGCCTGTCCTGCCTTTCTGGATTTTACACTTTTTTCAGATGGCCCTTTTGACCGGGGGGAAGTGAGACTTCATTGTAGTGCAGATTTCCTTTGCAAGCTTGCTTGGTTGGCCAAAAAGGGCGTATGCGTTTTTTCCTGAATATATTCAGGAAAAAACGCATACGCCCTTTTTGGCCAAGTGCATCATTGTGGACGTTCTGCCTCTTTTCCTATGCTTTCAATGCAATTCCAGTCTACCTCCTGAAATCGGTTTCCTGCAATTCTGCCCCGCTTTCAAGTCCTCTTGGCAGCCTTACTTCAGTATATTTTTGGACGATAGTTGTCATTTATAACTCTGCAGGTTTGTGAATTACAGTGCCCCTGAGCTCCTTTCTTCAACTCGTTTTCTTGTGAGCTGGCCGCAACACCGCAGGATGGCTTCAGGCCCTAATCTGGTTCCGGCACGGCACGCTGAGCCTTTGGTTATTTCCTCTTCCTGGTGGGAAATGAGAGTTAAATTTGCCCGTCCAGACACCTCCAGCTAGTCTCTCATTGGTTCTCGCTATTCCTGTTCATCTTCCGCAGAAATTGCAAACTGGGCCAAACAGGAGGTTAAAGGGACTGACTCTCCAAGTCGGGAGAGTGTTAGTAAAGCGTCTGGAATGTTGCACCCGAGTACCAGGGTACGAAAACTGAGACATATTTGAACACGTCTCCCGATCACATGGTTGATCATACTCTAGGTTCCACATGCATGTTTTAGCTGAAGGAAGAATACCTTAAACCTGGGTAGTTGAAACCCGTGGAATGGGTACCATGCAATATGACTTCAAAGGGTCTTCATTTGCTCACCGAACCTCTCCAATCCTATCACTGCTGCGTTTATGTCCCTGTACACATGCTTGATTCTCTTTCGGAGACATAGCAATCCATAGGTTTTAAGATACTTAAGAGTCAGGTACATTCTTAGGCGTTTAATATGCGGTGTTGAGTCCATTTCGTTGAGCAAGGAGTAGCTCTTGTCTATTCCATATTTGGCTTAAGGAACTTTATCTGTGCTCATTTCAATCTCTGGTTTTATGCAGCACCCCAACTCACCTTTACCCTTAAACAAGCATAAGTTGGTTTTCTAAATTTGAGACCCTGTTCTGTTCTGTAATTCAGTTCCTGTGTAGCCAAGTTTACATTCCGTGTATTACTGATATCTTATGATGTTTCTTTTTCTGTGTGACTTATTTCAGTTAGAATCATCGTACCTGAATCCACTCATTGTGCTGCTACGGGCCTGATGACATAGATTTCACTGCTGAGTGATACTGCATTGTACGTAAGTACCACAAGTTCTTTATCCATTTTTCACTTTCTGTGATATTGAACTTGTACGGTAAACGAGGTTCTTGTAAACAGAGGCGTCCCAAACATTGGGGTGGCTGTATCTTTTTAATTTTAATTTCCCTAAGCTATAGGACCATAAGTGGCAGTGCCCTAGGCTCTGTTGCTTTGTTTTTTAGATGTTTCAGGAAACACCATACACTTCTCCCGAGTGTCTGTTGGCAATTTACATCCCGCCCATCAGCATAACAAGGCTCCCAGTTCTCCATGGCCTGTCCTGCCTTTCTGGATTTTACACTTTTTTCAGATGGCCCTTTTGACCGGGGGGAAGTGAGACTTCATTGTAGTGCAGATTTCCTTTGCAAGCTTGCTTGGTTGGCCAAAAAGGGCGTATGCGTTTTTTCCTGAATATATTCAGGAAAAAACGCATACGCCCTTTTTGGCCAAGTGCATCATTGTGGACGTTCTGCCTCTTTTCCTATGCTTTCAATGCAATTCCAGTCTACCTCCTGAAATCGGTTTCCTGCAATTCTGCCCCGCTTTCAAGTCCTCTTGGCAGCCTTACTTCAGTATATTTTTGGACGATAGTTGTCATTTATAACTCTGCAGGTTTGTGAATTACAGTGCCCCTGAGCTCCTTTCTTCAACTCGTTTTCTTGTGAGCTGGCCGCAACACCGCAGGATGGCTTCAGGCCCTAATCTGGTTCCGGCACGGCACGCTGAGCCTTTGGTTATTTCCTCTTCCTGGTGGGAAATGAGAGTTAAATTTGCCCGTCCAGACACCTCCAGCTAGTCTCTCATTGGTTCTCGCTATTCCTGTTCATCTTCCGCAGAAATTGCAAACTGGGCCAAACAGGAGGTTAAAGGGACTGACTCTCCAAGTCGGGAGAGTGTTAGTAAAGCGTCTGGAATGTTGCACCCGAGTACCAGGGTACGAAAACTGAGACATATTTGAACACGTCTCCCGATCACATGGTTGATCATACTCTAGGTTCCACATGCATGTTTTAGCTGAAGGAAGAATACCTTAAACCTGGGTAGTTGAAACCCGTGGAATGGGTACCATGCAATATGACTTCAAAGGGTCTTCATTTGCTCACCGAACCTCTCCAATCCTATCACTGCTGCGTTTATGTCCCTGTACACATGCTTGATTCTCTTTCGGAGACATAGCAATCCATAGGTTTTAAGATACTTAAGAGTCAGGTACATTCTTAGGCGTTTAATATGCGGTGTTGAGTCCATTTCGTTGAGCAAGGAGTAGCTCTTGTTTATTCCATATTTGGCTTAAGGAACATTATCTGTGCTCATTTCAATCTCTGGTTTTATGCAGCACCCCAACTCACTTTTACCCTTAAACAAGCATAAGTTGGTTTTCTAAATTTGAGACCCTGTTCTGTTCTGTAATTCAGTTCCTGTGTAGCCAAGTTTACATTCCGTGTATTACTGATATCTTATGATGTTTCTTTTTCTGTGTGACTTATTTCAGTTAGAATCATCGTACCTGAATCCACTCATTGTGCTGCTACGGGCCTGATGACATAGATTTCACTGCTGAGTGATACTGCATTGTACGTAAGTACCACAAGTTCTTTATCCATTTTTCACTTTCTGTGATATTGAACTTGTACGGTAAACGAGGTTCTTGTAAACAGAGGCGTCCCAAACATTGGGGTGGCTGTATCTTTTTGATTTTAATTTCCCTAAGCTATAGGACCATAAGTGGAAGTGCCCTAGGCTCTGTTGCTTTGTTTTTTAGATGTTTCAGGAAACACCATACACTTCTCCCGAGTGTCTGTTGGCAATTTACATCCCGCCCATCAGCATAACAAGGCTCCCAGTTCTCCATGGCCTGTCCTGCCTTTCTGGATTTTACAATTTTTTCAGATGGCCCTTTTGACCGGGGGGAAGTGAGACTTCATTGTAGTGCAGATTTCCTTTGCAAGCTTGCTTGGTTGGCCAAAAAGGGCGTATGCGTTTTTTCCTGAATATATTCATGAAAAAACGCATACGCCCTTTTTGGCCAAGTGCATCATTGTGGACGTTCTGCCTCTTTTCCTATGCTTTCAATGCAATTCCAGTCTACCTCCTGAAATCGGTTTCCTGCAATTCTGCCCCGCTTTCAAGTCCTCTTGGCAGCCTTACTTCAGTATATTTTTGGACGATAGTTGTCATTTATAACTCTGCAGGTTTGTGAATTACAGTGCCCCTGAGCTCCTTTCTTCAACTCGTTTTCTTGTGAGCTGGCCGCAACACCGCAGGATGGCTTCAGGCCCTAATCTGGTTCCGGCACGGCACGCTGAGCCTTTGGTTATTTCCTCTTCCTGGTGGGAAATGAGAGTTAAATTTGCCCGTCCAGACACCTCCAGCTAGTCTCTCATTGGTTCTCGCTATTCCTGTTCATCTTCCGCAGAAATTGCAAACTGGGCCAAACAGGAGGTTAAAGGGACTGACTCTCCAAGTCGGGAGAGTGTTAGTAAAGCGTCTGGAATGTTGCACCCGAGTACCAGGGTACGAAAACTGAGACATATTTGAACACGTCTCCCGATCACATGGTTGATCATACTCTAGGTTCCACATGCATGTTTTAGCTGAAGGAAGAATACCTTAAACCTGGGTAGTTGAAACCCATGGAATGGGTACCATGCAATATGACTTCAAAGGGTCTTCATTTGCTCACCGAACCTCTCCAATCCTATCACTGCTGCGTTTATGTCCCTGTACACATGCTTGATTCTCTTTCGGAGACATAGCAATCCATAGGTTTTAAGATACTTAAGAGTCAGGTACATTCTTAGGCGTTTAATATGCGGTGTTGAGTCCATTTCGTTGAGCAAGGAGTAGCTCTTGTCTATTCCATATTTGGCTTAAGGAACTTTATCTGTGCTCATTTCAATCTCTGGTTTTATGCAGCACCCCAACTCACCTTTACCCTTAAACAAGCATAAGTTGGTTTTCTAAATTTGAGACCCTGTTCTGTTCTGTAATTCAGTTCCTGTGTAGCCAAGTTTACATTCCGTGTATTACTGATATCTTATGATGTTTCTTTTTCTGTGTGACTTATTTCAGTTAGAATCATCGTACCTGAATCCACTCATTGTGCTGCTACGGGCCTGATGACATAGATTTCACTGCTGAGTGATACTGCATTGTACGTAAGTACCACAAGTTCTTTATCCATTTTTCACTTTCTGTGATATTGAACTTGTACGGTAAACGAGGTTCTTGTAAACAGAGGCGTCCCAAACATTGGGGTGGCTGTATCTTTTTGATTTTAATTTCCCTAAGCTATAGGACCGTAAGTGGAAGTGCCCTAGGCTCTGTTGCTTTGTTTTTTAGATGTTTCAGGAAACACCATACACTTCTCCCGAGTGTCTGTTGGCAGTTTACATCCCGCCCATCAGCATAACAAGGCTCCCAGTTCTCCATGGCCTGTCCTGCCTTTCTGGATTTTACACTTTTTTCAGATGGCCCTTTTGACCGGGGGGGGGGAAGTGAGACTTCATTGTAGTGCAGATTTCCTTTGCAAGCTTGCTTGGTTGGCCAAAAAGGGCGTATGCGTTTTTTCCTGAATATATTCAGGAAAAAACGCATACGCCCTTTTTGGCCAAGTGCATCATTGTGGACGTTCTGCCTCTTTTCCTATGCTTTCAATGCAATTCCAGTCTACCTCCTGAAATCGGTTTCCTGCAATTCTGCCCCGCTTTCAAGTCCTCTTGGCAGCCTTACTTCAGTATATTTTTGGACGATAGTTGTCATTTATAACTCTGCAGGTTTGTGAATTACAGTGCCCCTGAGCTCCTTTCTTCAACTCGTTTTCTTGTGAGCTGGCCGCAACACCACAGGATGGCTTCAGGCCCTAATCTGGTTCCGGCACGGCACGCTGAGCCTTTGGTTATTTCCTCTTCCTGGTGGGAAATGAGAGTTAAATTTGCCCGTCCAGACACCTCCAGCTAGTCTCTCATTGGTTCTCGCTATTCCTGTTCATCTTCCGCAGAAATTGCAAACTGGGCCAAACAGGAGGTTAAAGGGACTGACTCTCCAAGTCGGGAGAGTGTTAGTAAAGCGTCTGGAATGTTGCACCCGAGTACCAGGGTACGAAAACTGAGACATATTTGAACACGTCTCCCGATCACATGGTTGATCATACTCTAGGTTCCACATGCATGTTTTAGCTGAAGGAAGAATACCTTAAACCTGGGTAGTTGAAACCCGTGGAATGGGTACCATGCAATATGACTTCAAAGGGTCTTCATTTGCTCACCGAACCTCTCCAATCCTATCACTGCTGCGTTTATGTCCCTGTACACATGCTTGATTCTCTTTCGGAGACATAGCAATCCATAGGTTTTAAGATACTTAAGAGTCAGGTACATTCTTAGGCGTTTAATATGCGGTGTTGAGTCCATTTCGTTGAGCAAGGAGTAGCTCTTGTCTATTCCATATTTGGCTTAAGGAACTTTATCTGTGCTCATTTCAATCTCTGGTTTTATGCAGCACCCCAACTCACCTTTACCCTTAAACAAGCATAAGTTGGTTTTCTAAATTTGAGACCCTGTTCTGTTCTGTAATTCAGTTCCTGTGTAGCCAAGTTTACATTCCGTGTATTACTGATATCTTATGATGTTTCTTTTTCTGTGTGACTTATTTCAGTTAGAATCATCGTACCTGAATCCACTCATTGTGCTGCTACGGGCCTGATGACATAGATTTCACTGCTGAGTGATACTGCATTGTACGTAAGTACCACAAGTTCTTTATCCATTTTTCACTTTCTGTGATATTGAACTTGTACGGTAAACGAGGTTCTTGTAAACAGAGGCGTCCCAAACATTGGGGTGGCTGTATCTTTTTGATTTTAATTTCCCTAAGCTATAGGACCATAAGTGGAAGTGCCCTAGGCTCTGTTGCTTTGTTTTTTAGATGTTTCAGGAAACACCATACACTTCTCCCGAGTGTCTGTTGGCAGTTTACATCCCGCCCATCAGCATAACAAGGCTCCCAGTTCTCCATGGCCTGTCCTGCCTTTCTGGATTTTACACTTTTTTCAGATGGCCCTTTTGACCGGGGGGGGGGGGGAGTGAGACTTCATTGTAGTGCAGATTTCCTTTGCAAGCTTGCTTGGTTGGCCAAAAAGGGCGTATGCGTTTTTTCCTGAATATATTCAGGAAAAAACGCATACGCCCTTTTTGGCCAAGTGCATCATTGTGGACGTTCTGCCTGTTTTCCTATGCTTTCAATGCAATTCCAGTCTACCTCCTGAAATCGGTTTCCTGCAATTCTGCCCCGCTTTCAAGTCCTCTTGGCAGCCTTACTTCAGTATATTTTTGGACGATAGTTGTCATTTATAACTCTGCAGGTTTGTGAATTACAGTGCCCATGAGCTCCTTTCTTCAACTCCTTTTCTTGTGAGCTGGCCGCAACACCGCAGGATGGCTTCAGGCCCTAATCTGGTTCCGGCACGGCACGCTGAGCCTTTGGTTATTTCCTCTTCCTGGTGGGAAATGAGAGTTAAATTTGCCCGTCCAGACACCTCCAGCTAGTCTCTCATTGGTTCTCGCTATTCCTGTTCATCTTCCGCAGAAATTGCAAACTGGGCCAAACAGGAGGTTAAAGGGACTGACTCTCCAAGTCGGGAGAGTGTTAGTAAAGCGTCTGGAATGTTGCACCCGAGTACCAGGGTACGAAAACTGAGACATATTTGAACACGTCTCCCAATCACATGGTTGATCATACTCTAGGTTCCACATGCATGTTTTAGCTGAAGGAAGAATACCTTAAACCTGGGTAGTTGAAACCCGTGGAATGGGTACCATGCAATATGACTTCAAAGGGTCTTCATTTGCTCACCGAACCTCTCCAATCCTATCACTGCTGCGTTTATGTCCCTGTACACATGCTTGATTCTCTTTCGGAGACATAGCAATCCATAGGTTTTAAGATACTTAAGAGTCAGGTACATTCTTAGGCGTTTAATATGCGGTGTTGAGTCCATTTCGTTGAGCAAGGAGTAGCTCTTGTCTATTCCATATTTGGCTTAAGGAACTTTATCTGTGCTCATTTCAATCTCCGGTTTTATGCAGCACCCCAACTCACCTTTCCCCTTAAACAAGCATAAGTTGGTTTTCTAAATTTGAGACCCTGTTCTGTTCTGTAATTCAGTTCCTGTGTAGCCAAGTTTACATTCCGTGTATTACTGATATCTTATGATGTTTCTATTTCTGTGTGACTTATTTCAGTTAGAATCATCGTACCTGAATCCACTCATTGTGCTGCTACGGGCCTGATGACATAGATTTCACTGCTGAGTGATACTGCATTGTACGTAAGTACCACAAGTTCTTTATCCATTTTTCACTTTCTGTGATATTGAACTTGTACGGTAAACGAGGTTCTTGTAAACAGAGGCGTCCCAAACATTGGGGTGGCTGTATCTTTTTGATTTTAATTTCCCTAAGCTATAGGACCATAAGTGGAAGTGCCCTAGGCTCTGTTGCTTTGTTTTTTAGATGTTTCAGGAAACACCATACACTTCTCCCGAGTGTCTGTTGGCAATTTACATCCCGCCCATCAGCATAACAAGGCTCCCAGTTCTCCATGGCCTGTCCTGCCTTTCTGGATTTTACACTTTTTTCAGATGGCCCTTTTGACCGGGGGGAAGTGAGACTTCATTGTAGTGCAGATTTCCTTTGCAAGCTTGCTTGGTTGGCCAAAAAGGGCGTATGCGTTTTTTCCTGAATATATTCAGGAAAAAACGCATACGCCCTTTTTGGCCAAGTGCATCATTGTGGACGTTCTGCCTCTTTTCCTATGCTTTCAATGCAATTCCAGTCTACCTCCTGAAATCGGTTTCCTGCAATTCTGCCCCGCTTTCAAGTCCTCTTGGCAGCCTTACTTCAGTATATTTTTGGACGATAGTTGTCATTTATAACTCTGCAGGTTTGTGAATTACAGTGCCCCTGAGCTCCTTTCTTCAACTCCTTTTCTTGTGAGCTGGCCGCAACACCGCAGGATGGCTTCAGGCCCTAATCTGGTTCCGGCACGGCACGCTGAGCCTTTGGTTATTTCCTCTTCCTGGTGGGAAATGAGAGTTAAATTTGCCCGTCCAGACACCTCCAGCTAGTCTCTCATTGGTTCTCGCTATTCCTGTTCATCTTCCGCAGAAATTGCAAACTGGGCCAAACAGGAGGTTAAAGGGACTGACTCTCCAAGTCGGGAGAGTGTTAGTAAAGCGTCTGGAATGTTGCACCCGAGTACCAGGGTACGAAAACTGAGACATATTTGAACACGTCTCCCGATCACATGGTTGATCATACTCTAGGTTCCACATGCATGTTTTAGCTGAAGGAAGAATACCTTAAACCTGGGTAGTTGAAACCCGTGGAATGGGTACCATGCAATATGATTTCAAAGGGTCTTCATTTGCTCACCGAACCTCTCCAATCCTATCACTGCTGTGTTTATGTCCCTGTACACATGCTTGATTCTCTTTCGGAGACATAGCAATCCATAGGTTTTAAGATACTTAAGAGTCAGGTACATTCTTAGGCGTTTAATATGCGGTGTTGAGTCCATTTCGTTGAGCAAGGAGTAGCTCTTGTCTATTCCATATTTGGCTTAAGGAACTTTATCTGTGCTCATTTCAATCTCTGGTTTTATGCAGCACCCCAACTCACCTTTACCCTTAAACAAGCATAAGTTGGTTTTCTAAATTTGAGACCCTGTTCTGTTCTGTAATTCAGTTCCTGTGTAGCCAAGTTTACATTCCGTGTATTACTGATATCTTATGATGTTTCTTTTTCTGTGTGACTTATTTCAGTTAGAATCATCGTACCTGAATCCACTCATTGTGCTGCTACGGGCCTGATGACATAGATTTCACTGCTGAGTGATACTGCATTGTACGTAAGTACCACAAGTTCTTTATCCATTTTTCACTTTCTGTGATATTGAACTTGTACGGTAAACGAGGTTCTTGTAAACAGAGGCGTCCCAAACATTGGGGTGGCTGTATCTTTTTGATTTTAATTTCCCTAAGCTATAGGACCATAAGTGGAAGTGCCCTAGGCTCTGTTGCTTTGTTTTTTAGATGTTTCAGGAAACACCATACACTTCTCCCGAGTGTCTGTTGGCAGTTTACATCCCGCCCATCAGCATAACAAGGCTCCCAGTTCTCCATGGCCTGTCCTGCCTTTCTGGATTTTACACTTTTTTCAGATGGCCCTTTTGACCGGGGGGGGGGAAGTGAGACTTCATTGTAGTGCAGATTTCCTTTGCAAGCTTGCTTGGTTGGCCAAAAAGGGCGTATGCGTTTTTTCCTGAATATATTCAGGAAAAAACGCATACGCCCTTTTTGGCCAAGTGCATCATTGTGGACGTTCTGCCTCTTTTCCTATGCTTTCAATGCAATTCCAGTCTACCTCCTGAAATCGGTTTCCTGCAATTCTGCCCCGCTTTCAAGTCCTCTTGGCAGCCTTACTTCAGTATATTTTTGGACGATAGTTGTCATTTATAACTCTGCAGGTTTGTGAATTACAGTGCCCCTGAGCTCCTTTCTTCAACTCGTTTTCTTGTGAGCTGGCCGCAACACCACAGGATGGCTTCAGGCCCTAATCTGGTTCCAGCACGGCACGCTGAGCCTTTGGTTATTTCCTCTTCCTGGTGGGAAATGAGAGTTAAATTTGCCCGTCCAGACACCTCCAGCTAGTCTCTCATTGGTTCTCGCTATTCCTGTTCATCTTCCGCAGAAATTGCAAACTGGGCCAAACAGGAGGTTAAAGGGACTGACTCTCCAAGTCGGGAGAGTGTTAGTAAAGCGTCTGGAATGTTGCACCCTTGTACCAGGGTACGAAAACTGAGACATATTTGAACACGTCTCCCGATCACATGGTTGATCATACTCTAGGTTCCACATGCATGTTTTAGCTGAAGGAAGAATACCTTAAACCTGGGTAGTTGAAACCCGTGGAATGGGTACCATGCAATATGACTTCAAAGGGTCTTCATTTGCTCACCGAACCTCTCCAATCCTATCACTGCTGCGTTTATGTCCCTGTACACATGCTTGATTCTCTTTCGGAGACATAGCAATCCATAGGTTTTAAGATACTTAAGAGTCAGGTACATTCTTAGGCGTTTAATATGCGGTGTTGAGTCCATTTCGTTGAGCAAGGAGTAGCTCTTGTCTATTCCATATTTGGCTTAAGGAACTTTATCTGTGCTCATTTCAATCTCTGGTTTTATGCAGCACCCCAACTCACCTTTACCCTTAAACAAGCATAAGTTGGTTTTCTAAATTTGAGACCCTGTTCTGTTCTGTAATTCAGTTCCTGTGTAGCCAAGTTTACATTCCGTGTATTACTGATATCTTATGATGTTTCTTTTTCTGTGTGACTTATTTCAGTTAGAATCATCGTACCTGAATCCACTCATTGTGCTGCTACGGGCCTGATGACATAGATTTCACTGCTGAGTGATACTGCATTGTACGTAAGTACCACAAGTTCTTTATCCATTTTTCACTTTCTGTGATATTGAACTTGTACGGTAAACGAGGTTCTTGTAAACAGAGGCGTCCCAAACATTGGGGTGGCTGTATCTTTTTGATTTTAATTTCCCTAAGCTATAGGACCATAAGTGGAAGTGCCCTAGGCTCTGTTGCTTTGTTTTTTAGATGTTTCAGGAAACACCATACACTTCTCCCGAGTGTCTGTTGGCAGTTTACATCCCGCCCATCAGCATAACAAGGCTCCCAGTTCTCCATGGCCTGTCCTGCCTTTCTGGATTTTACACTTTTTTCAGATGGCCCTTTTGACCGGGGGGAAGTGAGACTTCATTGTAGTGCAGATTTCCTTTGCAAGCTTGCTTGGTTGGCCAAAAAGGGCGTATGCGTTTTTTCCTGAATATATTCAGGAAAAAACGCATACGCCCTTTTTGGCCAAGTGCATCATTGTGGACGTTCTGCCTCTTTTCCTATGCTTTCAATGCAATTCCAGTCTACCTCCTGAAATCGGTTTCCTGCAATTCTGCCCCGCTTTCAAGTCCTCTTGGCAGCCTTACTTCAGTATATTTTTGGACGATAGTTGTCATTTATAACTCTGCAGGTTTGTGAATTACAGTGCCCCTGAGCTCCTTTCTTCAACTCGTTTTCTTGTGAGCTGGCCGCAACACCGCAGGATGGCTTCAGGCCCTAATCTGGTTCCGGCACGGCACGCTGAGCCTTTGGTTATTTCCTCTTCCTGGTGGGAAATGAGAGTTAAATTTGCCCGTCCAGACACCTCCAGCTAGTCTCTCATTGGTTCTCGCTATTCCTGTTCATCTTCCGCAGAAATTGCAAACTGGGCCAAACAGGAGGTTAAAGGGACTGACTCTCCAAGTCGGGAGAGTGTTAGTAAAGCGTCTGGAATGTTGCACCCGAGTACCAGGGTACGAAAACTGAGACATATTTGAACACGTCTCCCGATCACATGGTTGATCATACTCTAGGTTCCACATGCATGTTTTAGCTGAAGGAAGAATACCTTAAACCTGGGTAGTTGAAACCCGTGGAATGGGTACCATGCAATATGACTTCAAAGGGTCTTCATTTGCTCACCGAACCTCTCCAATCCTATCACTGCTGCGTTTATGTCCCTGTACACATGCTTGATTCTCTTTCGGAGACATAGCAATCCATAGGTTTTAAGATACTTAAGAGTCAGGTACATTCTTAGGCGTTTAATATGCGGTGTTGAGTCCATTTCGTTGAGCAAGGAGTAGCTCTTGTCTATTCCATATTTGGCTTAAGGAACTTTATCTGTGCTCATTTCAATCTCTGCTTTTATGCAGCACCCCAACTCACCTTTACCCTTAAACAAGCATAAGTTGGTTTTCTAAATTTGAGACCCTGTTCTGTTCTGTAATTCAGTTCCTGTGTAGCCAAGTTTACATTCCGTGTATTACTGATATCTTATGATGTTTCTTTTTCTGTGTGACTTATTTCAGTTAGAATCATCGTACCTGAATCCACTCATTGTGCTGCTACGGGCCTGATGACATAGATTTCACTGCTGAGTGATACTGCATTGTACGTAAGTACCACAAGTTCTTTATCCATTTTTCACTTTCTGTGATATTGAACTTGTACGGTAAACGAGGTTCTTGTAAACAGAGGCGTCCCAAACATTGGGGTGGCTGTATCTTTTTAATTTTAATTTCCCTAAGCTATAGGACCATAAGTGGCAGTGCCCTAGGCTCTGTTGCTTTGTTTTTTAGATGTTTCAGGAAACACCATACACTTCTCCCGAGTGTCTGTTGGCAATTTACATCCCGCCCATCAGCATAACAAGGCTCCCAGTTCTCCATGGCCTGTCCTGCCTTTCTGGATTTTACACTTTTTTCAGATGGCCCTTTTGACCGGGGGGAAGTGAGACTTCATTGTAGTGCAGATTTCCTTTGCAAGCTTGCTTGGTTGGCCAAAAAGGGCGTATGCGTTTTTTCCTGAATATATTCAGGAAAAAACGCATACGCCCTTTTTGGCCAAGTGCATCATTGTGGACGTTCTGCCTCTTTTCCTATGCTTTCAATGCAATTCCAGTCTACCTCCTGAAATCGGTTTCCTGCAATTCTGCCCCGCTTTCAAGTCCTCTTGGCAGCCTTACTTCAGTATATTTTTGGACGATAGTTGTCATTTATAACTCTGCAGGTTTGTGAATTACAGTGCCCCTGAGCTCCTTTCTTCAACTCGTTTTCTTGTGAGCTGGCCGCAACACCGCAGGATGGCTTCAGGCCCTAATCTGGTTCCGGCACGGCACGCTGAGCCTTTGGTTATTTCCTCTTCCTGGTGGGAAATGAGAGTTAAATTTGCCCGTCCAGACACCTCCAGCTAGTCTCTCATTGGTTCTCGCTATTCCTGTTCATCTTCCGCAGAAATTGCAAACTGGGCCAAACAGGAGGTTAAAGGGACTGACTCTCCAAGTCGGGAGAGTGTTAGTAAAGCGTCTGGAATGTTGCACCCGAGTACCAGGGTACGAAAACTGAGACATATTTGAACACGTCTCCCGATCACATGGTTGATCATACTCTAGGTTCCACATGCATGTTTTAGCTGAAGGAAGAATACCTTAAACCTGGGTAGTTGAAACCCGTGGAATGGGTACCATGCAATATGACTTCAAAGGGTCTTCATTTGCTCACCGAACCTCTCCAATCCTATCACTGCTGCGTTTATGTCTCTGTACACATGCTTGATTCTCTTTCGGAGACATAGCAATCCATAGGTTTTAAGATATTTAAGAGTCAGGTACATTCTTAGGCGTTTAATATGCGGTGTTGAGTCCATTTCGTTGAGCAAGGAGTAGCTCTTGTCTATTCCATATTTTGCTTAAGGAACTTTATCTGTGCTCATTTCAATCTCTGGTTTTATGCAGCACCCCAACTCACCTTTACCCTTAAACAAGCATAAGTTGGTTTTCTAAATTTGAGACCCTGTTCTGTTCTGTAATTCAGTTCCTGTGTAGCCAAGTTTACATTCCGTGTATTACTGATATCTTATGATGTTTCTTTTTCTGTGTGACTTATTTCAGTTAGAATCATCGTACCTGAATCCACTCATTGTGCTGCTACGGGCCTGATGACATAGATTTCACTGCTGAGTGATACTGCATTGTACGTAAGTACCACAAGTTCTTTATCCATTTTTCACTTTCTGTGATATTGAACTTGTACGGTAAACGAGGTTCTTGTAAACAGAGGCGTCCCAAACATTGGGGTGGCTGTATCTTTTTCATTTTAATTTCCCTAAGCTATAGGACCATAAGTGGCAGTGCCCTAGGCTCTGTTGCTTTGTTTTTTAGATGTTTCAGGAAACACCATACACTTCTCCCGAGTGTCTGTTGGCAATTTACATCCCGCCCATCAGCATAACAAGGCTCCCAGTTCTCCATGGCCTGTCCTGCCTTTCTGGATTTTACACTTTTTTCAGATGGCCCTTTTGACCGGGGGGAAGTGAGACTTCATTGTAGTGCAGATTTCCTTTGCAAGCTTGCTTGGTTGGCCAAAAAGGGCGTATGCGTTTTTTCCTGAATATATTCAGGAAAAAACGCATACGCCCTTTTTGGCCAAGTGCATCATTGTGGACGTTCTGCCTCTTTTCCTATGCTTTCAATGCAATTCCAGTCTACCTCCTGAAATCGGTTTCCTGCAATTCTGCCCCGCTTTCAAGTCCTCTTGGCAGCCTTACTTCAGTATATTTTTGGACGATAGTTGTCATTTATAACTCTGCAGGTTTGTGAATTACAGTGCCCCTGAGCTCCTTTCTTCAACTCCTTTTCTTGTGAGCTGGCCGCAACACCGCAGGATGGCTTCAGGCCCTAATCTGGTTCCGGCATGGCACGCTGAGCCTTTGGTTATTTCCTCTTCCTGGTGGGAAATGAGAGTTAAATTTGCCCGTCCAGACACCTCCAGCTAGTCTCTCATTGGTTCTCGCTATTCCTGTTCATCTTCCGCAGAAATTGCAAACTGGGCCAAACAGGAGGTTAAAGGGACTGACTCTCCAAGTCGGGAGAGTGTTAGTAAAGCGTCTGGAATGTTGCACCCGAGTACCAGGGTACGAAAACTGAGACATATTTGAACACGTCTCCCGATCACATGGTTGATCATACTCTAGGTTCCACATGCATGTTTTAGCTGAAGGAAGAATACCTTAAACCTGGGTAGTTGAAACCCGTGGAATGGGTACCATGCAATATGACTTCAAAGGGTCTTCATTTGCTCACCGAACCTCTCCAATCCTATCACTGCTGCGTTTATGTCCCTGTACACATGCTTGATTCTCTTTCGGAGACATAGCAATCCATAGGTTTTAAGATACTTAAGAGTCAGGTACATTCTTAGGCGTTTAATATGCGGTGTTGAGTCCATTTCGTTGAGCAAGGAGTAGCTCTTGTCTATTCCATATTTGGCTTAAGGAACTTTATCTGTGCTCATTTCAATCTCTGGTTTTATGCAGCACCCCAACTCACCTTTCCCCTTAAACAAGCATAAGTTGGTTTTCTAAATTTGAGACCCTGTTCTGTTTTGGAATTCAGTTCCTGAGTAGCCAAGTTTACATTCCGTGTATTACTGATATCTTATGATGTTTCTTTTTCTGTGTGACTTATTTCAGTTAGAATCATCGTACCTGAATCCACTCATTGTGCTGCTATGGGCCTGATGACATAGATTTCACTGCTGAGTGATACTGCATTGTACGTAAGTACCACAAGTTCTTTATCCATTTTTCACTTTCTGTGATATTGAACTTGTACGGTAAACGAGGTTCTTGTAAACAGAGGCGTCCCAAACATTGGGGTGGCTGTATCTTTTTGATTTTAATTTCCCTAAGCTATAGGACCATAAGTGGAAGTGCCCTAGGCTCTGTTGCTTTGTTTTTTAGATGTTTCAGGAAACACCATACACTTCTCCCGAGTGTCTGTTGGCAATTTACATCCCGCCCATCAGCATAACAAGGCTCCCAGTTCTCCATGGCCTGTCCTGCCTTTCTGGATTTTACACTTTTTTCAGATGGCCCTTTTGACCGGGGGGGGGGGAAGTGAGACTTCATTGTAGTGCAGATTTCCTTTGCAAGCTTGCTTGGTTGGCCAAAAAGGGCGTATGCGTTTTTTCCTGAATATATTCAGGAAAAAACGCATACGCCCTTTTTGGCCAAGTGCATCATTGTGGACGTTCTGCCTCTTTTCCTATGCTTTCAATGCAATTCCAGTCTACCTCCTGAAATCGGTTTCCTGCAATTCTGCCCCGCTTTCAAGTCCTCTTGGCAGCCTTACTTCAGTATATTTTTGGACGATAGTTGTCATTTATAACTCTGCAGGTTTGTGAATTACAGTGCCCCTGAGCTCCTTTCTTCAACTCGTTTTCTTGTGAGCTGGCCGCAACACCGCAGGATGGCTTCAGGCCCTAATCTGGTTCCGGCACGGCACGCTGAGCCTTTGGTTATTTCCTCTTCCTGGTGGGAAATGAGAGTTAAATTTGCCCGTCCAGACACCTCCAGCTAGTCTCTCATTGGTTCTCGCTATTCCTGTTCGTCTTCCGCAGAAATTGCAAACTGGGCCAAACAGGAGGTTAAAGGGACTGACTCTCCAAGTCGGGAGAGTGTTAGTAAAGCGTCTGGAATGTTGCACCCGAGTACCAGGGTATGAAAACTGAGACATATTTGAACACGTCTCCCGATCACATGGTTGATCATACTCTAGGTTCCACATGCATGTTTTAGCTGAAGGAAGAATACCTTAAACCTGGGTAGTTGAAACCCGTGGAATGGGTACCATGCAATATGACTTCAAAGGGTCTTCATTTGCTCACCGAACCTCTCCAATCCTATCACTGCTGCGTTTATGTCCCTGTACACATGCTTGATTCTCTTTCGGAGACATAGCAATCCATAGGTTTTAAGATACTTAAGAGTCAGGTACATTCTTAGGCGTTTAATATGCGGTGTTGAGTCCATTTCGTTGAGCAAGGAGTAGCTCTTGTCTATTCCATATTTGGCTTAAGGAACTTTATCTGTGCTCATTTCAATCTCTGGTTTTATGCAGCACCCCAACTCACCTTTACCCTTAAACAAGCATAAGTTGGTTTTCTAAATTTGAGACCCTGTTCTGTTCTGTAATTCAGTTCCTGTGTAGCCAAGTTTACATTCCGTGTATTACTGATATCTTATGATGTTTCTTTTTCTGTGTGACTTATTTCAGTTAGAATCATCGTACCTGAATCCACTCATTGTGCTGCAACGGGCCTGATGACATAGATTTCACTGCTGAGTGATACTGCATTGTACGTAAGTACCACAAGTTCTTTATCCATTTTTCACTTTCTGTGATATTGAACTTGTACGGTAAACGAGGTTCTTGTAAACAGAGGCGTCCCAAACATTGGGGTGGCTGTATCTTTTTGATTTTAATTTCCCTAAGCTATAGGACCATAAGTGGAAGTGCCCTAGGCTCTGTTGCTTTGTTTTTTAGATGTTTCAGGAAACACCATACACTTCTCCCGAGTGTCTGTTGGCAGTTTACATCCCGCCCATCAGCATAACAAGGCTCCCAGTTCTCCATGGCCTGTCCTGCCTTTCTGGATTTTACACTTTTTTCAGATGGCCCTTTTGACCGGGGGGAAGTGAGACTTCATTGTAGTGCAGATTTCCTTTGCAAGCTTGCTTGGTTGGCCAAAACGGGCGTATGCGTTTTTTCCTGAATATATTCAGGAAAAAACGCATACGCCCTTTTTGGCCAAGTGCATCATTGTGGACGTTCTGCCTCTTTTCCTATGCTTTCAATGCAATTCCAGTCTACCTCCTGAAATCGGTTTCCTGCAATTCTGCCCCGCTTTCAAGTCCTCTTGGCAGCCTTACTTCAGTATATTTTTGGACGATAGTTGTCATTTATAACTCTGCAGGTTTGTGAATTACAGTGCCCCTGAGCTCCTTTCTTCAACTCGTTTTCTTGTGAGCTGGCCGCAACACCGCAGGATGGCTTCAGGCCCTAATCTGGTTCCGGCACGGCACGCTGAGCCTTTGGTTATTTCCTCTTCCTGGTGGGAAATGAGAATTAAATTTGCCCGTCCAGACACCTCCAGCTAGTCTCTCATTGGTTCTCGCTATTCCTGTTCATCTTCCGCAGAAATTGCAAACTGGGCCAAACAGGAGGTTAAAGGGACTGACTCTCCAAGTCGGGAGAGTGTTAGTAAAGCGTCTGGAATGTTGCACCCGAGTACCAGGGTACGAAAACTGAGACATATTTGAACACGTCTCCCGATCACATGGTTGATCATACTCTAGGTTCCACATGCATGTTTTAGCTGAAGGAAGAATACCTTAAACCTGGGTAGTTGAAACCCGTGGAATGGGTACCATGCAATATGACTTCAAAGGGTCTTCATTTGCTCACCGAACCTCTCCAATCCTATCACTGCTGCGTTTATGTCCCTGTACACATGCTTGATTCTCTTTCGGAGACATAGCAATCCATAGGTTTTAAGATACTTAAGAGTCAGGTACATTCTTAGGCGTTTAATATGCGGTGTTGAGTCCATTTCGTTGAGCAAGGAGTAGCTCTTGTCTATTCCATATTTGGCTTAAGGAACTTTATCTGTGCTCATTTCAATCTCTGGTTTTATGCAGCACCCCAACTCACCTTTACCCTTAAACAAGCATAAGTTGGTTTTCTAAATTTGAGACCCTGTTCTGTTCTGTAATTCAGTTCCTGTGTAGCCAAGTTTACATTCCGTGTATTACTGATATCTTATGATGTTTCTTTTTCTGTGTGACTTATTTCAGTTAGAATCATCGTACCTGAATCCACTCATTGTGCTGCTACGGGCCTGATGACATAGATTTCACTGCTGAGTGATACTGCATTGTACGTAAGTACCACAAGTTCTTTATCCATTTTTCACTTTCTGTGATATTGAACTTGTACGGTAAACGAGGTTCTTGTAAACAGAGGCGTCCCAAACATTGGGGTGGCTGTATCTTTTTGATTTTAATTTCCCTAAGCTATAGGACCATAAGTGGAAGTGCCCTAGGCTCTGTTGCTTTGTTTTTTAGATGTTTCAGGAAACACCATACACTTCTCCCGAGTGTCTGTTGGCAGTTTACATCCCGCCCATCAGCATAACAAGGCTCCCAGTTCTCCATGGCCTGTCCTGCCTTTCTGGATTTTACACTTTTTTCAGATGGCCCTTTTGACCGGGGGGGGGAAGTGAGACTTCATTGTAGTGCAGATTTCCTTTGCAAGCTTGCTTGGTTGGCCAAAAAGGGCGTATGCGTTTTTTCCTGAATATATTCAGGAAAAAACGCATACGCCCTTTTTGGCCAAGTGCATCATTGTGGACGTTCTGCCTCTTTTCCTATGCTTTCAATGCAATTCCAGTCTACCTCCTGAAATCGGTTTCCTGCAATTCTGCCCCGCTTTCAAGTCCTCTTGGCAGCCTTACTTCAGTATATTTTTGGACGATAGTTGTCATTTATAACTCTGCAGGTTTGTGAATTACAGTGCCCCTGAGCTCCTTTCTTCAACTCGTTTTCTTGTGAGCTGGCCGCAACACCACAGGATGGCTTCAGGCCCTAATCTGGTTCCGGCACGGCACGCTGAGCCTTTGGTTATTTCCTCTTCCTGGTGGGAAATGAGAGTTAAATTTGCCCGTCCAGACACCTCCAGCTAGTCTCTCATTGGTTCTCGCTATTCCTGTTCATCTTCCGCAGAAATTGCAAACTGGGCCAAACAGGAGGTTAAAGGGACTGACTCTCCAAGTCGGGAGAGTGTTAGTAAAGCGTCTGGAATGTTGCACCCGAGTACCAGGGTACGAAAACTGAGACATATTTGAACACGTCTCCCGATCACATGGTTGATCATACTCTAGGTTCCACATGCATGTTTTAGCTGAAGGAAGAATACCTTAAACCTGGGTAGTTGAAACCCGTGGAATGGGTACCATGCAATATGACTTCAAAGGGTCTTCATTTGCTCACCGAACCTCTCCAATCCTATCACTGCTGCGTTTATGTCCCTGTACACATGCTTGATTCTCTTTCGGAGACATAGCAATCCATAGGTTTTAAGATACTTAAGAGTCAGGTACATTCTTAGGCGTTTAATATGCGGTGTTGAGTCCATTTCGTTGAGCAAGGAGTAGCTCTTGTCTATTCCATATTTGGCTTAAGGAACTTTATGTGTGCTCATTTCAATCTCTGGTTTTATGCAGCACCCCAACTCACCTTTACCCTTAAACAAGCATAAGTTGGTTTTCTAAATTTGAGACCCTGTTCTGTTCTGTAATTCAGTTCCTGTGTAGCCAAGTTTACATTCCGTGTATTACTGATATCTTATGATGTTTCTTTTTCTGTGTGACTTATTTCAGTTAGAATCATCGTACCTGAATCCACTCATTGTGCTGCTACGGGCCTGATGACATAGATTTCACTGCTGAGTGATACTGCATTGTACGTAAGTACCACAAGTTCTTTATCCATTTTTCACTTTCTGTGATATTGAACTTGTACGGTAAACGAGGTTCTTGTAAACAGAGGCGTCCCAAACATTGGGGTGGCTGTATCTTTTTGATTTTAATTTCCCTAAGCTATAGGACCATAAGTGGAAGTGCCCTAGGCTCTGTTGCTTTGTTTTTTAGATGTTTCAGGAAACACCATACACTTCTCCCGAGTGTCTGTTGGCAGTTTACATCCCGCCCATCAGCATAACAAGGCTCCCAGTTCTCCATGGCCTGTCCTGCCTTTCTGGATTTTACACTTTTTTCAGATGGCCCTTTTGACCGGGGGGAAGTGAGACTTCATTGTAGTGCAGATTTCCTTTGCAAGCTTGCTTGGTTGGCCAAAAAGGGCGTATGCGTTTTTTCCTGAATATATTCAGGAAAAAACGCATACGCCCTTTTTGGCCAAGTGCATCATTGTGGACGTTCTGCCTCTTTTCCTATGCTTTCAATGCAATTCCAGTCTACCTCCTGAAATCGGTTTCCTGCAATTCTGCCCCGCTTTCAAGTCCTCTTGGCAGCCTTACTTCAGTATATTTTTGGACGATAGTTGTCATTTATAACTCTGCAGGTTTGTGAATTACAGTGCCCCTGAGCTCCTTTCTTCAACTCCTTTTCTTGTGAGCTGGCCGCAACACCGCAGGATGGCTTCAGGCCCTAATCTGGTTCCGGCACGGCACGCTGAGCCTTTGGTTATTTCCTCTTCCTGGTGGGAAATGAGAGTTAAATTTGCCCGTCCAGACACCTCCAGCTAGTCTCTCATTGGTTCTCGCTATTCCTGTTCATCTTCCGCAGAAATTGCAAACTGGGCCAAACAGGAGGTTAAAGGGACTGACTCTCCAAGTCGGGAGAGTGTTAGTAAAGCGTCTGGAATGTTGCACCCGAGTACCAGGGTACGAAAACTGAGACATATTTGAACACGTCTCCCGATCACATGGTTGATCATACTCTAGGTTCCACATGCATGTTTTAGCTGAAGGAAGAATACCTTAAACCTGGGTAGTTGAAACCCGTGGAATGGGTACCATGCAATATGACTTCAAAGGGTCTTCATTTGCTCACCGAACCTCTCCAATCCTATCACTGCTGCGTTTATGTCCCTGTACACATGCTTGATTCTCTTTCAGAGACATAGCAATCCATAGGTTTTAAGATACTTAAGAGTCAGGTACATTCTTAGGCGTTTAATATGCGGTGTTGAGTCCATTTCGTTGAGCAAGGAGTAGCTCTTGTCTATTCCATATTTGGCTTAAGGAACTTTATCTGTGCTCATTTCAATCTCTGCTTTTATGCAGCACCCCAACTCACCTTTACCCTTAAACAAGCATAAGTTGGTTTTCTAAATTTGAGACCCTGTTCTGTTCTGTAATTCAGTTCCTGTGTAGCCAAGTTTACATTCCGTGTATTACTGATATCTTATGATGTTTCTTTTTCTGTGTGACTTATTTCAGTTAGAATCATCGTACCTGAATCCACTCATTGTGCTGCTACGGGCCTGATGACATAGATTTCACTGCTGAGTGATACTGCATTGTACGTAAGTACCACAAGTTCTTTATCCATTTTTCACTTTCTGTGATATTGAACTTGTACGGTAAACGAGGTTCTTGTAAACAGAGGCGTCCCAAACATTGGGGTGGCTGTATCTTTTTGATTTTAATTTCCCTAAGCTATAGGACCATAAGTGGAAGTGCCCTAGGCTCTGTTGCTTTGTTTTTTAGATGTTTCAGGAAACACCATACACTTCTCCCGAGTGTCTGTTGGCAGTTTACATCCCGCCCATCAGCATAACAAGGCTCCCAGTTCTCCATGGCCTGTCCTGCCTTTCTGGATTTTACACTTTTTTCAGATGGCCCTTTTGACCGGGGGGGGGGGGGAGTGAGACTTCATTGTAGTGCAGATTTCCTTTGCAAGCTTGCTTGGTTGGCCAAAAAGGGCGTATGCGTTTTTTCCTGAATATATTCAGGAAAAAACGCATACGCCCTTTTTGGCCAAGTGCATCATTGTGGACGTTCTGCCTGTTTTCCTATGCTTTCAATGCAATTCCAGTCTACCTCCTGAAATCGGTTTCCTGCAATTCTGCCCCGCTTTCAAGTCCTCTTGGCAGCCTTACTTCAGTATATTTTTGGACGATAGTTGTCATTTATAACTCTGCAGGTTTGTGAATTACAGTGCCCCTGAGCTCCTTTCTTCAACTCGTTTTCTTGTGAGCTGGCCGCAACACCGCAGGATGGCTTCAGGCCCTAATCTGGTTCCGGCACGGCACGCTGAGCCTTTGGTTATTTCCTCTTCCTGGTGGGAAATGAGAGTTAAATTTGCCCGTCCAGACACCTCCAGCTAGTCTCTCATTGGTTCTCGCTATTCCTGTTCATCTTCCGCAGAAATTGCAAACTGGGCCAAACAGGAGGTTAAAGGGACTGACTCTCCAAGTCGGGAGAGTGTTAGTAAAGCGTCTGGAATGTTGCACCCGAGTACCAGGGTATGAAAACTGAGACATATTTGAACACGTCTCCCGATCACATGGTTGATCATACTCTAGGTTCCACATGCATGTTTTAGCTGAAGGAAGAATACCTTAAACCTGGGTAGTTGAAACCCGTGGAATGGGTACCATGCAATATGACTTCAAAGGGTCTTCATTTGCTCACCGAACCTCTCCAATCCTATCACTGCTGCGTTTATGTCCCTGTACACATGCTTGATTCTCTTTCGGAGACATAGCAATCCATAGGTTTTAAGATACTTAAGAGTCAGGTACATTCTTAGGCGTTTAATATGCGGTGTTGAGTCCATTTCGTTGAGCAAGGAGTAGCTCTTGTCTATTCCATATTTGGCTTAAGGAACTTTATCTGTGCTCATTTCAATCTCTGGTTTTATGCAGCACCCCAACTCACCTTTCCCCTTAAACAAGCATAAGTTGGTTTTCTAAATTTGAGACCCTGTTCTGTTCTGTAATTCAGTTCCTGTGTAGCCAAGTTTACATTCCGTGTATTACTGATATCTTATGATGTTTCTTTTTCTGTGTGACTTATTTCAGTTAGAATCATCGTACCTGAATCCACTCATTGTGCTGCTACGGGCCTGATGACATAGATTTCACTGCTGAGTGATACTGCATTGTACGTAAGTACCACAAGTTCTTTATCCATTTTTCACTTTCTGTGATATTGAACTTGTACGGTAAACGAGGTTCTTGTAAACAGAGGCGTCCCAAACATTGGGGTGGCTGTATCTTTTTGATTTTAATTTCCCTAAGCTATAGGACCATAAGTGGAAGTGCCCTAGGCTCTGTTGCTTTGTTTTTTAGATGTTTCAGGAAACACCATACACTTCTCCCGAGTGTCTGTTGGCAATTTACATCCCGCCCATCAGCATAACAAGGCTCCCAGTTCTCCATGGCCTGTCCTGCCTTTCTGGATTTTACACTTTTTTCAGATGGCCCTTTTGACCGGGGGGAAGTGAGACTTCATTGTAGTGCAGATTTCCTTTGCAAGCTTGCTTGGTTGGCCAAAAAGGGCGTATGCGTTTTTTCCTGAATATATTCAGGAAAAAACGCATACGCACTTTTTGGCCAAGTGCATCATTGTGGACGTTCTGCCTCTTTTCCTATGCTTTCAATGCAATTCCAGTCTACCTCCTGAAATCGGTTTCCTGCAATTCTGCCCCGCTTTCAAGTCCTCTTGGCAGCCTTACTTCAGTATATTTTTGGACGATAGTTGTCATTTATAACTCTGCAGGTTTGTGAATTACAGTGCCCCTGAGCTCCTTTCTTCAACTCGTTTTCTTGTGAGTTGGCCGCAACACCACAGGATGGCTTCAGGCCCTAATCTGGTTCCGGCACGGCACGCTGAGCCTTTGGTTATTTCCTCTTCCTGGTGGGAAATGAGAGTTAAATTTGCCCGTCCAGACACCTCCAGCTAGTCTCTCATTGGTTCTCGCTATTCCTGTTCATCTTCCGCAGAAATTGCAAACTGGGCCAAACAGGAGGTTAAAGGGACTGACTCTCCAAGTCGGGAGAGTGTTAGTAAAGCGTCTGGAATGTTGCACCCGAGTACCAGGGTACGAAAACTGAGACATATTTGAACACGTCTCCCGATCACATGGTTGATCATACTCTAGGTTCCACATGCATGTTTTAGCTGAAGGAAGAATACCTTAAACCTGGGTAGTTGAAACCCGTGGAATGGGTACCATGCAATATGACTTCAAAGGGTCTTCATTTGCTCACCGAACCTCTCCAATCCTATCACTGCTGCGTTTATGTCCCTGTACACATGCTTGATTCTCTTTCGGAGACATAGCAATCCATAGGTTTTAAGATACTTAAGAGTCAGGTACATTCTTAGGCGTTTAATATGCGGTGTTGAGTCCATTTCGTTGAGCAAGGAGTAGCTCTTGTCTATTCCATATTTGGCTTAAGGAACTTTATCTGTGCTCATTTCAATCTCTGGTTTTATGCAGCACCCCAACTCACCTTTCCCCTTAAACAAGCATAAGTTGGTTTTCTAAATTTGAGACCCTGTTCTGTTCTGTAATTCAGTTCCTGTGTAGCCAAGTTTACATTCCGTGTATTACTGATATCTTATGATGTTTCTTTTTCTGTGTGACTTATTTCAGTTAGAATCATCGTACCTGAATCCACTCATTGTGCTGCTACGGGCCTGATGACATAGATTTCACTGCTGAGTGATACTGCATTGTACGTAAGTACCACAAGTTCTTTATCCATTTTTCACTTTCTGTGATATTGAACTTGTACGGTAAACGAGGTTCTTGTAAACAGAGGCGTCCCAAACATTGGGGTGGCTGTATCTTTTTGATTTTAATTTCCCTAAGCTATAGGACCATAAGTGGAAGTGCCCTAGGCTCTGTTGCTTTGTTTTTTAGATGTTTCAGGAAACACCATACACTTCTCCCGAGTGTCTGTTGGCAATTTACATCCCGCCCATCAGCATAACAAGGCTCCCAGTTCTCCATGGCCTGTCCTGCCTTTCTGGATTTTACACTTTTTTCAGATGGCCCTTTTGACCGGGGGGAAGTGAGACTTCATTGTAGTGCAGATTTCCTTTGCAAGCTTGCTTGGTTGGCCAAAAAGGGCGTATGCGTTTTTTCCTGAATATATTCAGGAAAAAACGCATACGCCCTTTTTGGCCAAGTGCATCATTGTGGACGTTCTGCCTCTTTTCCTATGCTTTCAATGCAATTCCAGTCTACCTCCTGAAATCGGTTTCCTGCAATTCTGCCCCGCTTTCAAGTCCTCTTGGCAGCCTTACTTCAGTATATTTTTGGACGATAGTTGTCATTTATAACTCTGCAGGTTTGTGAATTACAGTGCCCCTGAGCTCCTTTCTTCAACTCGTTTTCTTGTGAGTTGGCCGCAACACCGCAGGATGGCTTCAGGCCCTAATCTGGTTCCGGCACGGCACGCTGAGCCTTTGGTTATTTCCTCTTCCTGGTGGGAAATGAGAGTTAAATTTGCCCGTCCAGACACCTCCAGCTAGTCTCTCATTGGTTCTCGCTATTCCTGTTCATCTTCCGCAGAAATTGCAAACTGGGCCAAACAGGAGGTTAAAGGGACTGACTCTCCAAGTCGGGAGAGTGTTAGTAAAGCGTCTGGAATGTTGCACCCGAGTACCAGGGTACGAAAACTGAGACATATTTGAACACGTCTCCCGATCACATGGTTGATCATACTCTAGGTTCCACATGCATGTTTTAGCTGAAGGAAGAATACCTTAAACCTGGGTAGTTGAAACCCGTGGAATGGGTACCATGCAATATGACTTCAAAGGGTCTTCATTTGCTCACCGAACCTCTCCAATCCTATCACTGCTGCGTTTATGTCCCTGTACACATGCTTGATTCTCTTTCGGAGACATAGCAATCCATAGGTTTTAAGATACTTAAGAGTCAGGTACATTCTTAGGCGTTTAATATGCGGTGTTGAGTCCATTTCGTTGAGCAAGGAGTAGCTCTTGTCTATTCCATATTTGGCTTAAGGAACTTTATCTGTGCTCATTTCAATCTCTGGTTTTATGCAGCACCCCAACTCACCTTTCCCCTTAAACAAGCATAAGTTGGTTTTCTAAATTTGAGACCCTGTTCTGTTCTGTAATTCAGTTCCTGTGTAGCCAAGTTTACATTCCGTGTATTACTGATATCTTATGATGTTTCTTTTTCTGTGTGACTTATTTCAGTTAGAATCATCGTACCTGAATCCACTCATTGTGCTGCTACGGGCCTGATGACATAGATTTCACTGCTGAGTGATACTGCATTGTACGTAAGTACCACAAGTTCTTTATCCATTTTTCACTTTCTGTGATATTGAACTTGTACGGTAAACGAGGTTCTTGTAAACAGAGGCGTCCCAAACATTGGGGTGGCTGTATCTTTTTGATTTTAATTTCCCTAAGCTATAGGACCATAAGTGGAAGTGCCCTAGGCTCTGTTGCTTTGTTTTTTAGATGTTTCAGGAAACACCATACACTTCTCCCGAGTGTCTGTTGGCAATTTACATCCCGCCCATCAGCATAACAAGGCTCCCAGTTCTCCATGGCCTGTCCTGCCTTTCTGGATTTTACACTTTTTTCAGATGGCCCTTTTGACCGGGGGGGGGGGAAGTGAGACTTCATTGTAGTGCAGATTTCCTTTGCAAGCTTGCTTGGTTGGCCAAAAAGGGCGTATGCGTTTTTTCCTGAATATATTCAGGAAAAAACGCATACGCCCTTTTTGGCCAAGTGCATCATTGTGGACGTTCTGCCTCTTTTCCTATGCTTTCAATGCAATTCCAGTCTACCTCCTGAAATCGGTTTCCTGCAATTCTGCCCCGCTTTCAAGTCCTCTTGGCAGCCTTACTTCAGTATATTTTTGGACGATAGTTGTCATTTATAACTCTGCAGGTTTGTGAATTACAGTGCCCCTGAGCTCCTTTCTTCAACTCGTTTTCTTGTGAGTTGGCCGCAACACCGCAGGATGGCTTCAGGCCCTAATCTGGTTCCGGCACGGCACGCTGAGCCTTTGGTTATTTCCTCTTCCTGGTGGGAAATGAGAGTTAAATTTGCCCGTCCAGACACCTCCAGCTAGTCTCTCATTGGTTCTCGCTATTCCTGTTCATCTTCCGCAGAAATTGCAAACTGGGCCAAACAGGAGGTTAAAGGGACTGACTCTCCAAGTCGGGAGAGTGTTAGTAAAGCGTCTGGAATGTTGCACCCGAGTACCAGGGTACGAAAACTGAGACATATTTGAACACGTCTCCCGATCACATGGTTGATCATACTCTAGGTTCCACATGCATGTTTTAGCTGAAGGAAGAATACCTTAAACCTGGGTAGTTGAAACCCGTGGAATGGGTACCATGCAATATGACTTCAAAGGGTCTTCATTTGCTCACCGAACCTCTCCAATCCTATCACTGCTGCATTTATGTCCCTGTACACATGCTTGATTCTCTTTCGGAGACATAGCAATCCATAGGTTTTAAGATACTTAAGAGTCAGGTACATTCTTAGGCGTTTAATATGCGGTGTTGAGTCCATTTCGTTGAGCAAGGAGTAGCTCTTGTCTATTCCATATTTGGCTTAAGGAACTTTATCTGTGCTCATTTCAATCTCTGGTTTTATGCAGCACCCCAACTCACCTTTACCCTTAAACAAGCATAAGTTGGTTTTCTAAATTTGAGACCCTGTTCTGTTCTGTAATTCAGTTCCTGTGTAGCCAAGTTTACATTCCGTGTATTACTGATATCTTATGATGTTTCTTTTTCTGTGTGACTTATTTCAGTTAGAATCATCGTACCTGAATCCACTCATTGTGCTGCAACGGGCCTGATGACATAGATTTCACTGCTGAGTGATACTGCATTGTACGTAAGTACCACAAGTTCTTTATCCATTTTCCACTTTCTGTGATATTGAACTTGTACGGTAAACGAGGTTCTTGTAAACAGAGGCGTCCCAAACATTGGGGTGGCTGTATCTTTTTGATTTTAATTTCCCTAAGCTATAGGACCATAAGTGGAAGTGCCCTAGGCTCTGTTGCTTTGTTTTTTAGATGTTTCAGGAAACACCATACACTTCTCCCGAGTGTCTGTTGGCAGTTTACATCCCGCCCATCAGCATAACAAGGCTCCCAGTTCTCCATGGCCTGTCCTGCCTTTCTGGATTTTACACTTTTTTCAGATGGCCCTTTTGACCGGGGGGAAGTGAGACTTCATTGTAGTGCAGATTTCCTTTGCAAGCTTGCTTGGTTGGCCAAAAAGGGCGTATGCGTTTTTTCCTGAATATATTCAGGAAAAAACGCATACGCCCTTTTTGGCCAAGTGCATCATTGTGGACGTTCTGCCTCTTTTCCTATGCTTTCAATGCAATTCCAGTCTACCTCCTGAAATCGGTTTCCTGCAATTCTGCCCCGCTTTCAAGTCCTCTTGGCAGCCTTACTTCAGTATATTTTTGGACGATAGTTGTCATTTATAACTCTGCAGGTTTGTGAATTACAGTGCCCCTGAGCTCCTTTTTTCAACTCGTTTTCTTGTGAGCTGGCCGCAACACCGCAGGATGGCTTCAGGCCCTAATCTGGTTCCGGCACGGCACGCTGAGCCTTTGGTTATTTCCTCTTCCTGGTGGGAAATGAGAGTTAAATTTGCCCGTCCAGACACCTCCAGCTAGTCTCTCATTGGTTCTCGCTATTCCTGTTCATCTTCCGCAGAAATTGCAAACTGGGCCAAACAGGAGGTTAAAGGGACTGACTCTCCAAGTCGGGAGAGTGTTAGTAAAGCGTCTGGAATGTTGCACCCGAGTACCAGGGTACGAAAACTGAGACATATTTGAACACGTCTCCCGATCACATGGTTGATCATACTCTAGGTTCCACATGCATGTTTTAGCTGAAGGAAGAATACCTTAAACCTGGGTAGTTGAAACCCGTGGAATGGGTACCATGCAATATGACTTCAAAGGGTCTTCATTTGCTCACCGAACCTCTCCAATCCTATCACTGCTGCGTTTATGTCCCTGTACACATGCTTGATTCTCTTTCGGAGACATAGCAATCCATAGGTTTTAAGATACTTAAGAGTCAGGTACATTCTTAGGCGTTTAATATGCGGTGTTGAGTCCATTTCGTTGAGCAAGGAGTAGCTCTTGTCTATTCCATATTTGGCTTAAGGAACTTTATCTGTGCTCATTTCAATCTCTGGTTTTATGCAGCACCCCAACTCACCTTTACCCTTAAACAAGCATAAGTTGGTTTTCTAAATTTGAGACCCTGTTCTGTTCTGTAATTCAGTTCCTGTGTAGCCAAGTTTACATTCCGTGTATTACTGATATCTTATGATGTTTCTTTTTCTGTGTGACTTATTTCAGTTAGAATCATCGTACCTGAATCCACTCATTGTGCTGCAACGGGCCTGATGACATAGATTTCACTGCTGAGTGATACTGCATTGTACGTAAGTACCACAAGTTCTTTATCCATTTTCCACTTTCTGTGATATTGAACTTGTACGGTAAACGAGGTTCTTGTAAACAGAGGCGTCCCAAACATTGGGGTGGCTGTATCTTTTTGATTTTAATTTCCCTAAGCTATAGGACCATAAGTGGAAGTGCCCTAGGCTCTGTTGCTTTGTTTTTTAGATGTTTCAGGAAACACCATACACTTCTCCCGAGTGTCTGTTGGCAGTTTACATCCCGCCCATCAGCATAACAAGGCTCCCAGTTCTCCATGGCCTGTCCTGCCTTTCTGGATTTTACACTTTTTTCAGATGGCCCTTTTGACCGGGGGGAAGTGAGACTTCATTGTAGTGCAGATTTCCTTTGCAAGCTTGCTTGGTTGGCCAAAAAGGGCGTATGCGTTTTTTCCTGAATATATTCAGGAAAAAACGCATACGCCCTTTTTGGCCAAGTGCATCATTGTGGACGTTCTGCCTCTTTTCCTATGCTTTCAATGCAATTCCAGTCTACCTCCTGAAATCGGTTTCCTGCAATTCTGCCCCGCTTTCAAGTCCTCTTGGCAGCCTTACTTCAGTATATTTTTGGACGATAGTTGTCATTTATAACTCTGCAGGTTTGTGAATTACAGTGCCCCTGAGCTCCTTTTTTCAACTCGTTTTCTTGTGAGCTGGCCGCAACACCGCAGGATGGCTTCAGGCCCTAATCTGGTTCCGGCACGGCACGCTGAGCCTTTGGTTATTTCCTCTTCCTGGTGGGAAATGAGAGTTAAATTTGCCCGTCCAGACACCTCCAGCTAGTCTCTCATTGGTTCTCGCTATTCCTGTTCATCTTCCGCAGAAATTGCAAACTGGGCCAAACAGGAGGTTAAAGGGACTGACTCTCCAAGTCGGGAGAGTGTTAGTAAAGCGTCTGGAATGTTGCACCCGAGTACCAGGGTACGAAAACTGAGACATATTTGAACACGTCTCCCGATCACATGGTTGATCATACTCTAGGTTCCACATGCATGTTTTAGCTGAAGGAAGAATACCTTAAACCTGGGTAGTTGAAACCCGTGGAATGGGTACCATGCAATATGACTTCAAAGGGTCTTCATTTGCTCACCGAACCTCTCCAATCCTATCACTGCTGCGTTTATGTCCCTGTACACATGCTTGATTCTCTTTCGGAGACATAGCAATCCATAGGTTTTAAGATACTTAAGAGTCAGGTACATTCTTAGGCGTTTAATATGCGGTGTTGAGTCCATTTCGTTGAGCAAGGAGTAGCTCTTGTCTATTCCATATTTGGCTTAAGGAACTTTATCTGTGCTCATTTCAATCTCTGGTTTTATGCAGCACCCCAACTCACCTTTACCCTTAAACAAGCATAAGTTGGTTTTCTAAATTTGAGACCCTGTTCTGTTCTGTAATTCAGTTCCTGTGTAGCCAAGTTTACATTCCGTGTATTACTGATATCTTATGATGTTTCTTTTTCTGTGTGACTTATTTCAGTTAGAATCATCGTACCTGAATCCACTCATTGTGCTGCTACGGGCCTGATGACATAGATTTCACTGCTGAGTGATACTGCATTGTACGTAAGTACCACAAGTTCTTTATCCATTTTTCACTTTCTGTGATATTGAACTTGTACGGTAAACGAGGTTCTTGTAAACAGAGGCGTCCCAAACATTGGGGTGGCTGTATCTTTTTGATTTTAATTTCCCTAAGCTATAGGACCATAAGTGGAAGTGCCCTAGGCTCTGTTGCTTTGTTTTTTAGATGTTTCAGGAAACACCATACACTTCTCCCGAGTGTCTGTTGGCAATGTACATCCCGCCCATCAGCATAACAAGGCTCCCAGTTCTCCATGGCCTGTCCTGCCTTTCTGGATTTTACACTTTTTTCAGATGGCCCTTTTGACCGGGGGGAAGTGAGACTTCATTGTAGTGCAGATTTCCTTTGCAAGCTTGCTTGGTTGGCCAAAAAGGGCGTATGCGTTTTTTCCTGAATATATTCAGGAAAAAACGCATACGCCCTTTTTGGCCAAGTGCATCATTGTGGACGTTCTGCCTCTTTTCCTATGCTTTCAATGCAATTCCAGTCTACCTCCTGAAATCGGTTTCCTGCAATTCTGCCCCGCTTTCAAGTCCTCTTGGCAGCCTTACTTCAGTATATTTTTGGACGATAGTTGTCATTTATAACTCTGCAGGTTTGTGAATTACAGTGCCCCTGAGCTCCTTTCTTCAACTCGTTTTCTTGTGAGTTGGCCGCAACACCGCAGGATGGCTTCAGGCCCTAATCTGGTTCCGGCACGGCACGCTGAGCCTTTGGTTATTTCCTCTTCCTGGTGGGAAATGAGAGTTAAATTTGCCCGTCCAGACACCTCCAGCTAGTCTCTCATTGGTTCTCGCTATTCCTGTTCATCTTCCGCAGAAATTGCAAACTGGGCCAAACAGGAGGTTAAAGGGACTGACTCTCCAAGTCGGGAGAGTGTTAGTAAAGCGTCTGGAATGTTGCACCCGAGTACCAGGGTACGAAAACTGAGACATATTTGAACACGTCTCCCGATCACATGGTTGATCATACTCTAGGTTCCACATGCATGTTTTAGCTGAAGGAAGAATACCTTAAACCTGGGTAGTTGAAACCCGTGGAATGGGTACCATGCAATATGACTTCAAAGGGTCTTCATTTGCTCACCGAACCTCTCCAATCCTATCACTGCTGCGTTTATGTCCCTGTACACATGCTTGATTCTCTTTCGGAGACATAGCAATCCATAGGTTTTAAGATACTTAAGAGTCAGGTACATTCTTAGGCGTTTAATATGCGGTGTTGAGTCCATTTCGTTGAGCAAGGAGTAGCTCTTGTCTATTCCATATTTGGCTTAAGGAACTTTATCTGTGCTCATTTCAATCTCTGGTTTTATGCAGCACTCCAACTCACCTTTCCCCTTAAACAAGCATAAGTTGGTTTTCTAAATTTGAGACCCTGTTCTGTTTTGGAATTCAGTTCCTGTGTAGCCAAGTTTACATTCCGTGTATTACTGATATCTTATGATGTTTCTTTTTCTGTGTGACTTATTTCAGTTAGAATCATCGTACCTGAATCCACTCATTGTGCTGCTACGGGCCTGATGACATAGATTTCACTGCTGAGTGATACTGCATTGTACGTAAGTACCACAAGTTCTTTATCCATTTTTCACTTTCTGTGATATTGAACTTGTACGGTAAACGAGGTTCTTGTAAACAGAGGCGTCCCAAACATTGGGGTGGCTGTATCTTTTTGATTTTAATTTCCCTAAGCTATAGGACCATAAGTGGAAGTGCCCTAGGCTCTGTTGCTTTGTTTTTTAGATGTTTCAGGAAACACCATACACTTCTCCCGAGTGTCTGTTGGCAATTTACATCCCGCCCATCAGCATAACAAGGCTCCCAGTTCTCCATGGCCTGTCCTGCCTTTCTGGATTTTACACTTTTTTCAGATGGCCCTTTTGACCGCGGGGTGGGGGAAGTGAGACTTCATTGTAGTGCAGATTTCCTTTGCAAGCTTGCTTGGTTGGCCAAAAAGGGCGTATGCGTTTTTTCCTGAATATATTCAGGAAAAAACGCATACGCCCTTTTTGGCCAAGTGCATCATTGTGGACGTTCTGCCTCTTTTCCTATGCTTTCAATGCAATTCCAGTCTACCTCCTGAAATCGGTTTCCTGCAATTCTGCCCCGCTTTCAAGTCCTCTTGGCAGCCTTACTTCAGTATATTTTTGGACGATAGTTGTCATTTATAACTCTGCAGGTTTGTGAATTACAGTGCCCCTGAGCTCCTTTCTTCAACTCGTTTTCTTGTGAGCTGGCCGCAACACCGCAGGATGGCTTCAGGCCCTAATCTGGTTCCGGCACGGCACGCTGAGCCTTTGGTTATTTCCTCTTCCTGGTGGGAAATGAGAGTTAAATTTGCCCGTCCAGACACCTCCAGCTAGTCTCTCATTGGTTCTCGCTATTCCTGTTCATCTTCCGCAGAAATTGCAAACTGGGCCAAACAGGAGGTTAAAGGGACTGACTCTCCAAGTCGGGAGAGTGTTAGTAAAGCGTCTGGAATGTTGCACCCGAGTACCAGGGTACGAAAACTGAGACATATTTGAACACGTCTCCCGATCACATGGTTGATCATACTCTAGGTTCCACATGCATGTTTTAGCTGAAGGAAGAATACCTTAAACCTGGGTAGTTGAAACCCGTGGAATGGGTACCATGCAATATGACTTCAAAGGGTCTTCATTTGCTCACCGAACCTCTCCAATCCTATCACTGCTGCGTTTATGTCCCTGTACACATGCTTGATTCTCTTTCGGAGACATAGCAATCCATAGGTTTTAAGATACTTAAGAGTCAGGTACATTCTTAGGCGTTTAATATGCGGTGTTGAGTCCATTTCGTTGAGCAAGGAGTAGCTCTTGTCTATTCCATATTTGGCTTAAGGAACTTTATCTGTGCTCATTTCAATCTCTGCTTTTATGCAGCACCCCAACTCACCTTTACCCTTAAACAAGCATAAGTTGGTTTTCTAAATTTGAGACCCTGTTCTGTTCTGTAATTCAGTTCCTGTGTAGCCAAGTTTACATTCCGTGTATTACTGATATCTTATGATGTTTCTTTTTCTGTGTGACTTATTTCAGTTAGAATCATCGTACCTGAATCCACTCATTGTGCTGCTACGGGCCTGATGACATAGATTTCACTGCTGAGTGATACTGCATTGTACGTAAGTACCACAAGTTCTTTATCCATTTTTCACTTTCTGTGATATTGAACTTGTACGGTAAACGAGGTTCTTGTAAACAGAGGCGTCCCAAACATTGGGGTGGCTGTATCTTTTTGATTTTAATTTCCCTAAGCTATAGGACCATAAGTGGAAGTGCCCTAGGCTCTGTTGCTTTGTTTTTTAGATGTTTCAGGAAACACCATACACTTCTCCCGAGTGTCTGTTGGCAATTTACATCCCGCCCATCAGCATAACAAGGCTCCCAGTTCTCCATGGCCTGTCCTGCCTTTCTGGATTTTACACTTTTTTCAGATGGCCCTTTTGACCGGGGGGGGGGGGAAGTAAGACTTCATTGTAGTGCAGATTTCCTTTGCAAGCTTGCTTGGTTGGCCAAAAAGGGCGTATGCGTTTTTTCCTGAATATATTCAGGAAAAAACGCATACGCCCTTTTTGGCCAAGTGCATCATTGTGGACGTTCTGCCTCTTTTCCTATGCTTTCAATGCAATTCCAGTCTACCTCCTGAAATCGGTTTCCTGCAATTCTGCCCCGCTTTCAAGTCCTCTTGGCAGCCTTACTTCAGTATATTTTTGGACGATAGTTGTCATTTATAACTCTGCAGGTTTGTGAATTACAGTGCCCCTGAGCTCCTTTCTTCAACTCGTTTTCTTGTGAGCTGGCCGCAACACCGCAGGATGGCTTCAGGCCCTAATCTGGTTCCGGCACGGCACGCTGAGCCTTTGGTTATTTCCTCTTCCTGGTGAGAAATGAGAGTTAAATTTGCCCGTCCAGACACCTCCAGCTAGTCTCTCATTGGTTCTCGCTATTCCTGTTCATCTTCCGCAGAAATTGCAAACTGGGCCAAACAGGAGGTTAAAGGGACTGACTCTCCAAGTCGGGAGAGTGTTAGTAAAGCGTCTGGAATGTTGCACCCGAGTACCAGGGTACGAAAACTGAGACATATTTGAACACGTCTCCCGATCACATGGTTGATCATACTCTAGGTTCCACATGCATGTTTTAGCTGAAGGAAGAATACCTTAAACCTGGGTAGTTGAAACCCGTGGAATGGGTACCATGCAATATGACTTCAAAGGGTCTTCATTTGCTCACCGAACCTCTCCAATCCTATCACTGCTGCGTTTATGTCCCTGTACACATGCTTGATTCTCTTTCGGAGACATAGCAATCCATAGGTTTTAAGATACTTAAGAGTCAGGTACATTCTTAGGCGTTTAATATGCGGTGTTGAGTCCATTTCGTTGAGCAAGGAGTAGCTCTTGTCTATTCCATATTTGGCTTAAGGAACTTTATCTGTGCTCATTTCAATCTCTGGTTTTATGCAGCACTCCAACTCACCTTTCCCCTTAAACAAGCATAAGTTGGTTTTCTAAATTTGAGACCCTGTTCTGTTTTGGAATTCAGTTCCTGTGTAGCCAAGTTTACATTCCGTGTATTACTGATATCTTATGATGTTTCTTTTTCTGTGTGACTTATTTCAGTTAGAATCATCGTACCTGAATCCACTCATTGTGCTGCTACGGGCCTGATGACATAGATTTCACTGCTGAGTGATACTGCATTGTACGTAAGTACCACAAGTTCTTTATCCATTTTTCACTTTCTGTGATATTGAACTTGTACGGTAAACGAGGTTCTTGTAAACAGAGGCGTCCCAAACATTGGGGTGGCTGTATCTTTTTGATTTTAATTTCCCTAAGCTATAGGACCATAAGTGGAAGTGCCCTAGGCTCTGTTGCTTTGTTTTTTAGATGTTTCAGGAAACACCATACACTTCTCCCGAGTGTCTGTTGGCAATTTACATCCCGCCCATCAGCATAACAAGGCTCCCAGTTCTCCATGGCCTGTCCTGCCTTTCTGGATTTTACACTTTTTTCAGATGGCCCTTTTGACCGCGGGGTGGGGGAAGTGAGACTTCATTGTAGTGCAGATTTCCTTTGCAAGCTTGCTTGGTTGGCCAAAAAGGGCGTATGCGTTTTTTCCTGAATATATTCAGGAAAAAACGCATACGCCCTTTTTGGCCAAGTGCATCATTGTGGACGTTCTGCCTCTTTTCCTATGCTTTCAATGCAATTCCAGTCTACCTCCTGAAATCGGTTTCCTGCAATTCTGCCCCGCTTTCAAGTCCTCTTGGCAGCCTTACTTCAGTATATTTTTGGACGATAGTTGTCATTTATAACTCTGCAGGTTTGTGAATTACAGTGCCCCTGAGCTCCTTTCTTCAACTCGTTTTCTTGTGAGCTGGCCGCAACACCGCAGGATGGCTTCAGGCCCTAATCTGGTTCCGGCACGGCACGCTGAGCCTTTGGTTATTTCCTCTTCCTGGTGGGAAATGAGAGTTAAATTTGCCCGTCCAGACACCTCCAGCTAGTCTCTCATTGGTTCTCGCTATTCCTGTTCATCTTCCGCAGAAATTGCAAACTGGGCCAAACAGGAGGTTAAAGGGACTGACTCTCCAAGTCGGGAGAGTGTTAGTAAAGCGTCTGGAATGTTGCACCCGAGTACCAGGGTACGAAAACTGAGACATATTTGAACACGTCTCCCGATCACATGGTTGATCATACTCTAGGTTCCACATGCATGTTTTAGCTGAAGGAAGAATACCTTAAACCTGGGTAGTTGAAACCCGTGGAATGGGTACCATGCAATATGACTTCAAAGGGTCTTCATTTGCTCACCGAACCTCTCCAATCCTATCACTGCTGCGTTTATGTCCCTGTACACATGCTTGATTCTCTTTCGGAGACATAGCAATCCATAGGTTTTAAGATACTTAAGAGTCAGGTACATTCTTAGGCGTTTAATATGCGGTGTTGAGTCCATTTCGTTGAGCAAGGAGTAGCTCTTGTCTATTCCATATTTGGCTTAAGGAACTTTATCTGTGCTCATTTCAATCTCTGCTTTTATGCAGCACCCCAACTCACCTTTACCCTTAAACAAGCATAAGTTGGTTTTCTAAATTTGAGACCCTGTTCTGTTCTGTAATTCAGTTCCTGTGTAGCCAAGTTTACATTCCGTGTATTACTGATATCTTATGATGTTTCTTTTTCTGTGTGACTTATTTCAGTTAGAATCATCGTACCTGAATCCACTCATTGTGCTGCTACGGGCCTGATGACATAGATTTCACTGCTGAGTGATACTGCATTGTACGTAAGTACCACAAGTTCTTTATCCATTTTTCACTTTCTGTGATATTGAACTTGTACGGTAAACGAGGTTCTTGTAAACAGAGGCGTCCCAAACATTGGGGTGGCTGTATCTTTTTGATTTTAATTTCCCTAAGCTATAGGACCATAAGTGGAAGTGCCCTAGGCTCTGTTGCTTTGTTTTTTAGATGTTTCAGGAAACACCATACACTTCTCCCGAGTGTCTGTTGGCAGTTTACATCCCGCCCATCAGCATAACAAGGCTCCCAGTTCTCCATGGCCTGTCCTGCCTTTCTGGATTTTACACTTTTTTCAGATGGCCCTTTTGACCGGGGGGGGGGGAAGTGAGACTTCATTGTAGTGCAGATTTCCTTTGCAAGCTTGCTTGGTTGGCCAAAAAGGGCGTATGCGTTTTTTCCTGAATATATTCAGGAAAAAACGCATACGCCCTTTTTGGCCAAGTGCATCATTGTGGACGTTCTGCCTCTTTTCCTATGCTTTCAATGCAATTCCAGTCTACCTCCTGAAATCGGTTTCCTGCAATTCTGCCCCGCTTTCAAGTCCTCTTGGCAGCCTTACTTCAGTATATTTTTGGACGATAGTTGTCATTTATAACTCTGCAGGTTTGTGAATTACAGTGCCCATGAGCTCCTTTCTTCAACTCCTTTTCTTGTGAGTTGGCCGCAACACCGCAGGATGGCTTCAGGCCCTAATCTGGTTCCGGCACGGCACGCTGAGCCTTTGGTTATTTCCTCTTCCTGGTGGGAAATGAGAGTTAAATTTGCCCGTCCAGACACCTCCAGCTAGTCTCTCATTGGTTCTCGCTATTCCTGTTCATCTTCCGCAGAAATTGCAAACTGGGCCAAACAGGAGGTTAAAGGGACTGACTCTCCAAGTCGGGAGAGTGTTAGTAAAGCGTCTGGAATGTTGCACCCGAGTACCAGGGTACGAAAACTGAGACATATTTGAACACGTCTCCCGATCACATGGTTGATCATACTCTAGGTTCCACATGCATGTTTTAGCTGAAGGAAGAATACCTTAAACCTGGGTAGTTGAAACCCGTGGAATGGGTACCATGCAATATGACTTCAAAGGGTCTTCATTTGCTCACCGAACCTCTCCAATCCTATCACTGCTGCGTTTATGTCCCTGTACACATGCTTGATTCTCTTTCGGAGACATAGCAATCCATAGGTTTTAAGATACTTAAGAGTCAGGTACATTCTTAGGCGTTTAATATGCGGTGTTGAGTCCATTTCGTTGAGCAAGGAGTAGCTCTTGTCTATTCCATATTTGGCTTAAGGAACTTTATCTGTGCTCATTTCAATCTCTGGTTTTATGCAGCACCCCAACTCACCTTTACCCTTAAACAAGCATAAGTTGGTTTTCTAAATTTGAGACCCTGTTCTGTTCTGTAATTCAGTTCCTGTGTAGCCAAGTTTACATTCCGTGTATTACTGATATCTTATGATGTTTCTTTTTCTGTGTGACTTATTTCAGTTAGAATCATCGTACCTGAATCCAGTCATTGTGCTGCTACGGACCTGATGACATAGATTTCACTGCTGAGTGATACTGCATTGTACGTAAGTACCACAAGTTCTTTATCCATTTTTCACTTTCTGTGATATTGAACTTGTACGGTAAACGAGGTTCTTGTAAACAGAGGCGTCCCAAACATTGGGGTGGCTGTATCTTTTTGATTTTAATTTCCCTAAGCTATAGGACCATAAGTGGAAGTGCCCTAGGCTCTGTTGCTTTGTTTTTTAGATGTTTCAGGAAACACCATACACTTCTCCCGAGTGTCTGTTGGCAGTTTACATCCCGCCCATCAGCATAACAAGGCTCCCAGTTCTCCATGGCCTGTCCTGCCTTTCTGGATTTTACACTTTTTTCAGATGGCCCTTTTGACCGGGGGGGGGGGAAGTGAGACTTCATTGTAGTGCAGATTTCCTTTGCAAGCTTGCTTGGTTGGCCAAAAAGGGCGTATGCGTTTTTTCCTGAATATATTCAGGAAAAAACGCATACGCCCTTTTTGGCCAAGTGCATCATTGTGGACGTTCTGCCTCTTTTCCTATGCTTTCAATGCAATTCCAGTCTACCTCCTGAAATCGGTTTCCTGCAATTCTGCCCCGCTTTCAAGTCCTCTTGGCAGCCTTACTTCAGTATATTTTTGGACGATAGTTGTCATTTATAACTCTGCAGGTTTGTGAATTACAGTGCCCCTGAGCTCCTTTCTTCAACTCGTTTTCTTGTGAGCTGGCCGCAACACCGCAGGATGGCTTCAGGCCCTAATCTGGTTCCGGCACGGCACGCTGAGCCTTTGGTTATTTCCTCTTCCTGGTGGGAAATGAGAGTTAAATTTGCCCGTCCAGACACCTCCAGCTAGTCTCTCATTGGTTCTCGCTATTCCTGTTCATCTTCCGCAGAAATTGCAAACTGGGCCAAACAGGAGGTTAAAGGGACTGACTCTCCAAGTCGGGAGAGTGTTAGTAAAGCGTCTGGAATGTTGCACCCGAGTACCAGGGTACGAAAACTGAGACATATTTGAACACGTCTCCCGATCACATGGTTGATCATACTCTAGGTTCCACATGCATGTTTTAGCTGAAGGAAGAATACCTTAAACCTGGGTAGTTGAAACCCGTGGAATGGGTACCATGCAATATGACTTCAAAGGGTCTTCATTTGCTCACCGAACCTCTCCAATCCTATCACTGCTGCGTTTATGTCCCTGTACACATGCTTGATTCTCTTTCGGAGACATAGCAATCCATAGGTTTTAAGATACTTAAGAGTCAGGTACATTCTTAGGCGTTTAATATGCGGTGTTGAGTCCATTTCGTTGAGCAAGGAGTAGCTCTTGTCTATTCCATATTTGGCTTAAGGAACTTTATCTGTGCTCATTTCAATCTCTGGTTTTATGCAGCACCCCAACTCACCTTTACCCTTAAACAAGCATAAGTTGGTTTTCTAAATTTGAGACCCTGTTCTGTTCTGTAATTCAGTTCCTGTGTAGCCAAGTTTACATTCCGTGTATTACTGATATCTTATGATGTTTCTTTTTCTGTGTGACTTATTTCAGTTAGAATCATCGTACCTGAATCCACTCATTGTGCTGCTACGGGCCTGATGACATAGATTTCACTGCTGAGTGATACTGCATTGTACGTAAGTACCACAAGTTCTTTATCCATTTTTCACTTTCTGTGATATTGAACTTGTACGGTAAACGAGGTTCTTGTAAACAGAGGCGTCCCAAACATTGGGGTGGCTGTATCTTTTTGATTTTAATTTCCCTAAGCTATAGGACCATAAGTGGAAGTGCCCTAGGCTCTGTTGCTTTGTTTTTTAGATGTTTCAGGAAACACCATACACTTCTCCCGAGTGTCTGTTGGCAATTTACATCCCGCCCATCAGCATAACAAGGCTCCCAGTTCTCCATGGCCTGTCCTGCCTTTCTGGATTTTACACTTTTTTCAGATGGCCCTTTTGACCGGGGGGAAGTGAGACTTCATTGTAGTGCAGATTTCCTTTGCAAGCTTGCTTGGTTGGCCAAAAAGGGCGTATGCGTTTTTTCCTGAATATATTCAGGAAAAAACGCATACGCCCTTTTTGGCCAAGTGCATCATTGTGGACGTTCTGCCTCTTTTCCTATGCTTTCAATGCAATTCCAGTCTACCTCCTGAAATCGGTTTCCTGCAATTCTGCCCCGCTTTCAAGTCCTCTTGGCAGCCTTACTTCAGTATATTTTTGGACGATAGTTGTCATTTATAACTCTGCAGGTTTGTGAATTACAGTGCCCCTGAGCTCCTTTCTTCAACTCGTTTTCTTGTGAGCTGGCCGCAACACCGCAGGATGGCTTCAGGCCCTAATCTGGTTCCGGCACGGCACGCTGAGCCTTTGGTTATTTCCTCTTCCTGGTGGGAAATGAGAGTTAAATTTGCCCGTCCAGACACCTCCAGCTAGTCTCTCATTGGTTCTCGCTATTCCTGTTCATCTTCCGCAGAAATTGCAAACTGGGCCAAACAGGAGGTTAAAGGGACTGACTCTCCAAGTCGGGAGAGTGTTAGTAAAGCGTCTGGAATGTTGCACCCGAGTACCAGGGTACGAAAACTGAGACATATTTGAACACGTCTCCCGATCACATGGTTGATCATACTCTAGGTTCCACATGCATGTTTTAGCTGAAGGAAGAATACCTTAAACCTGGGTAGTTGAAACCCATGGAATGGGTACCATGAAATATGACTTCAAAGGGTCTTCATTTGCTCACCGAACCTCTCCAATCCTATCACTGCTGCGTTTATGTCCCTGTACACATGCTTGATTCTCTTTCGGAGACATAGCAATCCATAGGTTTTAAGATACTTAAGAGTCAGGTACATTCTTAGGCGTTTAATATGCGGTGTTGAGTCCATTTCGTTGAGCAAGGAGTAGCTCTTGTCTATTCCATATTTGGCTTAAGGAACTTTATCTGTGCTCATTTCAATCTCTGGTTTTATGCAGCACCCCAACTCACCTTTACCCTTAAACAAGCATAAGTTGGTTTTCTAAATTTGAGACCCTGTTCTGTTCTGTAATTCAGTTCCTGTGTAGCCAAGTTTACATTCCGTGTATTACTGATATCTTATGATGTTTCTTTTTCTGTGTGACTTATTTCAGTTAGAATCATCGTACCTGAATCCACTCATTGTGCTGCTACGGGCCTGATGACATAGATTTCACTGCTGAGTGATACTGCATTGTACGTAAGTACCACAAGTTCTTTATCCATTTTTCACTTTCTGTGATATTGAACTTGTACGGTAAACGAGGTTCTTGTAAACAGAGGCGTCCCAAACATTGGGGTGGCTGTATCTTTTTGATTTTAATTTCCCTAAGCTATAGGACCATAAGTGGAAGTGCCCTAGGCTCTGTTGCTTTGTTTTTTAGATGTTTCAGGAAACACCATACACTTCTCCCGAGTGTCTGTTGGCAGTTTACATCCCGCCCATCAGCATAACAAGGCTCCCAGTTCTCCATGGCCTGTCCTGCCTTTCTGGATTTTACACTTTTTTCAGATGGCCCTTTTGACCGGGGGGGGGGAAGTGAGACTTCATTGTAGTGCAGATTTCCTTTGCAAGCTTGCTTGGTTGGCCAAAAAGGGCGTATGCGTTTTTTCCTGAATATATTCAGGAAAAAACGCATACGCCCTTTTTGGCCAAGTGCATCATTGTGGACGTTCTGCCTCTTTTCCTATGCTTTCAATGCAATTCCAGTCTACCTCCTGAAATCGGTTTCCTGCAATTCTGCCCCGCTTTCAAGTCCTCTTGGCAGCCTTACTTCAGTATATTTTTGGACGATAGTTGTCATTTATAACTCTGCAGGTTTGTGAATTACAGTGCCCCTGAGCTCCTTTCTTCAACTCGTTTTCTTGTGAGCTGGCCGCAACACCACAGGATGGCTTCAGGCCCTAATCTGGTTCCGGCACGGCACGCTGAGCCTTTGGTTATTTCCTCTTCCTGGTGGGAAATGAGAGTTAAATTTGCCCGTCCAGACACCTCCAGCTAGTCTCTCATTGGTTCTCGCTATTCCTGTTCATCTTCCGCAGAAATTGCAAACTGGGCCAAACAGGAGGTTAAAGGGACTGACTCTCCAAGTCGGGAGAGTGTTAGTAAAGCGTCTGGAATGTTGCACCCGAGTACCAGGGTACGAAAACTGAGACATATTTGAACACGTCTCCCGATCACATGGTTGATCATACTCTAGGTTCCACATGCATGTTTTAGCTGAAGGAAGAATACCTTAAACCTGGGTAGTTGAAACCCGTGGAATGGGTACCATGCAATATGACTTCAAAGGGTCTTCATTTGCTCACCGAACCTCTCCAATCCTATCACTGCTGCGTTTATGTCCCTGTACACATGCTTGATTCTCTTTCGGAGACATAGCAATCCATAGGTTTTAAGATACTTAAGAGTCAGGTACATTCTTAGGCGTTTAATATGCGGTGTTGAGTCCATTTCGTTGAGCAAGGAGTAGCTCTTGTCTATTCCATATTTGGCTTAAGGAACTTTATCTGTGCTCATTTCAATCTCTGGTTTTATGCAGCACCCCAACTCACCTTTACCCTTAAACAAGCATAAGTTGGTTTTCTAAATTTGAGACCCTGTTCTGTTCTGTAATTCAGTTCCTGTGTAGCCAAGTTTACATTCCGTGTATTACTGATATCTTATGATGTTTCTTTTTCTGTGTGACTTATTTCAGTTAGAATCATCGTACCTGAATCCACTCATTGTGCTGCTACGGGCCTGATGACATAGATTTCACTGCTGAGTGATACTGCATTGTACGTAAGTACCACAAGTTCTTTATCCATTTTTCACTTTCTGTGATATTGAACTTGTACGGTAAACGAGGTTCTTGTAAACAGAGGCGTCCCAAACATTGGGGTGGCTGTATCTTTTTGATTTTAATTTCCCTAAGCTATAGGACCATAAGTGGAAGTGCCCTAGGCTCTGTTGCTTTGTTTTTTAGATGTTTCAGGAAACACCATACACTTCTCCCGAGTGTCTGTTGGCAGTTTACATCCCGCCCATCAGCATAACAAGGCTCCCAGTTCTCCATGGCCTGTCCTGCCTTTCTGGATTTTACACTTTTTTCAGATGGCCCTTTTGACCGGGGGGAAGTGAGACTTCATTGTAGTGCAGATTTCCTTTGCAAGCTTGCTTGGTTGGCCAAAAAGGGCGTATGCGTTTTTTCCTGAATATATTCAGGAAAAAACGCATACGCCCTTTTTGGCCAAGTGCATCATTGTGGACGTTCTGCCTCTTTTCCTATGCTTTCAATGCAATTCCAGTCTACCTCCTGAAATCGGTTTCCTGCAATTCTGCCCCGCTTTCAAGTCCTCTTGGCAGCCTTACTTCAGTATATTTTTGGACGATAGTTGTCATTTATAACTCTGCAGGTTTGTGAATTACAGTGCCCCTGAGCTCCTTTCTTCAACTCCTTTTCTTGTGAGCTGGCCGCAACACCGCAGGATGGCTTCAGGCCCTAATCTGGTTCCGGCACGGCACGCTGAGCCTTTGGTTATTTCCTCTTCCTGGTGGGAAATGAGAGTTAAATTTGCCGGTCCAGACACCTCCAGCTAGTCTCTCATTGGTTCTCGCTATTCCTGTTCATCTTCCGCAGAAATTGCAAACTGGGCCAAACAGGAGGTTAAAGGGACTGACTCTCCAAGTCGGGAGAGTGTTAGTAAAGCGTCTGGAATGTTGCACCCGAGTACCAGGGTACGAAAACTGAGACATATTTGAACACGTCTCCCGATCACATGGTTGATCATACTCTAGGTTCCACATGCATGTTTTAGCTGAAGGAAGAATACCTTAAACCTGGGTAGTTGAAACCCGTGGAATGGGTACCATGCAATATGACTTCAAAGGGTCTTCATTTGCTCACCGAACCTCTCCAATCCTATCACTGCTGCGTTTATGTCCCTGTACACATGCTTGATTCTCTTTCAGAGACATAGCAATCCATAGGTTTTAAGATACTTAAGAGTCAGGTACATTCTTAGGCGTTTAATATGCGGTGTTGAGTCCATTTCGTTGAGCAAGGAGTAGCTCTTGTCTATTCCATATTTGGCTTAAGGAACTTTATCTGTGCTCATTTCAATCTCTGCTTTTATGCAGCACCCCAACTCACCTTTACCCTTAAACAAGCATAAGTTGGTTTTCTAAATTTGAGACCCTGTTCTGTTCTGTAATTCAGTTCCTGTGTAGCCAAGTTTACATTCCGTGTATTACTGATATCTTATGATGTTTCTTTTTCTGTGTGACTTATTTCAGTTAGAATCATCGTACCTGAATCCACTCATTGTGCTGCTACGGGCCTGATGACATAGATTTCACTGCTGAGTGATACTGCATTGTACGTAAGTACCACAAGTTCTTTATCCATTTTTCACTTTCTGTGATATTGAACTTGTACGGTAAACGAGGTTCTTGTAAACAGAGGCGTCCCAAACATTGGGGTGGCTGTATCTTTTTGATTTTAATTTCCCTAAGCTATAGGACCATAAGTGGAAGTGCCCTAGGCTCTGTTGCTTTGTTTTTTAGATGTTTCAGGAAACACCATACACTTCTCCCGAGTGTCTGTTGGCAGTTTACATCCCGCCCATCAGCATAACAAGGCTCCCAGTTCTCCATGGCCTGTCCTGCCTTTCTGGATTTTACACTTTTTTCAGATGGCCCTTTTGACCGGGGGGGGGGGGAGTGAGACTTCATTGTAGTGCAGATTTCCTTTGCAAGCTTGCTTGGTTGGCCAAAAAGGGCGTATGCGTTTTTTCCTGAATATATTCAGGAAAAAACGCATACGCCCTTTTTGGCCAAGTGCATCATTGTGGACGTTCTGCCTCTTTTCCTATGCTTTCAATGCAATTCCAGTCTACCTCCTGAAATCGGTTTCCTGCAATTCTGCCCCGCTTTCAAGTCCTCTTGGCAGCCTTACTTCAGTATATTTTTGGACGATAGTTGTCATTTATAACTCTGCAGGTTTGTGAATTACAGTGCCCCTGAGCTCCTTTCTTCAACTCGTTTTCTTGTGAGCTGGCCGCAACACCGCAGGATGGCTTCAGGCCCTAATCTGGTTCCGGCACGGCACGCTGAGCCTTTGGTTATTTCCTCTTCCTGGTGGGAAATGAGAGTTAAATTTGCCCGTCCAGACACCTCCAGCTAGTCTCTCATTGGTTCTCGCTATTCCTGTTCATCTTCCGCAGAAATTGCAAACTGGGCCAAACAGGAGGTTAAAGGGACTGACTCTCCAAGTCGGGAGAGTGTTAGTAAAGCATCTGGAATGTTGCACCCGAGTACCAGGGTATGAAAACTGAGACATATTTGAACACGTCTCCCGATCACATGGTTGATCATACTCTAGGTTCCACATGCATGTTTTAGCTGAAGGAAGAATACCTTAAACCTGGGTAGTTGAAACCCGTGGAATGGGTACCATGCAATATGACTTCAAAGGGTCTTCATTTGCTCACCGAACCTCTCCAATCCTATCACTGCTGCGTTTATGTCCCTGTACACATGCTTGATTCTCTTTCGGAGACATAGCAATCCATAGGTTTTAAGATACTTAAGAGTCAGGTACATTCTTAGGCGTTTAATATGCGGTGTTGAGTCCATTTCGTTGAGCAAGGAGTAGCTCTTGTCTATTCCATATTTGGCTTAAGGAACTTTATCTGTGCTCATTTCAATCTCTGGTTTTATGCAGCACCCCAACTCACCTTTCCCCTTAAACAAGCATAAGTTGGTTTTCTAAATTTGAGACCCTGTTCTGTTCTGTAATTCAGTTCCTGTGTAGCCAAGTTTACATTCCGTGTATTACTGATATCTTATGATGTTTCTTTTTCTGTGTGACTTATTTCAGTTAGAATCATCGTACCTGAATCCACTCATTGTGCTGCTACGGGCCTGATGACATAGATTTCACTGCTGAGTGATACTGCATTGTACGTAAGTACCACAAGTTCTTTATCCATTTTTCACTTTCTGTGATATTGAACTTGTACGGTAAACGAGGTTCTTGTAAACAGAGGCGTCCCAAACATTGGGGTGGCTGTATCTTTTTGATTTTAATTTCCCTAAGCTATAGGACCATAAGTGGAAGTGCCCTAGGCTCTGTTGCTTTGTTTTTTAGATGTTTCAGGAAACACCATACACTTCTCCCGAGTGTCTGTTGGCAATTTACATCCCGCCCATCAGCATAACAAGGCTCCCAGTTCTCCATGGCCTGTCCTGCCTTTCTGGATTTTACACTTTTTTCAGATGGCCCTTTTGACCGGGGGGAAGTGAGACTTCATTGTAGTGCAGATTTCCTTTGCAAGCTTGCTTGGTTGGCCAAAAAGGGCGTATGCGTTTTTTCCTGAATATATTCAGGAAAAAACGCATACGCCCTTTTTGGCCAAGTGCATCATTGTGGACGTTCTGCCTCTTTTCCTATGCTTTCAATGCAATTCCAGTCTACCTCCTGAAATCGGTTTCCTGCAATTCTGCCCCGCTTTCAAGTCCTCTTGGCAGCCTTACTTCAGTATATTTTTGGACGATAGTTGTCATTTATAACTCTGCAGGTTTGTGAATTACAGTGCCCCTGAGCTCCTTTCTTCAACTCGTTTTCTTGTGAGTTGGCCGCAACACCACAGGATGGCTTCAGGCCCTAATCTGGTTCCGGCACGGCACGCTGAGCCTTTGGTTATTTCCTCTTCCTGGTGGGAAATGAGAGTTAAATTTGCCCGTCCAGACACCTCCAGCTAGTCTCTCATTGGTTCTCGCTATTCCTGTTCATCTTCCGCAGAAATTGCAAACTGGGCCAAACAGGAGGTTAAAGGGACTGACTCTCCAAGTCGGGAGAGTGTTAGTAAAGCGTCTGGAATGTTGCACCCGAGTACCAGGGTACGAAAACTGAGACATATTTGAACACGTCTCCCGATCACATGGTTGATCATACTCTAGGTTCCACATGCATGTTTTAGCTGAAGGAAGAATACCTTAAACCTGGGTAGTTGAAACCCGTGGAATGGGTACCATGCAATATGACTTCAAAGGGTCTTCATTTGCTCACCGAACCTCTCCAATCCTATCACTGCTGCGTTTATGTCCCTGTACACATGCTTGATTCTCTTTCGGAGACATAGCAATCCATAGGTTTTAAGATACTTAAGAGTCAGGTACATTCTTAGGCGTTTAATATGCGGTGTTGAGTCCATTTCGTTGAGCAAGGAGTAGCTCTTGTCTATTCCATATTTGGCTTAAGGAACTTTATCTGTGCTCATTTCAATCTCTGGTTTTATGCAGCACCCCAACTCACCTTTACCCTTAAACAAGCATAAGTTGGTTTTCTAAATTTGAGACCCTGTTCTGTTCTGTAATTCAGTTCCTGTGTAGCCAAGTTTACATTCCGTGTATTACTGATATCTTATGATGTTTCTTTTTCTGTGTGACTTATTTCAGTTAGAATCATCGTACCTGAATCCACTCATTGTGCTGCTACGGGCCTGATGACATAGATTTCACTGCTGAGTGATACTGCATTGTACGTAAGTACCACAAGTTCTTTATCCATTTTTCACTTTCTGTGATATTGAACTTGTACGGTAAACGAGGTTCTTGTAAACAGAGGCGTCCCAAACATTGGGGTGGCTGTATCTTTTTGATTTTAATTTCCCTAAGCTATAGGACCATAAGTGGAAGTGCCCTAGGCTCTGTTGCTTTGTTTTTTAGATGTTTCAGGAAACACCATACACTTCTCCCGAGTGTCTGTTGGCAATTTACATCCCGCCCATCAGCATAACAAGGCTCCCAGTTCTCCATGGCCTGTCCTGCCTTTCTGGATTTTACACTTTTTTCAGATGGCCCTTTTGACCGGGGGGAAGTGAGACTTCATTGTAGTGCAGATTTCCTTTGCAAGCTTGCTTGGTTGGCCAAAAAGGGCGTATGCGTTTTTTCCTGAATATATTCAGGAAAAAACGCATACGCCCTTTTTGGCCAAGTGCATCATTGTGGACGTTCTGCCTCTTTTCCTATGCTTTCAATGCAATTCCAGTCTACCTCCTGAAATCGGTTTCCTGCAATTCTGCCCCGCTTTCAAGTCCTCTTGGCAGCCTTACTTCAGTATATTTTTGGACGATAGTTGTCATTTATAACTCTGCAGGTTTGTGAATTACAGTGCCCCTGAGCTCCTTTCTTCAACTCGTTTTCTTGTGAGTTGGCCGCAACACCGCAGGATGGCTTCAGGCCCTAATCTGGTTCCGGCACGGCACGCTGAGCCTTTGGTTATTTCCTCTTCCTGGTGGGAAATGAGAGTTAAATTTGCCCGTCCAGACACCTCCAGCTAGTCTCTCATTGGTTCTCGCTATTCCTGTTCATCTTCCGCAGAAATTGCAAACTGGGCCAAACAGGAGGTTAAAGGGACTGACTCTCCAAGTCGGGAGAGTGTTAGTAAAGCGTCTGGAATGTTGCACCCGAGTACCAGGGTACGAAAACTGAGACATATTTGAACACGTCTCCCGATCACATGGTTGATCATACTCTAGGTTCCACATGCATGTTTTAGCTGAAGGAAGAATACCTTAAACCTGGGTAGTTGAAACCCGTGGAATGGGTACCATGCAATATGACTTCAAAGGGTCTTCATTTGCTCACCGAACCTCTCCAATCCTATCACTGCTGCGTTTATGTCCCTGTACACATGCTTGATTCTCTTTCGGAGACATAGCAATCCATAGGTTTTAAGATACTTAAGAGTCAGGTACATTCTTAGGCGTTTAATATGCGGTGTTGAGTCCATTTCGTTGAGCAAGGAGTAGCTCTTGTCTATTCCATATTTGGCTTAAGGAACTTTATCTGTGCTCATTTCAATCTCTGGTTTTATGCAGCACCCCAACTCACCTTTACCCTTAAACAAGCATAAGTTGGTTTTCTAAATTTGAGACCCTGTTCTGTTCTGTAATTCAGTTCCTGTGTAGCCAAGTTTACATTCCGTGTATTACTGATATCTTATGATGTTTCTTTTTCTGTGTGACTTATTTCAGTTAGAATCATCGTACCTGAATCCACTCATTGTGCTGCTACGGGCCTGATGACATAGATTTCACTGCTGAGTGATACTGCATTGTACGTAAGTACCACAAGTTCTTTATCCATTTTTCACTTTCTGTGATATTGAACTTGTACGGTAAACGAGGTTCTTGTAAACAGAGGCGTCCCAAACATTGGGGTGGCTGTATCTTTTTGATTTTAATTTCCCTAAGCTATAGGACCATAAGTGGAAGTGCCCTAGGCTCTGTTGCTTTGTTTTTTAGATGTTTCAGGAAACACCATACACTTCTCCCGAGTGTCTGTTGGCAATTTACATCCCGCCCATCAGCATAACAAGGCTCCCAGTTCTCCATGGCCTGTCCTGCCTTTCTGGATTTTACACTTTTTTCAGATGGCCCTTTTGACCGGGGGGGGGGGGAAGTGAGACTTCATTGTAGTGCAGATTTCCTTTGCAAGCTTGCTTGGTTGGCCAAAAAGGGCGTATGCGTTTTTTCCTGAATATATTCAGGAAAAAACGCATACGCCCTTTTTGGCCAAGTGCATCATTGTGGACGTTCTGCCTCTTTTCCTATGCTTTCAATGCAATTCCAGTCTACCTCCTGAAATCGGTTTCCTGCAATTCTGCCCCGCTTTCAAGTCCTCTTGGCAGCCTTACTTCAGTATATTTTTGGACGATAGTTGTCATTTATAACTCTGCAGGTTTGTGAATTACAGTGCCCCTGAGCTCCTTTCTTCAACTCGTTTTCTTGTGAGTTGGCCGCAACACCGCAGGATGGCTTCAGGCCCTAATCTGGTTCCGGCACGGCACGCTGAGCCTTTGGTTATTTCCTCTTCCTGGTGGGAAATGAGAGTTAAATTTGCCCGTCCAGACACCTCCAGCTAGTCTCTCATTGGTTCTCGCTATTCCTGTTCATCTTCCGCAGAAATTGCAAACTGGGCCAAACAGGAGGTTAAAGGGACTGACTCTCCAAGTCGGGAGAGTGTTAGTAAAGCGTCTGGAATGTTGCACCCGAGTACCAGGGTACGAAAACTGAGACATATTTGAACACGTCTCCCGATCACATGGTTGATCATACTCTAGGTTCCACATGCATGTTTTAGCTGAAGGAAGAATACCTTAAACCTGGGTAGTTGAAACCCGTGGAATGGGTACCATGCAATATGACTTCAAAGGGTCTTCATTTGCTCACCGAACCTCTCCAATCCTATCACTGCTGCATTTATGTCCCTGTACACATGCTTGATTCTCTTTCGGAGACATAGCAATCCATAGGTTTTAAGATACTTAAGAGTCAGGTACATTCTTAGGCGTTTAATATGCGGTGTTGAGTCCATTTCGTTGAGCAAGGAGTAGCTCTTGTCTATTCCATATTTGGCTTAAGGAACTTTATCTGTGCTCATTTCAATCTCTGGTTTTATGCAGCACCCCAACTCACCTTTACCCTTAAACAAGCATAAGTTGGTTTTCTAAATTTGAGACCCTGTTCTGTTCTGTAATTCAGTTCCTGTGTAGCCAAGTTTACATTCCGTGTATTACTGATATCTTATGATGTTTCTTTTTCTGTGTGACTTATTTCAGTTAGAATCATCGTACCTGAATCCACTCATTGTGCTGCTACGGGCCTGATGACATAGATTTCACTGCTGAGTGATACTGCATTGTACGTAAGTACCACAAGTTCTTTATCCATTTTCCACTTTCTGTGATATTGAACTTGTACGGTAAACGAGGTTCTTGTAAACAGAGGCGTCCCAAACATTGGGGTGGCTGTATCTTTTTGATTTTAATTTCCCTAAGCTATAGGACCATAAGTGGAAGTGCCCTAGGCTCTGTTGCTTTGTTTTTTAGATGTTTCAGGAAACACCATACACTTCTCCCGAGTGTCTGTTGGCAGTTTACATCCCGCCCATCAGCATAACAAGGCTCCCAGTTCTCCATGGCCTGTCCTGCCTTTCTGGATTTTACACTTTTTTCAGATGGCCCTTTTGACCGGGGGGAAGTGAGACTTCATTGTAGTGCAGATTTCCTTTGCAAGCTTGCTTGGTTGGCCAAAAAGGGCGTATGCGTTTTTTCCTGAATATATTCAGGAAAAAACGCATACGCCCTTTTTGGCCAAGTGCATCATTGTGGACGTTCTGCCTCTTTTCCTATGCTTTCAATGCAATTCCAGTCTACCTCCTGAAATCGGTTTCCTGCAATTCTGCCCCGCTTTCAAGTCCTCTTGGCAGCCTTACTTCAGTATATTTTTGGACGATAGTTGTCATTTATAACTCTGCAGGTTTGTGAATTACAGTGCCCCTGAGCTCCTTTTTTCAACTCGTTTTCTTGTGAGCTGGCCGCAACACCGCAGGATGGCTTCAGGCCCTAATCTGGTTCCGGCACGGCACGCTGAGCCTTTGGTTATTTCCTCTTCCTGGTGGGAAATGAGAGTTAAATTTGCCCGTCCAGACACCTCCAGCTAGTCTCTCATTGGTTCTCGCTATTCCTGTTCATCTTCCGCAGAAATTGCAAACTGGGCCAAACAGGAGGTTAAAGGGACTGACTCTCCAAGTCGGGAGAGTGTTAGTAAAGCGTCTGGAATGTTGCACCCGAGTACCAGGGTACGAAAACTGAGACATATTTGAACACGTCTCCCGATCACATGGTTGATCATACTCTAGGTTCCACATGCATGTTTTAGCTGAAGGAAGAATACCTTAAACCTGGGTAGTTGAAACCCGTGGAATGGGTACCATGCAATATGACTTCAAAGGGTCTTCATTTGCTCACCGAACCTCTCCAATCCTATCACTGCTGCGTTTATGTCCCTGTACACATGCTTGATTCTCTTTCGGAGACATAGCAATCCATAGGTTTTAAGATACTTAAGAGTCAGGTACATTCTTAGGCGTTTAATATGCGGTGTTGAGTCCATTTCGTTGAGCAAGGAGTAGCTCTTGTCTATTCCATATTTGGCTTAAGGAACTTTATCTGTGCTCATTTCAATCTCTGGTTTTATGCAGCACCCCAACTCACCTTTACCCTTAAACAAGCATAAGTTGGTTTTCTAAATTTGAGACCCTGTTCTGTTCTGTAATTCAGTTCCTGTGTAGCCAAGTTTACATTCCGTGTATTACTGATATCTTATGATGTTTCTTTTTCTGTGTGACTTATTTCAGTTAGAATCATCGTACCTGAATCCACTCATTGTGCTGCTACGGGCCTGATGACATAGATTTCACTGCTGAGTGATACTGCATTGTACGTAAGTACCACAAGTTCTTTATCCATTTTCCACTTTCTGTGATATTGAACTTGTACGGTAAACGAGGTTCTTGTAAACAGAGGCGTCCCAAACATTGGGGTGGCTGTATCTTTTTGATTTTAATTTCCCTAAGCTATAGGACCATAAGTGGAAGTGCCCTAGGCTCTGTTGCTTTGTTTTTTAGATGTTTCAGGAAACACCATACACTTCTCCCGAGTGTCTGTTGGCAGTTTACATCCCGCCCATCAGCATAACAAGGCTCCCAGTTCTCCATGGCCTGTCCTGCCTTTCTGGATTTTACACTTTTTTCAGATGGCACTTTTGACCGGGGGGAAGTGAGACTTCATTGTAGTGCAGATTTCCTTTGCAAGCTTGCTTGGTTGGCCAAAAAGGGCGTATGCGTTTTTTCCTGAATATATTCAGGAAAAAACGCATACGCCCTTTTTGGCCAAGTGCATCATTGTGGACGTTCTGCCTCTTTTCCTATGCTTTCAATGCAATTCCAGTCTACCTCCTGAAATCGGTTTCCTGCAATTCTGCCCCGCTTTCAAGTCCTCTTGGCAGCCTTACTTCAGTATATTTTTGGACGATAGTTGTCATTTATAACTCTGCAGGTTTGTGAATTACAGTGCCCCTGAGCTCCTTTTTTCAACTCGTTTTCTTGTGAGCTGACCGCAACACCGCAGGATGGCTTCAGGCCCTAATCTGGTTCCGGCACGGCACGCTGAGCCTTTGGTTATTTCCTCTTCCTGGTGGGAAATGAGAGTTAAATTTGCCCGTCCAGACACCTCCAGCTAGTCTCTCATTGGTTCTCGCTATTCCTGTTCATCTTCCGCAGAAATTGCAAACTGGGCCAAACAGGAGGTTAAAGGGACTGACTCTCCAAGTCGGGAGAGTGTTAGTAAAGCGTCTGGAATGTTGCACCCGAGTACCAGGGTACGAAAACTGAGACATATTTGAACACGTCTCCCGATCACATGGTTGATCATACTCTAGGTTCCACATGCATGTTTTAGCTGAAGGAAGAATACCTTAAACCTGGGTAGTTGAAACCCGTGGAATGGGTACCATGCAATATGACTTCAAAGGGTCTTCATTTGCTCACCGAACCTCTCCAATCCTATCACTGCTGCGTTTATGTCCCTGTACACATGCTTGATTCTCTTTCGGAGACATAGCAATCCATAGGTTTTAAGATACTTAAGAGTCAGGTACATTCTTAGGCGTTTAATATGCGGTGTTGAGTCCATTTCGTTGAGCAAGGAGTAGCTCTTGTCTATTCCATATTTGGCTTAAGGAACTTTATCTGTGCTCATTTCAATCTCTGGTTTTATGCAGCACCCCAACTCACCTTTACCCTTAAACAAGCATAAGTTGGTTTTCTAAATTTGAGACCCTGTTCTGTTCTGTAATTCAGTTCCTGTGTAGCCAAGTTTACATTCCGTGTATTACTGATATCTTATGATGTTTCTTTTTCTGTGTGACTTATTTCAGTTAGAATCATCGTACCTGAATCCACTCATTGTGCTGCTACGGGCCTGATGACATAGATTTCACTGCTGAGTGATACTGCATTGTACGTAAGTACCACAAGTTCTTTATCCATTTTTCACTTTCTGTGATATTGAACTTGTACGGTAAACGAGGTTCTTGTAAACAGAGGCGTCCCAAACATTGGGGTGGCTGTATCTTTTTGATTTTAATTTCCCTAAGCTATAGGACCATAAGTGGAAGTGCCCTAGGCTCTGTTGCTTTGTTTTTTAGATGTTTCAGGAAACACCATACACTTCTCCCGAGTGTCTGTTGGCAGTTTACATCCCGCCCATCAGCATAACAAGGCTCCCAGTTCTCCATGGCCTGTCCTGCCTTTCTGGATTTTACACTTTTTTCAGATGGCCCTTTTGACCGGGGGGAAGTGAGACTTCATTGTAGTGCAGATTTCCTTTGCAAGCTTGCTTGGTTAGCCAAAAAGGGCGTATGCGTTTTTTCCTGAATATATTCAGGAAAAAACGCATACGCCCTTTTTGGCCAAGTGCATCATTGTGGACGTTCTGCCTCTTTTCCTATGCTTTCAATGCAATTCCAGTCTACCTCCTGAAATCGGTTTCCTGCAATTCTGCCCCGCTTTCAAGTCCTCTTGGCAGCCTTACTTCAGTATATTTTTGGACGATAGTTGTCATTTATAACTCTGCAGGTTTGTGAATTACAGTGCCCCTGAGCTCCTTTCTTCAACTCGTTTTCTTGTGAGTTGGCCGCAACACCGCAGGATGGCTTCAGGCCCTAATCTGGTTCCGGCACGGCACGCTGAGCCTTTGGTTATTTCCTCTTCCTGGTGGGAAATGAGAGTTAAATTTGCCCGTCCAGACACCTCCAGCTAGTCTCTCATTGGTTCTCGCTATTCCTGTTCATCTTCCGCAGAAATTGCAAACTGGGCCAAACAGGAGGTTAAAGGGACTGACTCTCCAAGTCGGGAGAGTGTTAGTAAAGCGTCTGGAATGTTGCACCCGAGTACCAGGGTACGAAAACTGAGACATATTTGAACACGTCTCCCGATCACATGGTTGATCATACTCTAGGTTCCACATGCATGTTTTAGCTGAAGGAAGAATACCTTAAACCTGGGTAGTTGAAACCCGTGGAATGGGTACCATGCAATATGACTTCAAAGGGTCTTCATTTGCTCACCGAACCTCTCCAATCCTATCACTGCTGCGTTTATGTCCCTGTACACATGCTTGATTCTCTTTCGGAGACATAGCAATCCATAGGTTTTAAGATACTTAAGAGTCAGGTACATTCTTAGGCGTTTAATATGCGGTGTTGAGTCCATTTCGTTGAGCAAGGAGTAGCTCTTGTCTATTCCATATTTGGCTTAAGGAACTTTATCTGTGCTCATTTCAATCTCTGGTTTTATGCAGCACCCCAACTCACCTTTCCCCTTAAACAAGCATAAGTTGGTTTTCTAAATTTGAGACCCTGTTCTGTTCTGTAATTCAGTTCCTGTGTAGCCAAGTTTACATTCCGTGTATTACTGATATCTTATGATGTTTCTTTTTCTGTGTGACTTATTTCAGTTAGAATCATCGTACCTGAATCCACTCATTGTGCTGCTACGGGCCTGATGACATAGATTTCACTGCTGAGTGATACTGCATTGTACGTAAGTACCACAAGTTCTTTATCCATTTTTCACTTTCTGTGATATTGAACTTGTACGGTAAACGAGGTTCTTGTAAACAGAGGCGTCCCAAACATTGGGGTGGCTGTATCTTTTTGATTTTAATTTCCCTAAGCTATAGGACCATAAGTGGAAGTGCCCTAGGCTCTGTTGCTTTGTTTTTTAGATGTTTCAGGAAACACCATACACTTCTCCCGAGTGTCTGTTGGCAATGTACATCCCGCCCATCAGCATAACAAGGCTCCCAGTTCTCCATGGCCTGTCCTGCCTTTCTGGATTTTACACTTTTTTCAGATGGCCCTTTTGACCGGGGGGAAGTGAGACTTCATTGTAGTGCAGATTTCCTTTGCAAGCTTGCTTGGTTGGCCAAAAAGGGCGTATGCGTTTTTTCCTGAATATATTCAGGAAAAAACGCATACGCCCTTTTTGGCCAAGTGCATCATTGTGGACGTTCTGCCTCTTTTCCTATGCTTTCAATGCAATTCCAGTCTACCTCCTGAAATCGGTTTCCTGCAATTCTGCCCCGCTTTCAAGTCCTCTTGGCAGCCTTACTTCAGTATATTTTTGGACGATAGTTGTCATTTATAACTCTGCAGGTTTGTGAATTACAGTGCCCCTGAGCTCCTTTCTTCAACTCGTTTTCTTGTGAGTTGGCCGCAACACCGCAGGATGGCTTCAGGCCCTAATCTGGTTCCGGCACGGCACGCTGAGCCTTTGGTTATTTCCTCTTCCTGGTGGGAAATGAGAGTTAAATTTGCCCGTCCAGACACCTCCAGCTAGTCTCTCATTGGTTCTCGCTATTCCTGTTCATCTTCCGCAGAAATTGCAAACTGGGCCAAACAGGAGGTTAAAGGGACTGACTCTCCAAGTCGGGAGAGTGTTAGTAAAGCGTCTGGAATGTTGCACCCGAGTACCAGGGTACGAAAACTGAGACATATTTGAACACGTCTCCCGATCACATGGTTGATCATACTCTAGGTTCCACATGCATGTTTTAGCTGAAGGAAGAATACCTTAAACCTGGGTAGTTGAAACCCGTGGAATGGGTACCATGCAATATGACTTCAAAGGGTCTTCATTTGCTCACCGAACCTCTCCAATCCTATCACTGCTGCGTTTATGTCCCTGTACACATGCTTGATTCTCTTTCGGAGACATAGCAATCCATAGGTTTTAAGATACTTAAGAGTCAGGTACATTCTTAGGCGTTTAATATGCGGTGTTGAGTCCATTTCGTTGAGCAAGGAGTAGCTCTTGTCTATTCCATATTTGGCTTAAGGAACTTTATCTGTGCTCATTTCAATCTCTGGTTTTATGCAGCACCCCAACTCACCTTTCCCCTTAAACAAGCATAAGTTGGTTTTCTAAATTTGAGACCCTGTTCTGTTCTGTAATTCAGTTCCTGTGTAGCCAAGTTTACATTCCGTGTATTACTGATATCTTATGATGTTTCTTTTTCTGTGTGACTTATTTCAGTTAGAATCATCGTACCTGAATCCACTCATTGTGCTGCTACGGGCCTGATGACATAGATTTCACTGCTGAGTGATACTGCATTGTACGTAAGTACCACAAGTTCTTTATCCATTTTTCACTTTCTGTGATATTGAACTTGTACGGTAAACGAGGTTCTTGTAAACAGAGGCGTCCCAAACATTGGGGTGGCTGTATCTTTTTGATTTTAATTTCCCTAAGCTATAGGACCATAAGTGGAAGTGCCCTAGGCTCTGTTGCTTTGTTTTTTAGATGTTTCAGGAAACACCATACACTTCTCCCGAGTGTCTGTTGGCAATGTACATCCCGCCCATCAGCATAACAAGGCTCCCAGTTCTCCATGGCCTGTCCTGCCTTTCTGGATTTTACACTTTTTTCAGATGGCCCTTTTGACCGGGGGGAAGTGAGACTTCATTGTAGTGTAGATTTCCTTTGCAAGCTTGCTTGGTTGGCCAAAAAGGGCGTATGCGTTTTTTCCTGAATATATTCAGGAAAAAACGCATACGCCCTTTTTGGCCAAGTGCATCATTGTGGACGTTCTGCCTCTTTTCCTATGCTTTCAATGCAATTCCAGTCTACCTCCTGAAATCGGTTTCCTGCAATTCTGCCCCGCTTTCAAGTCCTCTTGGCAGCCTTACTTCAGTATATTTTTGGACGATAGTTGTCATTTATAACTCTGCAGGTTTGTGAATTACAGTGCCCCTGAGCTCCTTTCTTCAACTCGTTTTCTTGTGAGCTGGCCGCAACACCGCAGGATGGCTTCAGGCCCTAATCTGGTTCCGGCACGGCACGCTGAGCCTTTGGTTATTTCCTCTTCCTGGTGAGAAATGAGAGTTAAATTTGCCCGTCCAGACACCTCCAGCTAGTCTCTCATTGGTTCTCGCTATTCCTGTTCATCTTCCGCAGAAATTGCAAACTGGGCCAAACAGGAGGTTAAAGGGACTGACTCTCCAAGTCGGGAGAGTGTTAGTAAAGCGTCTGGAATGTTGCACCCGAGTACCAGGGTACGAAAACTGAGACATATTTGAACACGTCTCCCGATCACATGGTTGATCATACTCTAGGTTCCACATGCATGTTTTAGCTGAAGGAAGAATACCTTAAACCTGGGTAGTTGAAACCCGTGGAATGGGTACCATGCAATATGACTTCAAAGGGTCTTCATTTGCTCACCGAACCTCTCCAATCCTATCACTGCTGCGTTTATGTCCCTGTACACATGCTTGATTCTCTTTCGGAGACATAGCAATCCATAGGTTTTAAGATACTTAAGAGTCAGGTACATTCTTAGGCGTTTAATATGCGGTGTTGAGTCCATTTCGTTGAGCAAGGAGTAGCTCTTGTCTATTCCATATTTGGCTTAAGGAACTTTATCTGTGCTCATTTCAATCTCTGGTTTTATGCAGCACTCCAACTCACCTTTCCCCTTAAACAAGCATAAGTTGGTTTTCTAAATTTGAGACCCTGTTCTGTTTTGGAATTCAGTTCCTGTGTAGCCAAGTTTACATTCCGTGTATTACTGATATCTTATGATGTTTCTTTTTCTGTGTGACTTATTTCAGTTAGAATCATCGTACCTGAATCCACTCATTGTGCTGCTACGGGCCTGATGACATAGATTTCACTGCTGAGTGATACTGCATTGTACGTAAGTACCACAAGTTCTTTATCCATTTTTCACTTTCTGTGATATTGAACTTGTACGGTAAACGAGGTTCTTGTAAACAGAGGCGTCCCAAACATTGGGGTGGCTGTATCTTTTTGATTTTAATTTCCCTAAGCTATAGGACCATAAGTGGAAGTGCCCTAGGCTCTGTTGCTTTGTTTTTTAGATGTTTCAGGAAACACCATACACTTCTCCCGAGTGTCTGTTGGCAATTTACATCCCGCCCATCAGCATAACAAGGCTCCCAGTTCTCCATGGCCTGTCCTGCCTTTCTGGATTTTACACTTTTTTCAGATGGCCCTTTTGACCGCGGGGTGGGGGAAGTGAGACTTCATTGTAGTGCAGATTTCCTTTGCAAGCTTGCTTGGTTGGCCAAAAAGGGCGTATGCGTTTTTTCCTGAATATATTCAGGAAAAAACGCATACGCCCTTTTTGGCCAAGTGCATCATTGTGGACGTTCTGCCTCTTTTCCTATGCTTTCAATGCAATTCCAGTCTACCTCCTGAAATCGGTTTCCTGCAATTCTGCCCCGCTTTCAAGTCCTCTTGGCAGCCTTACTTCAGTATATTTTTGGACGATAGTTGTCATTTATAACTCTGCAGGTTTGTGAATTACAGTGCCCCTGAGCTCCTTTCTTCAACTCGTTTTCTTGTGAGCTGGCCGCAACACCGCAGGATGGCTTCAGGCCCTAATCTGGTTCCGGCACGGCACGCTGAGCCTTTGGTTATTTCCTCTTCCTGGTGGGAAATGAGAGTTAAATTTGCCCGTCCAGACACCTCCAGCTAGTCTCTCATTGGTTCTCGCTATTCCTGTTCATCTTCCGCAGAAATTGCAAACTGGGCCAAACAGGAGGTTAAAGGGACTGACTCTCCAAGTCGGGAGAGTGTTAGTAAAGCGTCTGGAATGTTGCACCCGAGTACCAGGGTACGAAAACTGAGACATATTTGAACACGTCTCCCGATCACATGGTTGATCATACTCTAGGTTCCACATGCATGTTTTAGCTGAAGGAAGAATACCTTAAACCTGGGTAGTTGAAACCCGTGGAATGGGTACCATGCAATATGACTTCAAAGGGTCTTCATTTGCTCACCGAACCTCTCCAATCCTATCACTGCTGCGTTTATGTCCCTGTACACATGCTTGATTCTCTTTCGGAGACATAGCAATCCATAGGTTTTAAGATACTTAAGAGTCAGGTACATTCTTAGGCGTTTAATATGCGGTGTTGAGTCCATTTCGTTGAGCAAGGAGTAGCTCTTGTCTATTCCATATTTGGCTTAAGGAACTTTATCTGTGCTCATTTCAATCTCTGCTTTTATGCAGCACCCCAACTCACCTTTACCCTTAAACAAGCATAAGTTGGTTTTCTAAATTTGAGACCCTGTTCTGTTCTGTAATTCAGTTCCTGTGTAGCCAAGTTTACATTCCGTGTATTACTGATATCTTATGATGTTTCTTTTTCTGTGTGACTTATTTCAGTTAGAATCATCGTACCTGAATCCACTCATTGTGCTGCTACGGGCCTGATGACATAGATTTCACTGCTGAGTGATACTGCATTGTACGTAAGTACCACAAGTTCTTTATCCATTTTTCACTTTCTGTGATATTGAACTTGTACGGTAAACGAGGTTCTTGTAAACAGAGGCGTCCCAAACATTGGGGTGGCTGTATCTTTTTGATTTTAATTTCCCTAAGCTATAGGACCATAAGTGGAAGTGCCCTAGGCTCTGTTGCTTTGTTTTTTAGATGTTTCAGGAAACACCATACACTTCTCCCGAGTGTCTGTTGGCAGTTTACATCCCGCCCATCAGCATAACAAGGCTCCCAGTTCTCCATGGCCTGTCCTGCCTTTCTGGATTTTACACTTTTTTCAGATGGCCCTTTTGACCGGGGGGGGGGGGAAGTGAGACTTCATTGTAGTGCAGATTTCCTTTGCAAGCTTGCTTGGTTGGCCAAAAAGGGCGTATGCGTTTTTTCCTGAATATATTCAGGAAAAAACGCATACGCCCTTTTTGGCCAAGTGCATCATTGTGGACGTTCTGCCTCTTTTCCTATGCTTTCAATGCAATTCCAGTCTACCTCCTGAAATCGGTTTCCTGCAATTCTGCCCCGCTTTCAAGTCCTCTTGGCAGCCTTACTTCAGTATATTTTTGGACGATAGTTGTCATTTATAACTCTGCAGGTTTGTGAATTACAGTGCCCATGAGCTCCTTTCTTCAACTCCTTTTCTTGTGAGTTGGCCGCAACACCGCAGGATGGCTTCAGGCCCTAATCTGGTTCCGGCACGGCACGCTGAGCCTTTGGTTATTTCCTCTTCCTGGTGGGAAATGAGAGTTAAATTTGCCCGTCCAGACACCTCCAGCTAGTCTCTCATTGGTTCTCGCTATTCCTGTTCATCTTCCGCAGAAATTGCAAACTGGGCCAAACAGGAGGTTAAAGGGACTGACTCTCCAAGTCGGGAGAGTGTTAGTAAAGCGTCTGGAATGTTGCACCCGAGTAACAGGGTACGAAAACTGAGACATATTTGAACACGTCTCCCGATCACATGGTTGATCATACTCTAGGTTCCACATGCATGTTTTAGCTGAAGGAAGAATACCTTAAACCTGGGTAGTTGAAACCCGTGGAATGGGTACCATGCAATATGACTTCAAAGGGTCTTCATTTGCTCACCGAACCTCTCCAATCCTATCACTGCTGCGTTTATGTCCCTGTACACATGCTTGATTCTCTTTCGGAGACATAGCAATCCATAGGTTTTAAGATACTTAAGAGTCAGGTACATTCTTAGGCGTTTAATATGCGGTGTTGAGTCCATTTCGTTGAGCAAGGAGTAGCTCTTGTCTATTCCATATTTGGCTTAAGGAACTTTATCTGTGCTCATTTCAATCTCTGGTTTTATGCAGCACCCCAACTCACCTTTACCCTTAAACAAGCATAAGTTGGTTTTCTAAATTTGAGACCCTGTTCTGTTCTGTAATTCAGTTCCTGTGTAGCCAAGTTTACATTCCGTGTATTACTGATATCTTATGATGTTTCTTTTTCTGTGTGACTTATTTCAGTTAGAATCATCGTACCTGAATCCACTCATTGTGCTGCTACGGGCCTGATGACATAGATTTCACTGCTGAGTGATACTGCATTGTACGTAAGTACCACAAGTTCTTTATCCATTTTTCACTTTCTGTGATATTGAACTTGTACGGTAAACGAGGTTCTTGTAAACAGAGGCGTCCCAAACATTGGGGTGGCTGTATCTTTTTGATTTTAATTTCCCTAAGCTATAGGACCATAAGTGGAAGTGCCCTAGGCTCTGTTGCTTTGTTTTTTAGATGTTTCAGGAAACACCATACACTTCTCCCGAGTGTCTGTTGGCAGTTTACATCCCGCCCATCAGCATAACAAGGCTCCCAGTTCTCCATGGCCTGTCCTGCCTTTCTGGATTTTACACTTTTTTCAGATGGCCCTTTTGACCGGGGGGGGGGAAGTGAGACTTCATTGTAGTGCAGATTTCCTTTGCAAGCTTGCTTGGTTGGCCAAAAAGGGCGTATGCGTTTTTTCCTGAATATATTCAGGAAAAAACGCATACGCCCTTTTTGGCCAAGTGCATCATTGTGGACGTTCTGCCTCTTTTCCTATGCTTTCAATGCAATTCCAGTCTACCTCCTGAAATCGGTTTCCTGCAATTCTGCCCCGCTTTCAAGTCCTCTTGGCAGCCTTACTTCAGTATATTTTTGGACGATAGTTGTCATTTATAACTCTGCAGGTTTGTGAATTACAGTGCCCATGAGCTCCTTTCTTCAACTCCTTTTCTTGTGAGTAGGCCGCAACACCGCAGGATGGCTTCAGGCCCTAATCTGGTTCCGGCACGGCACGCTGAGCCTTTGGTTATTTCCTCTTCCTGGTGGGAAATGAGAGTTAAATTTGCCCGTCCAGACACCTCCAGCTAGTCTCTCATTGGTTCTCGCTATTCCTGTTCATCTTCCGCAGAAATTGCAAACTGGGCCAAACAGGAGGTTAAAGGGACTGACTCTCCAAGTCGGGAGAGTGTTAGTAAAGCGTCTGGAATGTTGCACCCGAGTACCAGGGTACGAAAACTGAGACATATTTGAACACGTCTCCCGATCACATGGTTGATCATACTCTAGGTTCCACATGCATGTTTTAGCTGAAGGAAGAATACCTTAAACCTGGGTAGTTGAAACCCGTGGAATGGGTACCATGCAATATGACTTCAAAGGGTCTTCATTTGCTCACCGAACCTCTCCAATCCTATCACTGCTGCGTTTATGTCCCTGTACACATGCTTGATTCTCTTTCGGAGACATAGCAATCCATAGGTTTTAAGATACTTAAGAGTCAGGTACATTCTTAGGCGTTTAATATGCGGTGTTGAGTCCATTTCGTTGAGCAAGGAGTAGCTCTTGTCTATTCCATATTTGGCTTAAGGAACTTTATCTGTGCTCATTTCAATCTCTGGTTTTATGCAGCACCCCAACTCACCTTTCCCCTTAAACAAGCATAAGTTGGTTTTCTAAATTTGAGACCCTGTTCTGTTCTGTAATTCAGTTCCTGTGTAGCCAAGTTTACATTCCGTGTATTACTGATATCTTATGATGTTTCTTTTTCTGTGTGACTTATTTCAGTTAGAATCATCGTACCTGAATCCACTCATTGTGCTGCTACGGGCCTGATGACATAGATTTCACTGCTGAGTGATACTGCATTGTACGTAAGTACCACAAGTTCTTTATCCATTTTTCACTTTCTGTGATATTGAACTTGTACGGTAAACGAGGTTCTTGTAAACAGAGGCGTCCCAAACATTGGGGTGGCTGTATCTTTTTGATTTTAATTTCCCTAAGCTATAGGACCATAAGTGGAAGTGCCCTAGGCTCTGTTGCTTTGTTTTTTAGATGTTTCAGGAAACACCATACACTTCTCCCGAGTGTCTGTTGGCAATTTACATCCCGCCCATCAGCATAACAAGGCTCCCAGTTCTCCATGGCCTGTCCTGCCTTTCTGGATTTTACACTTTTTTCAGATGGCCCTTTTGACCGGGGGGAAGTGAGACTTCATTGTAGTGCAGATTTCCTTTGCAAGCTTGCTTGGTTGGCCAAAAAGGGCGTATGCGTTTTTTCCTGAATATATTCAGGAAAAAACGCATACGCCCTTTTTGGCCAAGTGCATCATTGTGGACGTTCTGCCTCTTTTCCTATGCTTTCAATGCAATTCCAGTCTACCTCCTGAAATCGGTTTCCTGCAATTCTGCCCCGCTTTCAAGTCCTCTTGGCAGCCTTACTTCAGTATATTTTTGGACGATAGTTGTCATTTATAACTCTGCAGGTTTGTGAATTACAGTGCCCATGAGCTCCTTTCTTCAACTCCTTTTCTTGTGAGTTGGCCGCAGCACCGCAGGATGGCTTCAGGCCCTAATCTGGTTCCGGCACGGCACGCTGAGCCTTTGGTTATTTCCTCTTCCTGGTGGGAAATGAGAGTTAAATTTGCCCGTCCAGACACCTCCAGCTAGTCTCTCATTGGTTCTCGCTATTCCTGTTCGTCTTCCGCAGAAATTGCAAACTGGGCCAAACAGGAGGTTAAAGGGACTGACTCTCCAAGTCGGGAGAGTGTTAGTAAAGCGTCTGGAATGTTGCACCCGAGTACCAGGGTACGAAAACTGAGACATATTTGAACACGTCTCCCGATCACATGGTTGATCATACTCTAGGTTCCACATGCATGTTTTAGCTGAAGGAAGAATACCTTAAACCTGGGTAGTTGAAACCCGTGGAATGGGTACCATGCAATATGACTTCAAAGGGTCTTCATTTGCTCACCGAACCTCTCCAATCCTATCACTGCTGCGTTTATGTCCCTGTACACATGCTTGATTCTCTTTCGGAGACATAGCAATCCATAGGTTTTAAGATACTTAAGAGTCAGGTACATTCTTAGGCGTTTAATATGCGGTGTTGAGTCCATTTCGTTGAGCAAGGAGTAGCTCTTGTCTATTCCATATTTGGCTTAAGGAACTTTATCTGTGCTCATTTCAATCTCTGGTTTTATGCAGCACCCCAACTCACCTTTCCCCTTAAACAAGCATAAGTTGGTTTTCTAAATTTGAGACCCTGTTCTGTTCTGTAATTCAGTTCCTGTGTAGCCAAGTTTACATTCCGTGTATTACTGATATCTTATGATGTTTCTTTTTCTGTGTGACTTATTTCAGTTAGAATCATCGTACCTGAATCCACTCATTGTGCTGCTACGGGCCTGATGACATAGATTTCACTGCTGAGTGATACTGCATTGTACGTAAGTACCACAAGTTCTTTATCCATTTTTCACTTTCTGTGATATTGAACTTGTACGGTAAACGAGGTTCTTGTAAACAGAGGCGTCCCAAACATTGGGGTGGCTGTATCTTTTTGATTTTAATTTCCCTAAGCTATAGGACCATAAGTGGAAGTGCCCTAGGCTCTGTTGCTTTGTTTTTTAGATGTTTCAGGAAACACCATACACTTCTCCCGAGTGTCTGTTGGCAATTTACATCCCGCCCATCAGCATAACAAGGCTCCCAGTTCTCCATGGCCTGTCCTGCCTTTCTGGATTTTACACTTTTTTCAGATGGCCCTTTTGACCGGGGGGAAGTGAGACTTCATTGTAGTGCAGATTTCCTTTGCAAGCTTGCTTGGTTGGCCAAAAAGGGCGTATGCGTTTTTTCCTGAATATATTCAGGAAAAAACGCATACGCCCTTTTTGGCCAAGTGCATCATTGTGGACGTTCTGCCTCTTTTCCTATGCTTTCAATGCAATTCCAGTCTACCTCCTGAAATCGGTTTCCTGCAATTCTGCCCCGCTTTCAAGTCCTCTTGGCAGCCTTACTTCAGTATATTTTTGGACGATAGTTGTCATTTATAACTCTGCAGGTTTGTGAATTACAGTGCCCCTGAGCTCCTTTCTTCAACTCGTTTTCTTGTGAGCTGGCCGCAACACCGCAGGATGGCTTCAGGCCCTAATCTGGTTCCGGCACGGCACGCTGAGCCTTTGGTTATTTCCTCTTCCTGGTGGGAAATGAGAGTTAAATTTGCCCGTCCAGACACCTCCAGCTAGTCTCTCATTGGTTCTCGCTATTCCTGTTCATCTTCCGCAGAAATTGCAAACTGGGCCAAACAGGAGGTTAAAGGGACTGACTCTCCAAGTCGGGAGAGTGTTAGTAAAGCGTCTGGAATGTTGCACCCGAGTACCAGGGTACGAAAACTGAGACATATTTGAACACGTCTCCCGATCACATGGTTGATCATACTCTAGGTTCCACATGCATGTTTTAGCTGAAGGAAGAATACCTTAAACCTGGGTAGTTGAAACCCGTGGAATGGGTACCATGCAATATGACTTCAAAGGGTCTTCATTTGCTCACCGAACCTCTCCAATCCTATCACTGCTGCGTTTATGTCCCTGTACACATGCTTGATTCTCTTTCGGAGACATAGCAATCCATAGGTTTTAAGATACTTAAGAGTCAGGTACATTCTTAGGCGTTTAATATGCGGTGTTGAGTCCATTTCGTTGAGCAAGGAGTAGCTCTTGTCTATTCCATATTTGGCTTAAGGAACTTTATCTGTGCTCATTTCAATCTCTGGTTTTATGCAGCACCCCAACTCACCTTTACCCTTAAACAAGCATAAGTTGGTTTTCTAAATTTGAGACCCTGTTCTGTTCTGTAATTCAGTTCCTGTGTAGCCAAGTTTACATTCCGTGTATTACTGATATCTTATGATGTTTCTTTTTCTGTGTGACTTATTTCAGTTAGAATCATCGTACCTGAATCCACTCATTGTGCTGCTACGGGCCTGATGACATAGATTTCACTGCTGAGTGATACTGCATTGTACGTAAGTACCACAAGTTCTTTATCCATTTTTCACTTTCTGTGATATTGAACTTGTACGGTAAACGAGGTTCTTGTAAACAGAGGTGTCCCAAACATTGGGGTGGCTGTATCTTTTTGATTTTAATTTCCCTAAGCTATAGGACCATAAGTGGAAGTGCCCTAGGCTCTGTTGCTTTGTTTTTTAGATGTTTCAGGAAACACCATACACTTCTCCCGAGTGTCTGTTGGCAATTTACATCCCGCCCATCAGCATAACAAGGCTCCCAGTTCTCCATGGCCTGTCCTGCCTTTCTGGATTTTACACTTTTTTCAGATGGCCCTTTTGACCGGGGGGAAGTGAGACTTCATTGTAGTGCAGATTTCCTTTGCAAGCTTGCTTGGTTGGCCAAAAAGGGCGTATGCGTTTTTTCCTGAATATATTCAGGAAAAAACGCATACGCCCTTTTTGGCCAAGTGCATCATTGTGGACGTTCTGCCTCTTTTCCTATGCTTTCAATGCAATTCCAGTCTACCTCCTGAAATCGGTTTCCTGCAATTCTGCCCCGCTTTCAAGTCCTCTTGGCAGCCTTACTTCAGTATATTTTTGGACGATAGTTGTCATTTATAACTCTGCAGGTTTGTGAATTACAGTGCCCCTGAGCTCCTTTCTTCAACTCGTTTTCTTGTGAGCTGGCCGCAACACCGCAGGATGGCTTCAGGCCCTAATCTGGTTCCGGCACGGCACGCTGAGCCTTTGGTTATTTCCTCTTCCTGGTGGGAAATGAGAGTTAAATTTGCCCGTCCAGACACCTCCAGCTAGTCTCTCATTGGTTCTCGCTATTCCTGTTCATCTTCCGCAGAAATTGCAAACTGGGCCAAACAGGAGGTTAAAGGGACTGACTCTCCAAGTCGGGAGAGTGTTAGTAAAGCGTCTGGAATGTTGCACCCGAGTACCAGGGTACGAAAACTGAGACATATTTGAACACGTCTCCCGATCACATGGTTGATCATACTCTAGGTTCCACATGCATGTTTTAGCTGAAGGAAGAATACCTTAAACCTGGGTAGTTGAAACCCGTGGAATGGGTACCATGCAATATGACTTCAAAGGGTCTTCATTTGCTCACCGAACCTCTCCAATCCTATCACTGCTGCGTTTATGTCCCTGTACACATGCTTGATTCTCTTTCGGAGACATAGCAATCCATAGGTTTTAAGATACTTAAGAGTCAGGTACATTCTTAGGCGTTTAATATGCGGTGTTGAGTCCATTTCGTTGAGCAAGGAGTAGCTCTTGTCTATTCCATATTTGGCTTAAGGAACTTTATCTGTGCTCATTTCAATCTCTGGTTTTATGCAGCACCCCAACTCACCTTTCCCCTTAAACAAGCATAAGTTGGTTTTCTAAATTTGAGACCCTGTTCTGTTCTGTAATTCAGTTCCTGTGTAGCCAAGTTTACATTCCGTGTATTACTGATATCTTATGATGTTTCTTTTTCTGTGTGACTTATTTCAGTTAGAATCATCGTACCTGAATCCACTCATTGTGCTGCTACGGGCCTGATGACATAGATTTCACTGCTGAGTGATACTGCATTGTACGTAAGTACCACAAGTTCTTTATCCATTTTTCACTTTCTGTGATATTGAACTTGTACGGTAAACGAGGTTCTTGTAAACAGAGGCGTCCCAAACATTGGGGTGGCTGTATCTTTTTGATTTTAATTTCCCTAAGCTATAGGACCATAAGTGGAAGTGCCCTAGGCTCTGTTGCTTTGTTTTTTAGATGTTTCAGGAAACACCATACACTTCTCCCGAGTGTCTGTTGGCAATTTACATCCCGCCCATCAGCATAACAAGGCTCCCAGTTCTCCATGGCCTCTCCTGCCTTTCTGGATTTTACACTTTTTTCAGATGGCCCTTTTGACCGGGGGGAAGTGAGACTTCATTGTAGTGCAGATTTCCTTTGCAAGCTTGCTTGGTTGGCCAAAAAGGGCGTATGCGTTTTTTCCTGAATATATTCAGGAAAAAACGCATACGCACTTTTTGGCCAAGTGCATCATTGTGGACGTTCTGCCTCTTTTCCTATGCTTTCAATGCAATTCCAGTCTACCTCCTGAAATCGGTTTCCTGCAATTCTGCCCCGCTTTCAAGTCCTCTTGGCAGCCTTACTTCAGTATATTTTTGGACGATAGTTGTCATTTATAACTCTGCAGGTTTGTGAATTACAGTGCCCCTGAGCTCCTTTCTTCAACTCGTTTTCTTGTGAGTTGGCCGCAACACCGCAGGATGGCTTCAGGCCCTAATCTGGTTCCGGCACGGCACGCTGAGCCTTTGGTTATTTCCTCTTCCTGGTGGGAAATGAGAGTTAAATTTGCCCGTCCAGACACCTCCAGCTAGTCTCTCATTGGTTCTCGCTATTCCTGTTCATCTTCCGCAGAAATTGCAAACTGGGCCAAACAGGAGGTTAAAGGGACTGACTCTCCAAGTCGGGAGAGTGTTAGTAAAGCGTCTGGAATGTTGCACCCGAGTACCAGGGTACGAAAACTGAGACATATTTGAACACGTCTCCCGATCACATGGTTGATCATACTCTAGGTTCCACATGCATGTTTTAGCTGAAGGAAGAATACCTTAAACCTGGGTAGTTGAAACCCGTGGAATGGGTACCATGCAATATGACTTCAAAGGGTCTTCATTTGCTCACCGAACCTCTCCAATCCTATCACTGCTGCGTTTATGTCCCTGTACACATGCTTGATTCTCTTTCGGAGACATAGCAATCCATAGGTTTTAAGATACTTAAGAGTCAGGTACATTCTTAGGCGTTTAATATGCGGTGTTGAGTCCATTTCGTTGAGCAAGGAGTAGCTCTTGTCTATTCCATATTTGGCTTAAGGAACTTTATCTGTGCTCATTTCAATCTCTGGTTTTATGCAGCACCCCAACTCACCTTTACCCTTAAACAAGCATAAGTTGGTTTTCTAAATTTGAGACCCTGTTCTGTTCTGTAATTCAGTTCCTGTGTAGCCAAGTTTACATTCCGTGTATTACTGATATCTTATGATGTTTCTTTTTCTGTGTGACTTATTTCAGTTAGAATCATCGTACCTGAATCCACTCATTGTGCTGCTACGGGCCTGATGACATAGATTTCACTGCTGAGTGATACTGCATTGTACGTAAGTACCACAAGTTCTTTATCCATTTTTCACTTTCTGTGATATTGAACTTGTACGGTAAACGAGGTTCTTGTAAACAGAGGCGTCCCAAACATTGGGGTGGCTGTATCTTTTTGATTTTAATTTCCCTAAGCTATAGGACCATAAGTGGAAGTGCCCTAGGCTCTGTTGCTTTGTTTTTTAGATGTTTCAGGAAACACCATACACTTCTCCCGAGTGTCTGTTGGCAGTTTACATCCCGCCCATCAGCATAACAAGGCTCCCAGTTCTCCATGGCCTGTCCTGCCTTTCTGGATTTTACACTTTTTTCAGATGGCCCTTTTGACCGGGGGGAAGTGAGACTTCATTGTAGTGCAGATTTCCTTTGCAAGCTTGCTTGGTTGGCCAAAAAGGGCGTATGCGTTTTTTCCTGAATATATTCAGGAAAAAACGCATACGCCCTTTTTGGCCAAGTGCATCATTGTGGACGTTCTGCCTCTTTTCCTATGCTTTCAATGCAATTCCAGTCTACCTCCTGAAATCGGTTTCCTGCAATTCTGCCCCGCTTTCAAGTCCTCTTGGCAGCCTTACTTCAGTATATTTTTGGACGATAGTTGTCATTTATAACTCTGCAGGTTTGTGAATTACAGTGCCCCTGAGCTCCTTTCTTCAACTCGTTTTCTTGTGAGCTGGCCGCAACACCGCAGGATGGCTTCAGGCCCTAATCTGGTTCCGGCACGGCACGCTGAGCCTTTGGTTATTTCCTCTTCCTGGTGGGAAATGAGAGTTAAATTTGCCCGTCCAGACACCTCCAGCTAGTCTCTCATTGGTTCTCGCTATTCCTGTTCATCTTCCGCAGAAATTGCAAACTGGGCCAAACAGGAGGTTAAAGGGACTGACTCTCCAAGTCGGGAGAGTGTTAGTAAAGCGTCTGGAATGTTGCACCCGAGTACCAGGGTATGAAAACTGAGACATATTTGAACACGTCTCCCGATCACATGGTTGATCATACTCTAGGTTCCACATGCATGTTTTAGCTGAAGGAAGAATACCTTAAACCTGGGTAGTTGAAACCCGTGGAATGGGTACCATGCAATATGACTTCAAAGGGTCTTCATTTGCTCACCGAACCTCTCCAATCCTATCACTGCTGCGTTTATGTCCCTGTACACATGCTTGATTCTCTTTCGGAGACATAGCAATCCATAGGTTTTAAGATACTTAAGAGTCAGGTACATTCTTAGGCGTTTAATATGCGGTGTTGAGTCCATTTCGTTGAGCAAGGAGTAGCTCTTGTCTATTCCATATTTGGCTTAAGGAACTTTATCTGTGCTCATTTCAATCTCTGGTTTTATGCAGCACTCCAACTCACCTTTCCCCTTAAACAAGCATAAGTTGGTTTTCTAAATTTGAGACCCTGTTCTGTTCTGTAATTCAGTTCCTGTGTAGCCAAGTTTACATTCCGTGTATTACTGATATCTTATGATGTTTCTTTTTCTGTGTGACTTATTTCAGTTAGAATCATCGTACCTGAATCCACTCATTGTGCTGCTACGGGCCTGATGACATAGATTTCACTGCTGAGTGATACTGCATTGTACGTAAGTACCACAAGTTCTTTATCCATTTTTCACTTTCTGTGATATTGAACTTGTACGGTAAACGAGGTTCTTGTAAACAGAGGCGTCCCAAACATTGGGGTGGCTGTATCTTTTTGATTTTAATTTCCCTAAGCTATAGGACCATAAGTGGCAGTGCCCTAGGCTCTGTTGCTTTGTTTTTTAGATGTTTCAGGAAACACCATACACTTCTCCCGAGTGTCTGTTGGCAGTTTACATCCCGCCCATCAGCATAACAAGGCTCCCAGTTCTCCATGGCCTGTCCTGCCTTTCTGGATTTTACACTTTTTTCAGATGGCCCTTTTGACCGGGGGGAAGTGAGACTTCATTGTAGTGCAGATTTCCTTTGCAAGCTTGCTTGGTTGGCCAAAAAGGGCGTATGCGTTTTTTCCTGAATATATTCAGGAAAAAACGCATACGCCCTTTTTGGCCAAGTGCATCATTGTGGACGTTCTGCCTCTTTTCCTATGCTTTCAATGCAATTCCAGTCTACCTCCTGAAATCGGTTTCCTGCAATTCTGCCCCGCTTTCAAGTCCTCTTGGCAGCCTTACTTCAGTATATTTTTGGACGATAGTTGTCATTTATAACTCTGCAGGTTTGTGAATTATAGTGCCCCTGAGCTCCTTTCTTCAACTCGTTTTCTTGTGAGCTGGCCGCAACACCGCAGGATGGCTTCAGGCCCTAATCTGGTTCCGGCACGGCACGCTGAGCCTTTGGTTATTTCCTCTTCCTGGTGGGAAATGAGAGTTAAATTTGCCCGTCCAGACACCTCCAGCTAGTCTCTCATTGGTTCTCGCTATTCCTGTTCATCTTCCGCAGAAATTGCAAACTGGGCCAAACAGGAGGTTAAAGGGACTGACTCTCCAAGTCGGGAGAGTGTTAGTAAAGCGTCTGGAATGTTGCACCCGAGTACCAGGGTACGAAAACTGAGACATATTTGAACACGTCTCCCGATCACATGGTTGATCATACTCTAGGTTCCACATGCATGTTTTAGCTGAAGGAAGAATACCTTAAACCTGGGTAGTTGAAACCCGTGGAATGGGTACCATGCAATATGACTTCAAAGGGTCTTCATTTGCTCACCGAACCTCTCCAATCCTATCACTGCTGCGTTTATGTCCCTGTACACATGCTTGATTCTCTTTCGGAGACATAGCAATCCATAGGTTTTAAGATACTTAAGAGTCAGGTACATTCTTAGGCGTTTAATATGCGGTGTTGAGTCCATTTCGTTGAGCAAGGAGTAGCTCTTGTCTATTCCATATTTGGCTTAAGGAACTTTATCTGTGTTCATTTCAATCTCTGCTTTTATGCAGCACCCCAACTCACCTTTCCCCTTAAACAAGCATAAGTTGGTTTTCTAAATTTGAGACCCTGTTCTGTTCTGTAATTCAGTTCCTGTGTAGCCAAGTTTACATTCCGTGTATTACTGATATCTTATGATGTTTCTTTTTCTGTGTGACTTATTTCAGTTAGAATCATCGTACCTGAATCCACTCATTGTGCTGCTACGGGCCTGATGACATAGATTTCACTGCTGAGTGATACTGCATTGTACGTAAGTACCACAAGTTCTTTATCCATTTTTCACTTTCTGTGATATTGAACTTGTACGGTAAACGAGGTTCTTGTAAACAGAGGCGTCCCAAACATTGGGGTGGCTGTATCTTTTTGATTTTAATTTCCCTAAGCTATAGGACCATAAGTGGCAGTGCCCTAGGCTCTGTTGCTTTGTTTTTTAGATGTTTCAGGAAACACCATACACTTCTCCCGAGTGTCTGTTGGCAGTTTACATCCCGCCCATCAGCATAACAAGGCTCCCAGTTCTCCATGGCCTGTCCTGCCTTTCTGGATTTTACACTTTTTTCAGATGGCCCTTTTGACCGGGGGGAAGTGAGACTTCATTGTAGTGCAGATTTCCTTTGCAAGCTTGCTTGGTTGGCCAAAAAGGGCGTATGCGTTTTTTCCTGAATATATTCAGGAAAAAACGCATACGCCCTTTTTGGCCAAGTGCATCATTGTGGACGTTCTGCCTCTTTTCCTATGCTTTCAATGCAATTCCAGTCTACCTCCTGAAATCGGTTTCCTGCAATTCTGCCCCGCTTTCAAGTCCTCTTGGCAGCCTTACTTCAGTATATTTTTGGACGATAGTTGTCATTTATAACTCTGCAGGTTTGTGAATTATAGTGCCCCTGAGCTCCTTTCTTCAACTCGTTTTCTTGTGAGCTGGCCGCAACACCGCAGGATGGCTTCAGGCCCTAATCTGGTTCCGGCACGGCACGCTGAGCCTTTGGTTATTTCCTCTTCCTGGTGGGAAATGAGAGTTAAATTTGCCCGTCCAGACACCTCCAGCTAGTCTCTCATTGGTTCTCGCTATTCCTGTTCATCTTCCGCAGAAATTGCAAACTGGGCCAAACAGGAGGTTAAAGGGACTGACTCTCCAAGTCGGGAGAGTGTTAGTAAAGCGTCTGGAATGTTGCACCCGAGTACCAGGGTACGAAAACTGAGACATATTTGAACACGTCTCCCGATCACATGGTTGATCATACTCTAGGTTCCACATGCATGTTTTAGCTGAAGGAAGAATACCTTAAACCTGGGTAGTTGAAACCCGTGGAATGGGTACCATGCAATATGACTTCAAAGGGTCTTCATTTGCTCACCGAAACTCTCCAATCCTATCACTGCTGCGTTTATGTCCCTGTACACATGCTTGATTCTCTTTCGGAGACATAGCAATCCATAGGTTTTAAGATACTTAAGAGTCAGGTACATTCTTAGGCGTTTAATATGCGGTGTTGAGTCCATTTCGTTGAGCAAGGAGTAGCTCTTGTCTATTCCATATTTGGCTTAAGGAACTTTATCTGTGCTCATTTCAATCTCTGCTTTTATGCAGCACCCCAACTCACCTTTACCCTTAAACAAGCATAAGTTGGTTTTCTAAATTTGAGACCCTGTTCTGTTCTGTAATTCAGTTCCTGTGTAGCCAAGTTTACATTCCGTGTATTACTGATATCTTATGATGTTTCTTTTTCTGTGTGACTTATTTCAGTTAGAATCATCGTACCTGAATCCACTCATTGTGCTGCTACGGGCCTGATGACATAGATTTCACTGCTGAGTGATACTGCATTGTACGTAAGTACCACAAGTTCTTTATCCATTTTTCACTTTCTGTGATATTGAACTTGTACGGTAAACGAGGTTCTTGTAAACAGAGGCGTCCCAAACATTGGGGTGGCTGTATCTTTTTGATTTTAATTTCCCTAAGCTATAGGACCATAAGTGGAAGTGCCCTAGGCTCTGTTGCTTTGTTTTTTAGATGTTTCAGGAAACACCATACACTTCTCCCGAGTGTCTGTTGGCAGTTTACATCCCGCCCATCAGCATAACAAGGCTCCCAGTTCTCCATGGCCTGTCCTGCCTTGCTGGATTTTACACTTTTTTCAGATGGCCCTTTTGACCGGGGGGAAGTGAGACTTCATTGTAGTGCAGATTTCCTTTGCAAGCTTGCTTGGTTGGCCAAAAAGGGCGTATGCGTTTTTTCCTGAATATATTCAGGAAAAAACGCATACGCCCTTTTTGGCCAAGTGCATCATTGTGGACGTTCTGCCTCTTTTCCTATGCTTTCAATGCAATTCCAGTCTACCTCCTGAAATCGGTTTCCTGTAATTCTGCCCCGCTTTCAAGTCCTCTTGGCAGCCTTACTTCAGTATATTTTTGGACGATAGTTGTCATTTATAACTCTGCAGGTTTGTGAATTACAGTGCCCCTGAGCTCCTTTCTTCAACTCGTTTTCTTGTGAGCTGGCCGCAACACCGCAGGATGGCTTCAGGCCCTAATCTGGTTCCGGCACGGCACGCTGAGCCTTTGGTTATTTCCTCTTCCTGGTGGGAAATGAGAGTTAAATTTGCCCGTCCAGACACCTCCAGCTAGTCTCTCATTGGTTCTCGCTATTCCTGTTCATCTTCCGCAGAAATTGCAAACTGGGCCAAACAGGAGGTTAAAGGGACTGACTCTCCAAGTCGGGAGAGTGTTAGTAAAGCGTCTGGAATGTTGCACCCGAGTACCAGGGTACGAAAACTGAGACATATTTGAACACGTCTCCCGATCACATGGTTGATCATACTCTAGGTTCCACATGCATGTTTTAGCTGAAGGAAGAATACCTTAAACCTGGGTAGTTGAAACCCGTGGAATGGGTACCATGCAATATGACTTCAAAGGGTCTTCATTTGCTCACCGAACCTCTCCAATCCTATCACTGCTGCGTTTATGTCCCTGTACACATGCTTGATTCTCTTTCGGAGACATAGCAATCCATAGGTTTTAAGATACTTAAGAGTCAGGTACATTCTTAGGCGTTTAATATGCGGTGTTGAGTCCATTTCGTTGAGCAAGGAGTAGCTCTTGTCTATTCCATATTTGGCTTAAGGAACTTTATCTGTGCTCATTTCAATCTCTGGTTTTATGCAGCACCCCAACTCACCTTTACCCTTAAACAAGCATAAGTTGGTTTTCTAAATTTGAGACCCTGTTCTGTTCTGTAATTCAGTTCCTGTGTAGCCAAGTTTACATTCCGTGTATTACTGATATCTTATGATGTTTCTTTTTCTGTGTGACTTATTTCAGTTAGAATCATCGTACCTGAATCCACTCATTGTGCTGCTACGGGCCTGATGACATAGATTTCACTGCTGAGTGATACTGCATTGTACGTAAGTACCACAAGTTCTTTATCCATTTTTCACTTTCTGTGATATTGAACTTGTACGGTAAACGAGGTTCTTGTAAACAGAGGCGTCCCAAACATTGGGGTGGCTGTATCTTTTTGATTTTAATTTCCCTAAGCTATAGGACCATAAGTGGAAGTGCCCTAGGCTCTGTTGCTTTGTTTTTTAGATGTTTCAGGAAACACCATACACTTCTCCCGAGTGTCTGTTGGCAATTTACATCCCGCCCATCAGCATAACAAGGCTCCCAGTTCTCCATGGCCTGTCCTGCCTTGCTGGATTTTACACTTTTTTCAGATGGCCCTTTTGACCGGGGGGAAGTGAGACTTCATTGTAGTGCAGATTTCCTTTGCAAGCTTGCTTGGTTGGCCAAAAAGGGCGTATGCGTTTTTTCCTGAATATATTCAGGAAAAAACGCATACGCCCTTTTTGGCCAAGTGCATCATTGTGGACGTTCTGCCTCTTTTCCTATGCTTTCAATGCAATTCCAGTCTACCTCCTGAAATCGGTTTCCTGCAATTCTGCCCCGCTTTCAAGTCCTCTTGGCAGCCTTACTTCAGTATATTTTTGGACGATAGTTGTCATTTATAACTCTGCAGGTTTGTGAATTACAGTGCCCCTGAGCTCCTTTCTTCAACTCGTTTTCTTGTGAGCTGGCCGCAACACCGCAGGATGGCTTCAGGCCCTAATCTGGTTCCGGCACGGCACGCTGAGCCTTTGGTTATTTCCTCTTCCTGGTGGGAAATGAGAGTTAAATTTGCCCGTCCAGACACCTCCAGCTAGTCTCTCATTGGTTCTCGCTATTCCTGTTCATCTTCCGCAGAAATTGCATACTGGGCCAAACAGGAGGTTAAAGGGACTGACTCTCCAAGTCGGGAGAGTGTTAGTAAAGCATCTGGAATGTTGCACCCGAGTACCAGGGTACGAAAACTGAGACATATTTGAACACGTCTCCCGATCACATGGTTGATCATACTCTAGGTTCCACATGCATGTTTTAGCTGAAGGAAGAATACCTTAAACCTGGGTAGTTGAAACCCGTGGAATGGGTACCATGCAATATGACTTCAAAGGGTCTTCATTTGCTCACCGAACCTCTCCAATCCTATCACTGCTGCGTTTATGTCCCTGTACACATGCTTGATTCTCTTTCGGAGACATAGCAATCCATAGGTTTTAAGATACTTAAGAGTCAGGTACATTCTTAGGCGTTTAATATGCGGTGTTGAGTCCATTTCGTTGAGCAAGGAGTAGCTCTTGTCTATTCCATATTTGGCTTAAGGAACTTTATCTGTGCTCATTTCAATCTCTGGTTTTATGCAGCACCCCAACTCACCTTTACCCTTAAACAAGCATAAGTTGGTTTTCTAAATTTGAGACCCTGTTCTGTTCTGTAATTCAGTTCCTGTGTAGCCAAGTTTACATTCCGTGTATTACTGATATCTTATGATGTTTCTTTTTCTGTGTGACTTATTTCAGTTAGAATCATCGTACCTGAATCCACTCATTGTGCTGCTACGGGCCTGATGACATAGATTTCACTGCTGAGTGATACTGCATTGTACGTAAGTACCACAAGTTCTTTATCCATTTTTCACTTTCTGTGATATTGAACTTGTACGGTAAACGAGGTTCTTGTAAACAGAGGCGTCCCAAACATTGGGGTGGCTGTATCTTTTTGATTTTAATTTCCCTAAGCTATAGGACCATAAGTGGAAGTGCCCTAGGCTCTGTTGCTTTGTTTTTTAGATGTTTCAGGAAACACCATACACTTCTCCCGAGTGTCTGTTGGCAGTTTACATCCCGCCCATCAGCATAACAAGGCTCCCAGTTCTCCATGGCCTGTCCTGCCTTTCTGGATTTTACACTTTTTTCAGATGGCCCTTTTGACCGGGGGGAAGTGAGACTTCATTGTAGTGCAGATTTCCTTTGCAAGCTTGCTTGGTTGGCCAAAAAGGGCGTATGCGTTTTTTCCTGAATATATTCAGGAAAAAACGCATACGCCCTTTTTGGCCAAGTGCATCATTGTGGACGTTCTGCCTCTTTTCCTATGCTTTCAATGCAATTCCAGTCTACCTCCTGAAATCGGTTTCCTGCAATTCTGCCCCGCTTTCAAGTCCTCTTGGCAGCCTTACTTCAGTATATTTTTGGACGATAGTTGTCATTTATAACTCTGCAGGTTTGTGAATTACAGTGCCCCTGAGCTCCTTTCTTCAACTCGTTTTCTTGTGAGCTGGCCGCAACACCGCAGGATGGCTTCAGGCCCTAATCTGGTTCCGGCACGGCACGCTGAGCCTTTGGTTATTTCCTCTTCCTGGTGGGAAATGAGAGTTAAATTTGCCCGTCCAGACACCTCCAGCTAGTCTCTCATTGGTTCTCGCTATTCCTGTTCATCTTCCGCAGAAATTGCAAACTGGGCCAAACAGGAGGTTAAAGGGACTGACTCTCCAAGTCGGGAGAGTGTTAGTAAAGCGTCTGGAATGTTGCACCCGAGTACCAGGGTACGAAAACTGAGACATATTTGAACACGTCTCCCGATCACATGGTTGATCATACTCTAGGTTCCACATGCATGTTTTAGCTGAAGGAAGAATACCTTAAACCTGGGTAGTTGAAACCCGTGGAATGGGTACCATGCAATATGACTTCAAAGGGTCTTCATTTGCTCACCGAACCTCTCCAATCCTATCACTGCTGCGTTTATGTCCCTGTACACATGCTTGATTCTCTTTCGGAGACATAGCAATCCATAGGTTTTAAGATACTTAAGAGTCAGGTACATTCTTAGGCGTTTAATATGCGGTGTTGAGTCCATTTCGTTGAGCAAGGAGTAGCTCTTGTCTATTCCATATTTGGCTTAAGGAACTTTATCTGTGCTCATTTCAATCTCTGGTTTTATGCAGCACCCCAACTCACCTTTCCCCTTAAACAAGCATAAGTTGGTTTTCTAAATTTGAGACCCTGTTCTGTTCTGTAATTCAGTTCCTGTGTAGCCAAGTTTACATTCCGTGTATTACTGATATCTTATGATGTTTCTTTTTCTGTGTGACTTATTTCAGTTAGAATCATCGTACCTGAATCCACTCATTGTGCTGCTACGGGCCTGATGACATAGATTTCACTGCTGAGTGATACTGCATTGTACGTAAGTACCACAAGTTCTTTATCCATTTTTCACTTTCTGTGATATTGAACTTGTACGGTAAACGAGGTTCTTGTAAACAGAGGCGTCCCAAACATTGGGGTGGCTGTATCTTTTTGATTTTAATTTCCCTAAGCTATAGGACCATAAGTGGCAGTGCCCTAGGCTCTGTTGCTTTGTTTTTTAGATGTTTCAGGAAACACCATACACTTCTCCCGAGTGTCTGTTGGCAGTTTACATCCCGCCCATCAGCATAACAAGGCTCCCAGTTCTCCATGGCCTGTCCTGCCTTTCTGGATTTTACACTTTTTTCAGATGGCCCTTTTGACCGGGGGGAAGTGAGACTTCATTGTAGTGCAGATTTCCTTTGCAAGCTTGCTTGGTTGGCCAAAAAGGGCGTATGCGTTTTTTCCTGAATATATTCAGGAAAAAACGCATACGCCCTTTTTGGCCAAGTGCATCATTGTGGACGTTCTGCCTCTTTTCCTATGCTTTCAATGCAATTCCAGTCTACCTCCTGAAATCGGTTTCCTGCAATTCTGCCCCGCTTTCAAGTCCTCTTGGCAGCCTTACTTCAGTATATTTTTGGACGATAGTTGTCATTTATAACTCTGCAGGTTTGTGAATTACAGTGCCCCTGAGCTCCTTTCTTCAACTCGTTTTCTTGTGAGCTGGCCGCAACACCGCAGGATGGCTTCAGGCCCTAATCTGGTTCCGGCACGGCACGCTGAGCCTTTGGTTATTTCCTCTTCCTGGTGGGAAATGAGAGTTAAATTTGCCCGTCCAGACACCTCCAGCTAGTCTCTCATTGGTTCTCGCTATTCCTGTTCATCTTCCGCAGAAATTGCAAACTGGGCCAAACAGGAGGTTAAAGGGACTGACTCTCCAAGTCGGGAGAGTGTTAGTAAAGCGTCTGGAATGTTGCACCCGAGTACCAGGGTACGAAAACTGAGACATATTTGAACACGTCTCCCGATCACATGGTTGATCATACTCTAGGTTCCACATGCATGTTTTAGCTGAAGGAAGAATACCTTAAACCTGGGTAGTTGAAACCCGTGGAATGGGTACCATGCAATATGACTTCAAAGGGTCTTCATTTGCTCACCGAACCTCTCCAATCCTATCACTGCTGCGTTTATGTCCCTGTACACATGCTTGATTCTCTTTCGGAGACATAGCAATCCATAGGTTTTAAGATACTTAAGAGTCAGGTACATTCTTAGGCGTTTAATATGCGGTGTTGAGTCCATTTCGTTGAGCAAGGAGTAGCTCTTGTCTATTCCATATTTGGCTTAAGGAACTTTATCTGTGCTCATTTCAATCTCTGCTTTTATGCAGCACCCCAACTCACCTTTCCCCTTAAACAAGCATAAGTTGGTTTTCTAAATTTGAGACCCTGTTCTGTTCTGTAATTCAGTTCCTGTGTAGCCAAGTTTACATTCCGTGTATTACTGATATCTTATGATGTTTCTTTTTCTGTGTGACTTATTTCAGTTAGAATCATCGTACCTGAATCCACTCATTGTGCTGCTACGGGCCTGATGACATAGATTTCACTGCTGAGTGATACTGCATTGTACGTAAGTACCACAAGTTCTTTATCCATTTTTCACTTTCTGTGATATTGAACTTGTACGGTAAACGAGGTTCTTGTAAACAGAGGCGTCCCAAACATTGGGGTGGCTGTATCTTTTTGATTTTAATTTCCCTAAGCTATAGGACCATAAGTGGAAGTGCCCTAGGCTCTGTTGCTTTGTTTTTTAGATGTTTCAGGAAACACCATACACTTCTCCCGAGTGTCTGTTGGCAATTTACATCCCGCCCATCAGCATAACAAGGCTCCCAGTTCTCCATGGCCTGTCCTGCCTTTCTGGATTTTACACTTTTTTCAGATGGCCCTTTTGACCGGGGGGAAGTGAGACTTCATTGTAGTGCAGATTTCCTTTGCAAGCTTGCTTGGTTGGCCAAAAAGGGCGTATGCGTTTTTTCCTGAATATATTCAGGAAAAAACGCATACGCCCTTTTTGGCCAAGTGCATCATTGTGGACGTTCTGCCTCTTTTCCTATGCTTTCAATGCAATTCCAGTCTACCTCCTGAAATCGGTTTCCTGCAATTCTGCCCCGCTTTCAAGTGCTCTTGGCAGCCTTACTTCAGTATATTTTTGGACGATAGTTGTCATTTATAACTCTGCAGGTTTGTGAATTACAGTGCCCCTGAGCTCCTTTCTTCAACTCGTTTTCTTGTGAGCTGGCCGCAACACCGCAGGATGGCTTCAGGCCCTAATCTGGTTCCGGCACGGCACGCTGAGCCTTTGGTTATTTCCTCTTCCTGGTGGGAAATGAGAGTTAAATTTGCCCGTCCAGACACCTCCAGCTAGTCTCTCATTGGTTCTCGCTATTCCTGTTCATCTTCCGCAGAAATTGCAAACTGGGCCAAACAGGAGGTTAAAGGGACTGACTCTCCAAGTCGGGAGAGTGTTAGTAAAGCGTCTGGAATGTTGCACCCGAGTACCAGGGTACGAAAACTGAGACATATTTGAACACGTCTCCCGATCACATGGTTGATCATACTCTAGGTTCCACATGCATGTTTTAGCTGAAGGAAGAATACCTTAAACCTGGGTAGTTGAAACCCGTGGAATGGGTACCATGCAATATGACTTCAAAGGGTCTTCATTTGCTCACCGAACCTCTCCAATCCTATCACTGCTGCGTTTATGTCCCTGTACACATGCTTGATTCTCTTTCGGAGACATAGCAATCCATAGGTTTTAAGATACTTAAGAGTCAGGTACATTCTTAGGCGTTTAATATGCGGTGTTGAGTCCATTTCGTTGAGCAAGGAGTAGCTCTTGTCTATTCCATATTTGGCTTAAGGAACTTTATCTGTGCTCATTTCAATCTCTGGTTTTATGCAGCACCCCAACTCACCTTTACCCTTAAACAAGCATAAGTTGGTTTTCTAAATTTGAGACCCTGTTCTGTTCTGTAATTCAGTTCCTGTGTAGCCAAGTTTACATTCCGTGTATTACTGATATCTTATGATGTTTCTTTTTCTGTGTGACTTATTTCAGTTAGAATCATCGTACCTGAATCCACTCATTGTGCTGCTACGGGCCTGATGACATAGATTTCACTGCTGAGTGATACTGCATTGTACGTAAGTACCACAAGTTCTTTATCCATTTTTCACTTTCTGTGATATTGAACTTGTACGGTAAACGAGGTTCTTGTAAACAGAGGCGTCCCAAACATTGGGGTGGCTGTATCTTTTTGATTTTAATTTCCCTAAGCTATAGGACCATAAGTGGCAGTGCCCTAGGCTCTGTTGCTTTGTTTTTTAGATGTTTCAGGAAACACCATACACTTCTCCCGAGTGTCTGTTGGCAGTTTACATCCCGCCCATCAGCATAACAAGGCTCCCAGTTCTCCATGGCCTGTCCTGCCTTTCTGGATTTTACACTTTTTTCAGATGGCCCTTTTGACCGGGGGGAAGTGAGACTTCATTGTAGTGCAGATTTCCTTTGCAAGCTTGCTTGGTTGGCCAAAAAGGGCGTATGCGTTTTTTCCTGAATATATTCAGGAAAAAACGCATACGCCCTTTTTGGCCAAGTGCATCATTGTGGACGTTCTGCCTCTTTTCCTATGCTTTCAATGCAATTCCAGTCTACCTCCTGAAATCGGTTTCCTGCAATTCTGCCCCGCTTTCAAGTCCTCTTGGCAGCCTTACTTCAGTATATTTTTGGACGATAGTTGTCATTTATAACTCTGCAGGTTTGTGAATTACAGTGCCCCTGAGCTCCTTTCTTCAACTCGTTTTCTTGTGAGCTGGCCGCAACACCGCAGGATGGCTTCAGGCCCTAATCTGGTTCCGGCACGGCACGCTGAGCCTTTGGTTATTTCCTCTTCCTGGTGGGAAATGAGAGTTAAATTTGCCCGTCCAGACACCTCCAGCTAGTCTCTCATTGGTTCTCGCTATTCCTGTTCATCTTCCGCAGAAATTGCAAACTGGGCCAAACAGGAGGTTAAAGGGACTGACTCTCCAAGTCGGGAGAGTGTTAGTAAAGCGTCTGGAATGTTGCACCCGAGTACCAGGGTACGAAAACTGAGACATATTTGAACACGTCTCCCGATCACATGGTTGATCATACTCTAGGTTCCACATGCATGTTTTAGCTGAAGGAAGAATACCTTAAACCTGGGTAGTTGAAACCCGTGGAATGGGTACCATGCAATATGACTTCAAAGGGTCTTCATTTGCTCACCGAACCTCTCCAATCCTATCACTGCTGCGTTTATGTCCCTGTACACATGCTTGATTCTCTTTCGGAGACATAGCAATCCATAGGTTTTAAGATACTTAAGAGTCAGGTACATTCTTAGGCGTTTAATATGCGGTGTTGAGTCCATTTCGTTGAGCAAGGAGTAGCTCTTGTCTATTCCATATTTGGCTTAAGGAACTTTATCTGTGCTCATTTCAATCTCTGGTTTTATGCAGCACCCCAACTCACCTTTCCCCTTAAACTAGCATAAGTTGGTTTTCTAAATTTGAGACCCTGTTCTGTTCTGTAATTCAGTTCCTGTGTAGCCAAGTTTACATTCCGTGTATTACTGATATCTTATGATGTTTCTTTTTCTGTGTGACTTATTTCAGTTAGAATCATCGTACCTGAATCCACTCATTGTGCTGCTACGGGCCTGATGACATAGATTTCACTGCTGAGTGATACTGCATTGTACGTAAGTACCACAAGTTCTTTATCCATTTTTCACTTTCTGTGATATTGAACTTGTACGGTAAACGAGGTTCTTGTAAACAGAGGCGTCCCAAACATTGGGGTGGCTGTATCTTTTTGATTTTAATTTCCCTAAGCTATAGGACCATAAGTGGAAGTGCCCTAGGCTCTGTTGCTTTGTTTTTTAGATGTTTCAGGAAACACCATACACTTCTCCCGAGTGTCTGTTGGCAGTTTACATCCCGCCCATCAGCATAACAAGGCTCCCAGTTCTCCATGGCCTGTCCTGCCTTTCTGGATTTTACACTTTTTTCAGATGGCCCTTTTGACCGGGGGGAAGTGAGACTTCATTGTAGTGCAGATTTCCTTTGCAAGCTTGCTTGGTTGGCCAAAAAGGGCGTATGCGTTTTTTCCTGAATATATTCAGGAAAAAACGCATACGCCCTTTTTGGCCAAGTGCATCATTGTGGACGTTCTGCCTCTTTTCCTATGCTTTCAATGCAATTCCAGTCTACCTCCTGAAATCGGTTTCCTGCAATTCTGCCCCGCTTTCAAGTCCTCTTGGCAGCCTTACTTCAGTATATTTTTGGACGATAGTTGTCATTTATAACTCTGCAGGTTTGTGAATTACAGTGCCCCTGAGCTCCTTTCTTCAACTCGTTTTCTTGTGAGCTGGCCGCAACACCGCAGGATGGCTTCAGGCCCTAATCTGGTTCCGGCACGGCACGCTGAGCCTTTGGTTATTTCCTCTTCCTGGTGGGAAATGAGAGTTAAATTTGCCCGTCCAGACACCTCCAGCTAGTCTCTCATTGGTTCTCGCTATTCCTGTTCATCTTCCGCAGAAATTGCAAACTGGGCCAAACAGGAGGTTAAAGGGACTGACTCTCCAAGTCGGGAGAGTGTTAGTAAAGCGTCTGGAATGTTGCACCCGAGTACCAGGGTACGAAAACTGAGACATATTTGAACACGTCTCCCGATCACATGGTTGATCATACTCTAGGTTCCACATGCATGTTTTAGCTGAAGGAAGAATACCTTAAACCTGGGTAGTTGAAACCCGTGGAATGGGTACCATGCAATATGACTTCAAAGGGTCTTCATTTGCTCACCGAACCTCTCCAATCCTATCACTGCTGCGTTTATGTCCCTGTACACATGCTTGATTCTCTTTCGGAGACATAGCAATCCATAGGTTTTAAGATACTTAAGAGTCAGGTACATTCTTAGGCGTTTAATATGCGGTGTTGAGTCCATTTCGTTGAGCAAGGAGTAGCTCTTGTCTATTCCATATTTGGCTTAAGGAACTTTATCTGTGCTCATTTCAATCTCTGGTTTTATGCAGCACCCCAACTCACCTTTCCCCTTAAACAAGCATAAGTTGGTTTTCTAAATTTGAGACCCTGTTCTGTTCTGTAATTCAGTTCCTGTGTAGCCAAGTTTACATTCCGTGTATTACTGATATCTTATGATGTTTCTTTTTCTGTGTGACTTATTTCAGTTAGAATCATCGTACCTGAATCCACTCATTGTGCTGCTACGGGCCTGATGACATAGATTTCACTGCTGAGTGATACTGCATTGTACGTAAGTACCACAAGTTCTTTATCCATTTTTCACTTTCTGTGATATTGAACTTGTACGGTAAACCAGGTTCTTGTAAACAGAGGCGTCCCAAACATTGGGGTGGCTGTATCTTTTTGATTTTAATTTCCCTAAGCTATAGGACCATAAGTGGAAGTGCCCTAGGCTCTGTTGCTTTGTTTTTTAGATGTTTCAGGAAACACCATACACTTCTCCCGAGTGTCTGTTGGCAATTTACATCCCGCCCATCAGCATAACAAGGCTCCCAGTTCTCCATGGCCTGTCCTGCCTTTCTGGATTTTACACTTTTTTCAGATGGCCCTTTTGACCGGGGGGAAGTGAGACTTCATTGTAGTGCAGATTTCCTTTGCAAGCTTGCTTGGTTGGCCAAAAAGGGCGTATGCGTTTTTTCCTGAATATATTCAGGAAAAAACGCATACGCCCTTTTTGGCCAAGTGCATCATTGTGGACGTTCTGCCTCTTTTCCTATGCTTTCAATGCAATTCCAGTCTACCTCCTGAAATCGGTTTCCTGCAATTCTGCCCCGCTTTCAAGTCCTCTTGGCAGCCTTACTTCAGTATATTTTTGGACGATAGTTGTCATTTATAACTCTGCAGGTTTGTGAATTACAGTGCCCCTGAGCTCCTTTCTTCAACTCGTTTCTTGTGAGCTGGCCGCAACACCGCAGGATGGCTTCAGGCCCTAATCTGGTTCCGGCACGGCACGCTGAGCCTTTGGTTATTTCCTCTTCCTGGTGGGAAATGAGAGTTAAATTTGCCCGTCCAGACACCTCCAGCTAGTCTCTCATTGGTTCTCGCTATTCCTGTTCATCTTCCGCAGAAATTGCAAACTGGGCCAAACAGGAGGTTAAAGGGACTGACTCTCCAAGTCGGGAGAGTGTTAGTAAAGCGTCTGGAATGTTGCACCCGAGTACCAGGGTACGAAAACTGAGACATATTTGAACACGTCTCCCGATCACATGGTTGATCATACTCTAGGTTCCACATGCATGTTTTAGCTGAAGGAAGAATACCTTAAACCTGGGTAGTTGAAACCCGTGGAATGGGTACCATGCAATATGACTTCAAAGGGTCTTCATTTGCTCACCGAACCTCTCCAATCCTATCACTGCTGCGTTTATGTCCCTGTACACATGCTTGATTCTCTTTCGGAGACATAGCAATCCATAGGTTTTAAGATACTTAAGAGTCAGGTACATTCTTAGGCGTTTAATATGCGGTGTTGAGTCCATTTCGTTGAGCAAGGAGTAGCTCTTGTCTATTCCATATTTGGCTTAAGGAACTTTATCTGTGCTCATTTCAATCTCTGGTTTTATGCAGCACCCCAACTCACCTTTCCCCTTAAACAAGCATAAGTTGGTTTTCTAAATTTGAGACCCTGTTCTGTTCTGTAATTCAGTTCCTGTGTAGCCAAGTTTACATTCCGTGTATTACTGATATCTTATGATGTTTCTTTTTCTGTGTGACTTATTTCAGTTAGAATCATCGTACCTGAATCCACTCATTGTGCTGCTACGGGCCTGATGACATAGATTTCACTGCTGAGTGATACTGCATTGTACGTAAGTACCACAAGTTCTTTATCCATTTTTCACTTTCTGTGATATTGAACTTGTACGGTAAACGAGGTTCTTGTAAACAGAGGCGTCCCAAACATTGGGGTGGCTGTATCTTTTTGATTTTAATTTCCCTAAGCTATAGGACCATAAGTGGCAGTGCCCTAGGCTCTGTTGCTTTGTTTTTTAGATGTTTCAGGAAACACCATACACTTCTCCCGAGTGTCTGTTGGCAGTTTACATCCCGCCCATCAGCATAACAAGGCTCCCAGTTCTCCATGGCCTGTCCTGCCTTTCTGGATTTTACACTTTTTTCAGATGGCCCTTTTGACCGGGGGGAAGTGAGACTTCATTGTAGTGCAGATTTCCTTTGCAAGCTTGCTTGGTTGGCCAAAAAGGGCGTATGCGTTTTTTCCTGAATATATTCAGGAAAAAACGCATACGCCCTTTTTGGCCAAGTGCATCATTGTGGACGTTCTGCCTCTTTTCCTATGCTTTCAATGCAATTCCAGTCTACCTCCTGAAATCGGTTTCCTGCAATTCTGCCCCGCTTTCAAGTCCTCTTGGCAGCCTTACTTCAGTATATTTTTGGACGATAGTTGTCATTTATAACTCTGCAGGTTTGTGAATTACAGTGCCCCTGAGCTCCTTTCTTCAACTCGTTTTCTTGTGAGCTGGCCGCAACACCGCAGGATGGCTTCAGGCCCTAATCTGGTTCCGGCACGGCACGCTGAGCCTTTGGTTATTTCCTCTTCCTGGTGGGAAATGAGAGTTAAATTTGCCCGTCCAGACACCTCCAGCTAGTCTCTCATTGGTTCTCGCTATTCCTGTTCATCTTCCGCAGAAATTGCAAACTGGGCCAAACAGGAGGTTAAAGGGACTGACTCTCCAAGTCGGGAGAGTGTTAGTAAAGCGTCTGGAATGTTGCACCCGAGTACCAGGGTACGAAAACTGAGACATATTTGAACACGTCTCCCGATCACATGGTTGATCATACTCTAGGTTCCACATGCATGTTTTAGCTGAAGGAAGAATACCTTAAACCTGGGTAGTTGAAACCCGTGGAATGGGTACCATGCAATGTGACTTCAAAGGGTCTTCATTTGCTCACCGAACCTCTCCAATCCTATCACTGCTGCGTTTATGTCCCTGTACACATGCTTGATTCTCTTTCGGAGACATAGCAATCCATAGGTTTTAAGATACTTAAGAGTCAGGTACATTCTTAGGCGTTTAATATGCGGTGTTGAGTCCATTTCGTTGAGCAAGGAGTAGCTCTTGTCTATTCCATATTTGGCTTAAGGAACTTTATCTGTGCTCATTTCAATCTCTGGTTTTATGCAGCACCCCAACTCACCTTTCCCCTTAAACAAGCATAAGTTGGTTTTCTAAATTTGAGACCCTGTTCTGTTCTGTAATTCAGTTCCTGTGTAGCCAAGTTTACATTCCGTGTATTACTGATATCTTATGATGTTTCTTTTTCTGTGTGACTTATTTCAGTTAGAATCATCGTACCTGAATCCACTCATTGTGCTGCTACGGGCCTGATGACATAGATTTCACTGCTGAGTGATACTGCATTGTACGTAAGTACCACAAGTTCTTTATCCATTTTTCACTTTCTGTGATATTGAACTTGTACGGTAAACGAGGTTCTTGTAAACAGAGGCGTCCCAAACATTGGGGTGGCTGTATCTTTTTGATTTTAATTTCCCTAAGCTATAGGACCATAAGTGGAAGTGCCCTAGGCTCTGTTGCTTTGTTTTTTAGATGTTTCAGGAAACACCATACACTTCTCCCGAGTGTCTGTTGGCAATTGACATCCCGCCCATCAGCATAACAAGGCTCCCAGTTCTCCATGGCCTGTCCTGCCTTTCTGGATTTTACACTTTTTTCAGATGGCCCTTTTGACCGGGGGGAAGTGAGACTTCATTGTAGTGCAGATTTCCTTTGCAAGCTTGCTTGGTTGGCCAAAAAGGGCGTATGCGTTTTTTCCTGAATATATTCAGGAAAAAACGCATACGCCCTTTTTGGCCAAGTGCATCATTGTGGACGTTCTGCCTCTTTTCCTATGCTTTCAATGCAATTCCAGTCTACCTCCTGAAATCGGTTTCCTGCAATTCTGCCCCGCTTTCAAGTCCTCTTGGCAGCCTTACTTCAGTATATTTTTGGACGATAGTTGTCATTTATAACTCTGCAGGTTTGTGAATTACAGTGCCCCTGAGCTCCTTTCTTCAACTCGTTTTCTTGTGAGCTGGCCGCAACACCGCAGGATGGCTTCAGGCCCTAATCTGGTTCCGGCACGGCACGCTGAGCCTTTGGTTATTTCCTCTTCCTGGTGGGAAATGAGAGTTAAATTTGCCCGTCCAGACACCTCCAGCTAGTCTCTCATTGGTTCTCGCTATTCCTGTTCATCTTCCGCAGAAATTGCAAACTGGGCCAAACAGGAGGTTAAAGGGACTGACTCTCCAAGTCGGGAGAGTGTTAGTAAAGCGTCTGGAATGTTGCACCCGAGTACCAGGGTACGAAAACTGAGACATATCTCAACACGTCTCCCGATCACGTGGTTGATCATACTCTGGGTTCCACATAAATGTTTTAGCTGAAGGAAGAATACCTTAAACCTGGAGAGTTGAGACCCGTGGAATGGGTACCATGCAATATGACTTCAAAGGGTCTTCATTTGCTCACCGAAACTCTCCAATCCTATCACTGCAGCGTTTATGCCCCTGTACACACGTTTGATTCTCTTTTGGAGACATAGCAATCCATAGGTTTTAAGATACTTACTAGTCACGTACATTCTTAGGCGTTTAATATGGCGTGTTGAGTCCATTTCGTTGAGCAAGGAGTAGCTCTTGTCTGTTCCATATTTAGCTTAAGGAACTTTATCTGTGCTCATTTCAATCTCTGGTTTTATGCAGCACCCCAACTCACCTTTCCCTTTAAGCAAGCATAAGTTGGTTTTCTAAATTTGAGACCCTGTTCTGTTTTGTAATTCAGTTCCTCTGTAGCCAAGTTTACATTCCATGTATTAGTGATATTTTTTGATATTTCTTTTTCTGTGTGACTTATTTCAGTTAGAATCACCATACCCGAATCCACTCATTGTGCTGCTACGGGCCTGGTGACATAGATTTCATTGCTGAGTGATATTGCATTGTACATGAGTACCACAACTTCTTTCTCCATTTTTCACTTTCTGTGATATTGAACTTGTACTGTAAACGAGGTTGTTGTAAACAGAGCTGTCCCAAACTTTGGGGTGGCTGTGTCTTTTTGATTTTAATTTCCCTAAACTATAGGACCATAAGTGGAAGTGCCCTAGGCTCTGTTGCTTTGTTTTTTAGATGTTTCAGGAAACACCATACACTCCTCCCGAGTGTCTGTTGGCAATGTACATCCCGCCCATCTGCATAACAAGGCTCCCAGTTCTCCATGGCCTTTCCTGCCTTTCTGGATTTTACACTTTTTTCAGATGGCCCTTTTGACCGGGGGGAAGTGAGACTTCATTGTAGTGCAGATTTCCTTTGCAAGCTTGCTTGGTTGGCCAAAAAGGGCGTATGCGTTTTTTCCTGAATATATTCAGGAAAAAACGCATACGCCCTTTTTGGCCAAGTGCATCATTGTGGACGTTCTGCCTCTTTTCCTATGCTTTCAATGCAATTCCAGTCTACCTCCTGAAACCAGTTTCCTGCAATTCTGCCCCGCTTTCAAGTCCTCTTGGCAGCCTTACTTCAGTATATTTTTGGACGATAGCTGTCATTTATAACTCTGCAGGTTTGTGAATTACAGTGCCCCTGAGCTCCTTTCTTCAACTCGCTTTCTTGTGAGCTGGCCGCAACACCGCAGGATGGCTTCAGGCCCTAATCTGGTTCCGGCACGGCACGCTGAGCCTTTGGTTAATTCCTCTTCCTGGTGGGAAATGAGAGTTAAATTTGCCCGTCCAGACACCTCCAGCTAGTCTGTCATTGGTTCTCCTTATTCCTGTACATGTTCCGCAGAAATTGCAAACTGGGCCAAACAGGAGGTTAAAGGCACTGACTCTCCAAGTGGGGAGAGTGTTAGTAAAGCGTCTGGAATGTTGCACCCGAGTACCAGGGTACGAAAACTGAGACATATCTGAACACGTCTCCCGATCACGTGGTTGATCATACTCTGGGTTCCACATAAATGTTTTAGCTGAAGGAAGAATACCTTAAACCTGGAGAGTTGAGACCCGTGGAATGGGTACCATGCAATATGACTTCAAAGGGTCTTCATTTGCTCACCGAACCTCTCCAATCCTATCACTGCTGCGTTTATGCCCCTGTACACACGCTTGATTCTCTTTTGGAGACATAGCAATCCATAGGTTTTAAGATACTTACTAGTCACGTACATTCTTAGGCGTTTAATATGGGGTGTTGAGTCCATTTCGTTGAGCAAGGAGTAGCTCTTGTCTGTTCCATATTTAGCTTAAGGAACTTTATCTGTGCTCATTTCAATCTCTGGTTTTATGCAGCACCCCAACTCACCTTTCCCCTTAAACAAGCATAAGTTGGTTTTCTAAATTTGAGACCCTGTTCTGTTCTGTAATTCCGTTCCTGTGTAGCCAAGTTTACATTCCGTGTATTACTGATATCTTATGATGTTTCTTTTTCTGTGTGACTTATTTCAGTTAGAATCATCGTACCTGAATCCACTCATTGTGCTGCTACGGGCCTGATGACATAGATTTCACTGCTGAGTGATACTGCATTGTACGTAAGTACCACAAGTTCTTTATCCATTTTTCACTTTCTGTGATATTGAACTTGTACGGTAAACGAGGTTCTTGTAAACAGAGGCGTCCCAAACATTGAGGTGGCTGTATCTTTTTGATTTTAATTTCCCTAAGCTATAGGACCATAAGTGGAAGTGCCCTAGGCTCTGTTGCTTTGTTTTTTAGACGTTTCAGGAAACACCATACACTTCTCCCGAGTGTCTGTTGGCAATTTACATCCCGCCCATCAGCATAACAAGGCTCCCAGTTCTCCATGGCCTGTCCTGCCTTTCTGGATTTTACACTTTTTTCAGATGGCCCTTTTGACCGGGGGGAAGTGAGACTTCATTGTAGTGCAGATTTCCTTTGCAAGCTTGCTTGGTTGGCCAAAAAGGGCGTATGCGTTTTTTCCTGAATATATTCAGGAAAAAACGCATACGCCCTTTTTGGCCAAGTGCATCATTGTGGACGTTCTGCCTCTTTTCCTATGCTTTCAATGCAATTCCAGTCTACCTCCTGAAATCGGTTTCCTGCAATTCTGCCCCGCTTTCAAGTCCTCTTGGCAGCCTTACTTCAGTATATTTTTGGACGATAGTTGTCATTTATAACTCTGCAGGTTTGTGAATTACAGTGCCCCTGAGCTCCTTTCTTCAACTCGTTTTCTTGTGAGCTGGCCGCAACACCGCAGGATGGCTTCAGGCCCTAATCTGGTTCCGGCACGGCACGCTGAGCCTTTGGTTATTTCCTCTTCCTGGTGGGAAATGAGAGTTAAATTTGCCCGTCCAGACACCTCCAGCTAGTCTCTCATTGGTTCTCGCTATTCCTGTTCATCTTCCGCAGAAATTGCAAACTGGGCCAAACAGGAGGTTAAAGGGACTGACTCTCCAAGTCGGGAGAGTGTTAGTAAAGCGTCTGGAATGTTGCACCCGAGTACCAGGGTACGAAAACTGAGACATATCTGAACACGTCTCCCGATCACATGGTTGATCATACTCTAGGTTCCACATGCATGTTTTAGCTGAAGGAAGAATACCTTAAACCTGGGTAGTTGAAACCCGTGGAATGGGTACCATGCAATATGACTTCAAAGGGTCTTCATTTGCTCACCGAACCTCTCCAATCCTATCACTGCTGCGTTTATGTCCCTGTACACACGCTTGATTCTCTTTCGGAGACATAGCAATCCATAGATTTAAAGATACTTAAGAGTCAGGTACATTCTTAGGCGTTTAATATGCGGTGTTGAGTCCATTTCGTTGAGCAAGGAGTAGCTCTTGTCTATTCCATATTTGGCTTAAGGAACTTTATCTGTGCTCATTTCAATCTCTGGTTTTATGCAGCACCCCAACTCACCTTTACCCTTAAACAAGCATAAGTTGGTTTTCTAAATTTGAGACCCTGTTCTGTTCTGTAATTCAGTTCCTGTGTAGCCAAGTTTACATTCCGTGTATTACTGATATCTTATGATGTTTCTTTTTCTGTGTGACTTATTTCAGTTAGAATCATCGTACCTGAATCCACTCATTGTGCTGCTACGGGCCTGATGACATAGATTTCACTGCTGAGTGATACTGCATTGTACGTAAGTACCACAAGTTCTTTATCCATTTTTCACTTTCTGTGATATTGAACTTGTACGGTAAACGAGGTTCTTGTAAACAGAGGCGTCCCAAACATTGGGGTGGCTGTATCTTTTTGATTTTAATTTCCCTAAGCTATAGGACCATAAGTGGAAGTGCCCTAGGCTCTGTTGCTTTGTTTTTTAGACGTTTCAGGAAACACCATACACTTCTCCCGAGTGTCTGTTGGCAATTTACATCCCGCCCATCAGCATAACAAGGCTCCCAGTTCTCCATGGCCTGTCCTGCCTTTCTGGATTTTACACTTTTTTCAGATGGCCCTTTTGACCGGGGGGAAGTGAGACTTCATTGTAGTGCAGATTTCCTTTGCAAGCTTGCTTGGTTGGCCAAAAAGGGCGTATGCGTTTTTTCCTGAATATATTCAGGAAAAAACGCATACGCCCTTTTTGGCCAAGTGCATCATTGTGGACGTTCTGCCTCTTTTCCTATGCTTTCAATGCAATTCCAGTCTACCTCCTGAAATCGGTTTCCTGCAATTCTGCCCCGCTTTCAAGTCCTCTTGGCAGCCTTACTTCAGTATATTTTTGGACGATAGTTGTCATTTATAACTCTGCAGGTTTGTGAATTACAGTGCCCCTGAGCTCCTTTCTTCAACTCGCTTTCTTGTGAGCTGGCCGCAACACCGCAGGATGGCTTCAGGCCCTAATCTGGTTCCGGCACGGCACGCTGAGCCTTTGGTTATTTCCTCTTCCTGGTGGGAAATGAGAGTTAAATTTGCCCGTCCAGACACCTCCAGCTAGTCTCTCATTGGTTCTCGCTATTCCTGTTCATCTTCCGCAGAAATTGCAAACTGGGCCAAACAGGAGGTTAAAGGGACTGACTCTCCAAGTCGGGAGAGTGTTAGTAAAGCGTCTGGAATGTTGCACCCGAGTACCAGGGTACGAAAACTGAGACATATTTGAACACGTCTCCCGATCACATGGTTGATCATACTCTAGGTTCCACATGCATGTTTTAGCTGAAGGAAGAATACCTTAAACCTGGGTAGTTGAAACCCGTGGAATGGGTACCATGCAATATGACTTCAAAGGGTCTTCATTTGCTCACCGAACCTCTCCAATCCTATCACTGCTGCGTTTATGTCCCTGTACACATGCTTGATTCTCTTTCGGAGACATAGCAATCCATAGGTTTTAAGATACTTAAGAGTCAGGTACATTCTTAGGCGTTTAATATGCGGTGTTGAGTCCATTTCGTTGAGCAAGGAGTAGCTCTTGTCTATTCCATATTTGGCTTAAGGAACTTTATGTGTGCTCATTTCAATCTCTGGTTTTATGCAGCACCCCAACTCACCTTTACCCTTAAACAAGCATAAGTTGGTTTTCTAAATTTGAGACCCTGTTCTGTTCTGTAATTCAGTTCCTGTGTAGCCAAGTTTACATTCCGTGTATTACTGATATCTTATGATGTTTCTTTTTCTGTGTGACTTATTTCAGTTAGAATCATCGTACCTGAATCCACTCATTGTGCTGCTACAGGCCTGATGACATAGATTTCACTGCTGAGTGATACTGCATTGTACGTAAGTACCACAAGTTCTTTATCCATTTTTCACTTTCTGTGATATTGAACTTGTACGGTAAACCAGGTTCTTGTAAACAGAGGCGTCCCAAACATTGGGGTGGCTGTATCTTTTTGATTTTAATTTCCCTAAGCTATAGGACCATAAGTGGAAGTGCCCTAGGCTCTGTTGCTTTGTTTTTTAGATGTTTCAGGAAACACCATACACTTCTCCCGAGTGTCTGTTGGCAATTTACATCCCACCCATCAGCATAACAAGGCTCCCAGTTCTCCATGGCCTGTCCTGCCTTTCTGGATTTTACACTTTTTTCAGATGGCCCTTTTGACCGGGGGGAAGTGAGACTTCATTGTAGTGCAGATTTCCTTTGCAAGCTTGCTTGGTTGGCCAAAAAGGGCGTATGCGTTTTTTCCTGAATATATTCAGGAAAAAACGCATACGCCCTTTTTGGCCAAGTGCATCATTGTGGACGTTCTGCCTCTTTTCCTATGCTTTCAATGCAATTCCAGTCTACCTCCTGAAATCGGTTTCCTGCAATTCTGCCCCGCTTTCAAGTCCTCTTGGCAGCCTTACTTCAGTATATTTTTGGACGATAGTTGTCATTTATAACTCTGCAGGTTTGTGAATTACAGTGCCCTGAGCTCCTTTCTTCAACTCGCTTTCTTGTGAGCTGGCCGCAACACCGTAGGATGGCTTCAGGCCCTAATCTGGTTCCGGCACGGCACGCTGAGCCTTTGGTTATTTCCTCTTCCTGGTGGGAAATGAGAGTTAAATTTGCCCGTCCAGACACCTCCAGCTAGTCTCTCATTGGTTCTCGCTATTCCTGTTCATCTTCCGCAGAAATTGCAAACTGGGCCATACAGGAGGTTAAAGGGACTGACTCTCCAAGTCGGGAGAGTGTTAGTAAAGCGTCTGGAATGTTGCACCCGAGTACCAGGGTACGAAAACTGAGACATATTTGAACACGTCTCCCGATCACATGGTTGATCATACTCTAGGTTCCACATGCATGTTTTAGCTGAAGGAAGAATACCTTAAACCTGGGTAGTTGAAACCCGTGGAATGGGTACCATGCAATATGACTTCAAAGGGTCTTCATTTGCTCACCGAACCTCTCCAATCCTATCACTGCTGCGTTTATGTCCCTGTACACATGCTTGATTCTCTTTCGGAGACATAGCAATCCATAGGTTTTAAGATACTTAAGAGTCAGGTACATTCTTAGGCGTTTAATATGCGGTGTTGAGTCCATTTCGTTGAGCAAGGAGTAGCTCTTGTCTATTCCATATTTGGCTTAAGGAACTTTATGTGTGCTCATTTCAATCTCTGGTTTTATGCAGCACCCCAACTCACCTTTACCCTTAAACAAGCATAAGTTGGTTTTCTAAATTTGAGACCCTGTTCTGTTCTGTAATTCAGTTCCTGTGTAGCCAAGTTTACATTCCGTGTATTACTGATATCTTATGATGTTTCTTTTTCTGTGTGACTTATTTCAGTTAGAATCATCGTACCTGAATCCACTCATTGTGCTGCTACGGGCCTGATGACATAGATTTCACTGCTGAGTGATACTGCATTGTACGTAAGTACCACAAGTTCTTTATCCATTTTTCACTTTCTGTGATATTGAACTTGTACGGTAAACCAGGTTCTTGTAAACAGAGGCGTCCCAAACATTGGGGTGGCTGTATCTTTTTGATTTTAATTTCCCTAAGCTATAGGACCATAAGTGGAAGTGCCCTAGGCTCTGTTGCTTTGTTTTTTAGATGTTTCAGGAAACACCATACACTTCTCCCGAGTGTCTGTTGGCAGTTTACATCCCACCCATCAGCATAACAAGGCTCCCAGTTCTCCATGGCCTGTCCTGCCTTTCTGGATTTTACACTTTTTTCAGATGGCCCTTTTGACCGGGGGGAAGTGAGACTTCATTGTAGTGCAGATTTCCTTTGCAAGCTTGCTTGGTTGGCCAAAAAGGGCGTATGCGTTTTTTCCTGAATATATTCAGGAAAAAACGCATACGCCCTTTTTGGCCAAGTGCATCATTGTGGACGTTCTGCCTCTTTTCCTATGCTTTCAATGCAATTCCAGTCTACCTCCTGAAATCGGTTTCCTGCAATTCTGCCCCGCTTTCAAGTCCTCTTGGCAGCCTTACTTCAGTATATTTTTGGACGATAGTTGTCATTTATAACTCTGCAGGTTTGTGAATTACAGTGCCCTGAGCTCCTTTCTTCAACTCGCTTTCTTGTGAGCTGGCCGCAACACCGTAGGATGGCTTCAGGCCCTAATCTGGTTCCGGCACGGCACGCTGAGCCTTTGGTTATTTCCTCTTCCTGGTGGGAAATGAGAGTTAAATTTGCCCGTCCAGACACCTCCAGCTAGTCTCTCATTGGTTCTCGCTATTCCTGTTCATCTTCCGCAGAAATTGCAAACTGGGCCATACAGGAGGTTAAAGGGACTGACTCTCCAAGTCGGGAGAGTGTTAGTAAAGCGTCTGGAATGTTGCACCCGAGTACCAGGGTACGAAAACTGAGACATATTTGAACACGTCTCCCGATCACATGGTTGATCATACTCTAGGTTCCACATGCATGTTTTAGCTGAAGGAAGAATACCTTAAACCTGGGTAGTTGAAACCCGTGGAATGGGTACCATGCAATATGACTTCAAAGGGTCTTCATTTGCTCACCGAACCTCTCCAATCCTATCACTGCTGCGTTTATGTCCCTGTACACATGCTTGATTCTCTTTCGGAGACATAGCAATCCATAGGTTTTAAGATACTTAAGAGTCAGGTACATTCTTAGGCGTTTAATATGCGGTGTTGAGTCCATTTCGTTGAGCAAGGAGTAGCTCTTGTCTATTCCATATTTGGCTTAAGGAACTTTATCTGTGCTCATTTCAATCTCTGGTTTTATGCAGCACCCCAACTCACCTTTCCCCTTAAACAAGCATAAGTTGGTTTTCTAAATTTGAGACCCTGTTCTGTTCTGTAATTCAGTTCCTGTGTAGCCAAGTTTACATTCCGTGTATTACTGATATCTTATGATGTTTCTTTTTCTGTGTGACTTATTTCAGTTAGAATCATCGTACCTGAATCCACTCATTGTGCTGCTACGTGCCTGATGACATAGATTTCACTGCTGAGTGATACTGCATTGTACGTAAGTACCACAAGTTCTTTATCCATTTTTCACTTTCTGTGATATTGAACTTGTACGGTAAACCAGGTTATTGTAAACAGAGGCGTCCCAAACATTGGGGTGGCTGTATCTTTTTGATTTTAATTTCCCTAAGCTATAGGACCATAAGTGGAAGTGCCCTAGGCTCTGTTGCTTTGTTTTTTAGATGTTTCAGGAAACACCATACACTTCTCCCGAGTGTCTGTTGGCAGTTTACATCCCGCCCATCAGCATAACAAGGCTCCCAGTTCTCCATGGCCTGTCCTGCCTTTCTGGATTTTACACTTTTTTCAGATGGCCCTTTTGACCGGGGGGAAGTGAGACTTCATTGTAGTGCAGATTTCCTTTGCAAGCTTGCTTGGTTGGCCAAAAAGGGCGTATGCGTTTTTTCCTGAATATATACAGGAAAAAACGCATACGCCCTTTTTGGCCAAGTGCATCATTGTGGACGTTCTGCCTCTTTTCCTATGCTTTCAATGCAATTCCAGTCTACCTCCTGAAATCGGTTTCCTGCAATTCTGCCCCGCTTTCAAGTCCTCTTGGCAGCCTTACTTCAGTATATTTTTGGACGATAGTTGTCATTTATAACTCTGCAGGTTTGTGAATTACAGTGCCCTGAGCTCCTTTCTTCAACTCGCTTTCTTGTGAGCTGGCCGCAACACCGTAGGATGGCTTCAGGCCCTAATCTGGTTCCGGCACGGCACGCTGAGCCTTTGGTTATTTCCTCTTCCTGGTGGGAAATGAGAGTTAAATTTGCCCGTCCAGACACCTCCAGCTAGTCTCTCATTGGTTCTCGCTATTCCTGTTCATCTTCCGCAGAAATTGCAAACTGGGCCAAACAGGAGGTTAAAGGGACTGACTCTCCAAGTCGGGAGAGTGTTAGTAAAGCGTCTGGAATGTTGCACCCGAGTACCAGGGTACGAAAACTGAGACATATTTGAACACGTCTCCCGATCACATGGTTGATCATACTCTAGGTTCCACATGCATGTTTTAGCTGAAGGAAGAATACCTTAAACCTGGGTAGTTGAAACCCGTGGAATGGGTATCATGCAATGTGACTTCAAAGGGTCTTCATTTGCTCACCGAACCTCTCCAATCCTATCACTGCTGCGTTTATGTCCCTGTACACATGCTTGATTTTCTTTCGGAGACATAGCAATCCATAGGTTTTAAGATACTTAAGAGTCAGGTACATTCTTAGGCGTTTAATATGCGGTGTTGAGTCCATTTCGTTGAGCAAGGAGTAGCTCTTGTCTATTCCATATTTGGCTTAAGGAACTTTATCTGTGCTCATTTCAATCTCTGGTTTTATGCAGCACCCCAACTCACCTTTCCCCTTAAACAAGCATAAGTTGGTTTTCTAAATTTGAGACCCTGTTCTGTTCTGTAATTCAGTTCCTGTGTAGCCAAGTTTACATTCCGTGTATTACTGATATCTTATGATGTTTCTTTTTCTGTGTGACTTATTTCAGTTAGAATCATCGTACCTGAATCCACTCATTGTGCTGCTACGGGCCTGATGACATAGATTTCACTGCTGAGTGATACTGCATTGTACGTAAGTACCACAAGTTCTTTATCCATTTTTCACTTTCTGTGATATTGAACTTGTACGGTAAACCAGGTTCTTGTAAACAGAGGCGTCCCAAACATTGGGGTGGCTGTATCTTTTTGATTTTAATTTCCCTAAGCTATAGGACCATAAGTGGAAGTGCCCTAGGCTCTGTTGCTTTGTTTTTCAGATGTTTCAGGAAACACCATACACTTCTCCCGAGTGTCTGTTGGCAATTTACATCCCGCCCATCAGCATAACAAGGCTCCCAGTTCTCCATGGCCTGTCCTGCCTTTCTGGATTTTACACTTTTTTCAGATGGCCCTTTTGACCGGGGGGAAGTGAGACTTCATTGTAGTGCAGATTTCCTTTGCAAGCTTGCTTGGTTGGCCAAAAAGGGCGTATGCGTTTCTTCCTGAATATATTCAGGAAAAAACGCATACGCCCTTTTTGGCCAAGTGCATCATTGTGGACGTTCTGCCTCTTTTCCTATGCTTTCAATGCAATTCCAGTCTACCTCCTGAAATCGGTTTCCTGCAATTCTGCCCCGCTTTCAAGTCCTCTTGGCAGCCTTACTTCAGTATATTTTTGGACGATAGTTGTCATTTATAACTCTGCAGGTTTGTGAATTACAGTGCCCTGAGCTCCTTTCTTCAACTCGCTTTCTTCTGAGCTGGCCGCAACACCGCAGGATGGCTTCAGGCCCTAATCTGGTTCCGGCACGGCACGCTGAGCCTTTGGTTATTTCCTCTTCCTGGTGGGAAATGAGAGTTAAATTTGCCCGTCCAGACACCTCCAGCTAGTCTCTCATTGGTTCTCGCTATTCCTGTTCATCTTCCGCAGAAATTGCAAACTGGGCCAAACAGGAGGTTAAAGGGACTGACTCTCCAAGTCGGGAGAGTGTTAGTAAAGCGTCTGGAATGTTGCACCCGAGTACCAGGGTATGAAAACTGAGACATATTTGAACACGTCTCCCGATCACATGGTTGATCATACTCTAGGTTCCACATGCATGTTTTAGCTGAAGGAAGAATACCTTAAACCTGGGTAGTTGAAACCCGTGGAATGGGTACCATGCAATATGACTTCAAAGGGTCTTCATTTGCTCACCGAACCTCTCCAATCCTATCACTGCTGCGTTTATGTCCCTGTACACATGCTTGATTCTCTTTCGGAGACATAGCAATCCATAGGTTTTAAGATACTTAAGAGTCAGGTACATTCTTAGGCGTTTAATATGGGGTGTTGAGTCCATTTCGTTGAGCAAGGAGTAGCTTTTGTCTATTCCATATTTGGCTTAAGGAACTTTATCTGTGCTCATTTCAATCTCTGGTTTTATGCAGCACCCCAACTCACCTTTACCCTTAAACAAGCATAAGTTGGTTTTCTAAATTTGAGACCCTGTTCTGTTCTGTAATTCAGTTCCTGTGTAGCCAAGTTTACATTCCGTGTATTACTGATATCTTATGATGTTTCTTTTTCTGTGTGACTTATTTCAGTTAGAATCATCATACCTGAATCCACTCATTGTGCTGCTACGGGCCTGATGACATAGATTTCACTGCTGAGTGATACTGCATTGTACGTAAGTACCACAAGTTCTTTATCCATTTTTCACTTTCTGTGATATTGAACTTGTACAGTAAACTAGGTTCTTGTAAACAGAGGCGTCCCAAACATTGGGGTGGCTGTATCTTTTTGATTTTAATTTCCCTAAGCTATAGGACCATAAGTGGAAGTGCCCTAGGCTCTGTTGCTTTGTTTTTTAGACGTTTCAGGAAACACCATACACTTCTCCCGAGTGTCTGTTGGCAATTTACATCCCGCCCATCAGCATAACAAGGCTCCCAGTTCTACATGGCCTGTCCTGCCTTTCTGGATTTTACACTTTTTTCAGATGGCCCTTTTGACCGGGGGGAAGTGAGACTTCATTGTAGTGCAGATTTCCTTTGCAAGCTTGCTTGGTTGGCCAAAAAGGGCGTATGCGTTTTTTCCTAGGAAAAAACGCATACGCCCTTTTTGGCCAAGTGCATCATTGTGGACGTTCTGCCTCTTTTCCTATGCTTTCAATGCAATTCCAGTCTACCTCCTGAAATCGGTTTCCTGCAATTCTGCCCCGCTTTCAAGTCCTCTTGGCAGCCTTACTTCAGTATATTTTTGGACGATAGTTGTCATTTATAACTCTGCAGGTTTGTGAATTACAGTACCCCTGAGCTCCTTTCTTCAACTCGTTTTCTTGTGAGCTGGCCGCAACACCGCAGGATGGCTTCAGGCCCTAATCTGGTTCCGGCACGGCACGCTGAGCCTTTGGTTATTTCCTCTTCCTGGTGGGAAATGAGAGTTAAATTTGCCCGTCCAGACACCTCCAGCTAGTCTCTCATTGGTTCTCGCTATTCCTGTTCATCTTCCGCAGAAATTGCAAACTGGGCCAAACAGGAGGTTAAAGGGACTGACTCTCCAAGTCGGGAGAGTGTTAGTAAAGCGTCTGGAATGTTGCACCCGAGTACCAGGGTACGAAAACTGAGACATATTTGAACACGTCTCCCGATCACATGGTTGATCATACTCTAGGTTCCACATGCATGTTTTAGCTGAAGGAAGAATACGTTAAACCTGGGTAGTTGAAACCCGTGGAATGGGTATCATGCAATGTGACTTCAAAGGGTCTTCATTTGCTCACCGAACCTCTCCAATCCTATCACTGCTGCGTTTATGTCCCTGTACACATGCTTGATTTTCTTTCGGAGACATAGCAATCCATAGGTTTTAAGATACTTAAGAGTCAGGTACATTCTTAGGCGTTTAATATGCGGTGTTGAGTCCATTTCGTTGAGCAAGGAGTAGCTCTTGTCTATTCCATATTTGGCTTAAGGAACTTTATCTGTGCTCATTTCAATCTCTGGTTTTATGCAGCACCCCAACTCACCTTTCCCCTTAAACAAGCATAAGTTGGTTTTCTAAATTTGAGACCCTGTTCTGTTCTGTAATTCAGTTCCTGTGTAGCCAAGTTTACATTCCGTGTATTACTGATATCTTATGATGTTTCTTTTTCTGTGTGACTTATTTCAGTTAGAATCATCGTACCTGAATCCACTCATTGTGCTGCTACGGGCCTGATGACATAGATTTCACTGCTGAGTGATACTGCATTGTACGTAAGTACCACAAGTTCTTTATCCATTTTTCACTTTCTGTGATATTGAACTTGTACGGTAAACGAGGTTCTTGTAAACAGAGGCGTCCCAAACATTGGGGTGGCTGTATCTTTTTGATTTTAATTTCCCTAAGCTATAGGACCATAAGTGGAAGTGCCCTAGGCTCTGTTGCTTTGTTTTTTAGATGTTTCAGGAAACACCATACACTTCTCCCGAGTGTCTGTTGGCAATTTACATCCCGCCCATCAGCATAACAAGGCTCCCAGTTCTCCATGGCCTGTCCTGCCTTTCTGGATTTTACACTTTTTTCAGATGGCCCTTTTGACCGGGGGGAAGTGAGACTTCATTGTAGTGCAGATTTCCTTTGCAAGCTTGCTTGGTTGGCCAAAAAGGGCGTATGCGTTTCTTCCTGAATATATTCAGGAAAAAACGCATACGCCCTTTTTGGCCAAGTGCATCATTGTGGACGTTCTGCCTCTTTTCCTATGCTTTCAATGCAATTCCAGTCTACCTCCTGAAATCGGTTTCCTGCAATTCTGCCCCGCATTCAAGTCCTCTTGGCAGCCTTACTTCAGTATATTTTTGGACGATAGTTGTCATTTATAACTCTGCAGGTTTGTGAATTACAGTGCCCTGAGCTCCTTTCTTCAACTCGCTTTCTTGTGAGCTGGCCGCAACACCGTAGGATGGCTTCAGGCCCTAATCTGGTTCCGGCACGGCACGCTGAGCCTTTGGTTATTTCCTCTTCCTGGTGGGAAATGAGAGTTAAATTTGCCCGTCCAGACACCTCCAGCTAGTCTCTCATTGGTTCTCGCTATTCCTGTTCATCTTCCGCAGAAATTGCAAACTGGGCCAAACAGGAGGTTAAAGGGACTGACTCTCCAAGTCGGGAGAGTGTTAGTAAAGCGTCTGGAATGTTGCACCCGAGTACCAGGGTACGAAAACTGAGACATATTTGAACACGTCTCCCGATCACATGGTTGATCATACTCTAGGTTCCACATGCATGTTTTAGCTGAAGGAAGAATACCTTAAACCTGGGTAGTTGAAACCCGTGGAATGGGTATCATGCAATGTGACTTCAAAGGGTCTTCATTTGCTCACCGAACCTCTCCAATCCTATCACTGCTGCGTTTATGTCCCTGTACACATGCTTGATTTTCTTTCGGAGACATAGCAATCCATAGGTTTTAAGATACTTAAGAGTCAGGTACATTCTTAGGCGTTTAATATGCGGTGTTGAGTCCATTTCGTTGAGCAAGGAGTAGCTCTTGTCTATTCCATATTTGGCTTAAGGAACTTTATCTGTGCTCATTTCAATCTCTGCTTTTATGCAGCACCCCAACTCACCTTTCCCCTTAAACAAGCATAAGTTGGTTTTCTAAATTTGAGACCCTGTTCTGTTCTGTAATTCAGTTCCTGTGTAGCCAAGTTTACATTCCGTGTATTACTGATATCTTATGATGTTTCTTTTTCTGTGTGACTTATTTCAGTTAGAATCATCGTACCTGAATCCACTCATTGTGCTGCTACGGGCCTGATGACATAGATTTCACTGCTGAGTGATACTGCATTGTACGTAAGTACCACAAGTTCTTTATCCATTTTTCACTTTCTGTGATATTGAACTTGTACGGTAAACTAGGTTCTTGTAAACAGAGGCGTCCCAAACATTGGGGTGGCTGTATCTTTTTGATTTTAATTTCCCTAAGCTATAGGACCATAAGTGGAAGTGCCCTAGGCTCTGTTGCTTTGTTTTTTAGACGTTTCAGGAAACACCATACACTTCTCCCGAGTGTCTGTTGGCAATTTACATCCCGCCCATCAGCATAACAAGGCTCCCAGTTCTACATGGCCTGTCCTGCCTTTCTGGATTTTACACTTTTTTCAGATGGCCCTTTTGACCGGGGGGAAGTGAGACTTCATTGTAGTGCAGATTTCCTTTGCAAGCTTGCTTGGTTGGCCAAAAAGGGCGTATGCGTTTTTTCCTAGGAAAAAACGCATACGCCCTTTTTGGCCAAGTGCATCATTGTGGACGTTCTGCCTCTTTTCCTATGCTTTCAATGCAATTCCAGTCTACCTCCTGAAATCGGTTTCCTGCAATTCTGCCCCGCTTTCAAGTCCTCTTGGCAGCCTTACTTCAGTATATTTTTGGACGATAGTTGTCATTTATAACTCTGCAGGTTTGTGAATTACAGTACCCCTGAGCTCCTTTCTTCAACTCGTTTTCTTGTGAGCTGGCCGCAACACCGCAGGATGGCTTCAGGCCCTAATCTGGTTCCGGCACGGCACGCTGAGCCTTTGGTTATTTCCTCTTCCTGGTGGGAAATGAGAGTTAAATTTGCCCGTCCAGACACCTCCAGCTAGTCTCTCATTGGTTCTCGCTATTCCTGTTCATCTTCCGCAGAAATTGCAAACTGGGCCAAACAGGAGGTTAAAGGGACTGACTCTCCAAGTCGGGAGAGTGTTAGTAAAGCGTCTGGAATGTTGCACCCGAGTACCAGGGTACGAAAACTGAGACATATTTGAACACGTCTCCCGATCACATGGTTGATCATACTCTAGGTTCCACATGCATGTTTTAGCTGAAGGAAGAATACCTTAAACCTGGGTAGTTGAAACCCGTGGAATGGGTATCATGCAATGTGACTTCAAAGGGTCTTCATTTGCTCACCGAACCTCTCCAATCCTATCACTGCTGCGTTTATGTCCCTGTACACATGCTTGATTTTCTTTCGGAGACATAGCAATCCATAGGTTTTAAGATACTTAAGAGTCAGGTACATTCTTAGGCGTTTAATATGCGGTGTTGAGTCCATTTCGTTGAGCAAGGAGTAGCTCTTGTCTATTCCATATTTGGCTTAAGGAACTTTATCTGTGCTCATTTCAATCTCTGGTTTTATGCAGCACCCCAACTCACCTTTCCCCTTAAACAAGCATAAGTTGGTTTTCTAAATTTGAGACCCTGTTCTGTTCTGTAATTCAGTTCCTGTGTAGCCAAGTTTACATTCCGTGTATTACTGATATCTTATGATGTTTCTTTTTCTGTGTGACTTATTTCAGTTAGAATCATCGTACCTGAATCCACTCATTGTGCTGCTACGGGCCTGATGACATAGATTTCACTGCTGAGTGATACTGCATTGTACGTAAGTACCACAAGTTCTTTATCCATTTTTCACTTTCTGTGATATTGAACTTGTACGGTAAACGAGGTTCTTGTAAACAGAGGCGTCCCAAACATTGGGGTGGCTGTATCTTTTTGATTTTAATTTCCCTAAGCTATAGGACCATAAGTGGAAGTGCCCTAGGCTCTGTTGCTTTGTTTTTTAGATGTTTCAGGAAACACCATACACTTCTCCCGAGTGTCTGTTGGCAATTTACATCCCGCCCATCAGCATAACAAGGCTCCCAGTTCTCCATGGCCTGTCCTGCCTTTCTGGATTTTACACTTTTTTCAGATGGCCCTTTTGACCGGGGGGAAGTGAGACTTCATTGTAGTGCAGATTTCCTTTGCAAGCTTGCTTGGTTGGCCAAAAAGGGCGTATGCGTTTCTTCCTGAATATATTCAGGAAAAAACGCATACGCCCTTTTTGGCCAAGTGCATCATTGTGGACGTTCTGCCTCTTTTCCTATGCTTTCAATGCAATTCCAGTCTACCTCCTGAAATCGGTTTCCTGCAATTCTGCCCCGCTTTCAAGTCCTCTTGGCAGCCTTACTTCAGTATATTTTTGGACGATAGTTGTCATTTATAACTCTGCAGGTTTGTGAATTACAGTGCCCTGAGCTCCTTTCTTCAACTCGCTTTCTTGTGAGCTGGCCGCAACACCGCAGGATGGCTTCAGGCCCTAATCTGGTTCCGGCACGGCACGCTGAGCCTTTGGTTATTTCCTCTTCCTGGTGGGAAATGAGAGTTAAATTTGCCCGTCCAGACACCTCCAGCTAGTCTCTCATTGGTTCTCGCTATTCCTGTTCATCTTCCGCAGAAATTGCAAACTGGGCCAAACAGGAGGTTAAAGGGACTGACTCTCCAAGTCGGGAGAGTGTTAGTAAAGCGTCTGGAATGTTGCACCCGAGTACCAGGGTATGAAAACTGAGACATATTTGAACACGTCTCCCGATCACATGGTTGATCATACTCTAGGTTCCACATGCATGTTTTAGCTGAAGGAAGAATACCTTAAACCTGGGTAGTTGAAACCCGTGGAATGGGTACCATGCAATATGACTTCAAAGGGTCTTCATTTGCTCACCGAACCTCTCCAATCCTATCACTGCTGCGTTTATGTCCCTGTACACATGCTTGATTCTCTTTCGGAGACATAGCAATCCATAGGTTTTAAGATACTTAAGAGTCAGGTACATTCTTAGGCGTTTAATATGGGGTGTTGAGTCCATTTCGTTGAGCAAGGAGTAGCTCTTGTCTATTCCATATTTGGCTTAAGGAACTTTATCTGTGCTCATTTCAATCTCTGGTTTTATGCAGCACCCCAACTCACCTTTACCCTTAAACAAGCATAAGTTGGTTTTCTAAATTTGAGACCCTGTTCTGTTCTGTAATTCAGTTCCTGTGTAGCCAAGTTTACATTCCGTGTATTACTGATATCTTATGATGTTTCTTTTTCTGTGTGACTTATTTCAGTTAGAATCATCATACCTGAATCCACTCATTGTGCTGCTACGGGCCTGATGACATAGATTTCACTGCTGAGTGATACTGCATTGTACGTAAGTACCACAAGTTCTTTATCCATTTTTCACTTTCTGTGATATTGAACTTGTACGGTAAACTAGGTTCTTGTAAACAGAGGCGTCCCAAACATTGGGGTGGCTGTATCTTTTTGATTTTAATTTCCCTAAGCTATAGGACCATAAGTGGAAGTGCCCTAGGCTCTGTTGCTTTGTTTTTTAGACGTTTCAGGAAACACCATACACTTCTCCCGAGTGTCTGTTGGCAATTTACATCCCGCCCATCAGCATAACAAGGCTCCCAGTTCTACATGGCCTGTCCTGCCTTTCTGGATTTTACACTTTTTTCAGATGGCCCTTTTGACCGGGGGGAAGTGAGACTTCATTGTAGTGCAGATTTCCTTTGCAAGCTTGCTTGGTTGGCCAAAAAGGGCGTATGCGTTTTTTCCTAGGAAAAAACGCATACGCCCTTTTTGGCCAAGTGCATCATTGTGGACGTTCTGCCTCTTTTCCTATGCTTTCAATGCAATTCCAGTCTACCTCCTGAAATCGGTTTCCTGCAATTCTGCCCCGCTTTCAAGTCCTCTTGGCAGCCTTACTTCAGTATATTTTTGGACGATAGTTGTCATTTATAACTCTGCAGGTTTGTGAATTACAGTACCCCTGAGCTCCTTTCTTCAACTCGTTTTCTTGTGAGCTGGCCGCAACACCGCAGGATGGCTTCAGGCCCTAATCTGGTTCCGGCACGGCACGCTGAGCCTTTGGTTATTTCCTCTTCCTGGTGGGAAATGAGAGTTAAATTTGCCCGTCCAGACACCTCCAGCTAGTCTCTCATTGGTTCTCGCTATTCCTGTTCATCTTCCGCAGAAATTGCAAACTGGGCCAAACAGGAGGTTAAAGGGACTGACTCTCCAAGTCGGGAGAGTGTTAGTAAAGCGTCTGGAATGTTGCACCCGAGTACCAGGGTACGAAAACTGAGACATATTTGAACACGTCTCCCGATCACATGGTTGATCATACTCTAGGTTCCACATGCATGTTTTAGCTGAAGGAAGAATACCTTAAACCTGGGTAGTTGAAACCCGTGGAATGGGTATCATGCAATGTGACTTCAAAGGGTCTTCATTTGCTCACCGAACCTCTCCAATCCTATCACTGCTGCGTTTATGTCCCTGTACACATGCTTGATTTTCTTTCGGAGACATAGCAATCCATAGGTTTTAAGATACTTAAGAGTCAGGTACATTCTTAGGCGTTTAATATGCGGTGTTGAGTCCATTTCGTTGAGCAAGGAGTAGCTCTTGTCTATTCCATATTTGGCTTAAGGAACTTTATCTGTGCTCATTTCAATCTCTGGTTTTATGCAGCACCCCAACTCACCTTTCCCCTTAAACAAGCATAAGTTGGTTTTCTAAATTTGAGACCCTGTTCTGTTCTGTAATTCAGTTCCTGTGTAGCCAAGTTTACATTCCGTGTATTACTGATATCTTATGATGTTTCTTTTTCTGTGTGACTTATTTCAGTTAGAATCATCGTACCTGAATCCACTCATTGTGCTGCTACGGGCCTGATGACATAGATTTCACTGCTGAGTGATACTGCATTGTACGTAAGTACCACAAGTTCTTTATCCATTTTTCACTTTCTGTGATATTGAACTTGTACGGTAAACGAGGTTCTTGTAAACAGAGGCGTCCCAAACATTGGGGTGGCTGTATCTTTTTGATTTTAATTTCCCTAAGCTATAGGACCATAAGTGGAAGTGCCCTAGGCTCTGTTGCTTTGTTTTTTAGATGTTTCAGGAAACACCATACACTTCTCCCGAGTGTCTGTTGGCAATTTACATCCCGCCCATCAGCATAACAAGGCTCCCAGTTCTCCATGGCCTGTCCTGCCTTTCTGGATTTTACACTTTTTTCAGATGGCCCTTTTGACCGGGGGGAAGTGAGACTTCATTGTAGTGCAGATTTCCTTTGCAAGCTTGCTTGGTTGGCCAAAAAGGGCGTATGCGTTTCTTCCTGAATATATTCAGGAAAAAACGCATACGCCCTTTTTGGCCAAGTGCATCATTGTGGACGTTCTGCCTCTTTTCCTATGCTTTCAATGCAATTCCAGTCTACCTCCTGAAATCGGTTTCCTGCAATTCTGCCCCGCTTTCAAGTCCTCTTGGCAGCCTTACTTCAGTATATTTTTGGACGATAGTTGTCATTTATAACTCTGCAGGTTTGTGAATTACAGTGCCCTGAGCTCCTTTCTTCAACTCGCTTTCTTGTGAGCTGGCCGCAACACCGCAGGATGGCTTCAGGCCCTAATCTGGTTCCGGCACGGCACGCTGAGCCTTTGGTTATTTCCTCTTCCTGGTGGGAAATGAGAGTTAAATTTGCCCGTCCAGACACCTCCAGCTAGTCTCTCATTGGTTCTCGCTATTCCTGTTCATCTTCCGCAGAAATTGCAAACTGGGCCAAACAGGAGGTTAAAGGGACTGACTCTCCAAGTCGGGAGAGTGTTAGTAAAGCGTCTGGAATGTTGCACCCGAGTACCAGGGTATGAAAACTGAGACATATTTGAACACGTCTCCCGATCACATGGTTGATCATACTCTAGGTTCCACATGCATGTTTTAGCTGAAGGAAGAATACCTTAAACCTGGGTAGTTGAAACCCGTGGAATGGGTACCATGCAATATGACTTCAAAGGGTCTTCATTTGCTCACCGAACCTCTCCAATCCTATCACTGCTGCGTTTATGTCCCTGTACACATGCTTGATTCTCTTTCGGAGACATAGCAATCCATAGGTTTTAAGATACTTAAGAGTCAGGTACATTCTTAGGCGTTTAATATGGGGTGTTGAGTCCATTTCGTTGAGCAAGGAGTAGCTCTTGTCTATTCCATATTTGGCTTAAGGAACTTTATCTGTGCTCATTTCAATCTCTGGTTTTATGCAGCACCCCAACTCACCTTTACCCTTAAACAAGCATAAGTTGGTTTTCTAAATTTGAGACCCTGTTCTGTTCTGTAATTCAGTTCCTGTGTAGCCAAGTTTACATTCCGTGTATTACTGATATCTTATGATGTTTCTTTTTCTGTGTGACTTATTTCAGTTAGAATCATCATACCTGAATCCACTCATTGTGCTGCTACGGGCCTGATGACATAGATTTCACTGCTGAGTGATACTGCATTGTACGTAAGTACCACAAGTTCTTTATCCATTTTTCACTTTCTGTGATATTGAACTTGTACGGTAAACTAGGTTCTTGTAAACAGAGGCGTCCCAAACATTGGGGTGGCTGTATCTTTTTGATTTTAATTTCCCTAAGCTATAGGACCATAAGTGGAAGTGCCCTAGGCTCTGTTGCTTTGTTTTTTAGACGTTTCAGGAAACACCATACACTTCTCCCGAGTGTCTGTTGGCAATTTACATCCCGCCCATCAGCATAACAAGGCTCCCAGTTCTCCATGGCCTGTCCTGCCTTTCTGGATTTTACACTTTTTTCAGATGGCCCTTTTGACCGGGGGGAAGTGAGACTTCATTGTAGTGCAGATTTCCTTTGCAAGCTTGCTTGGTTGGCCAAAAAGGGCGTATGCGTTTTTTCCTAGGAAAAAACGCATACGCCCTTTTTGGCCAAGTGCATCATTGTGGACGTTCTGCCTCTTTTCCTATGCTTTCAATGCAATTCCAGTCTACCTCCTGAAATCGGTTTCCTGCAATTCTGCCCCGCTTTCAAGTCCTCTTGGCAGCCTTACTTCAGTATATTTTTGGACGATAGTTGTCATTTATAACTCTGCAGGTTTGTGAATTACAGTACCCCTGAGCTCCTTTCTTCAACTCGTTTTCTTGTGAGCTGGCCGCAACACCGCAGGATGGCTTCAGGCCCTAATCTGGTTCCGGCACGGCATGCTGAGCCTTTGGTTATTTCCTCTTCCTGGTGGGAAATGAGAGTTAAATTTGCCCGTCCAGACACCTCCAGCTAGTCTCTCATTGGTTCTCGCTATTCCTGTTCATCTTCCGCAGAAATTGCAAACTGGGCCAAACAGGAGGTTAAAGGGACTGACTCTCCAAGTCGGGAGAGTGTTAGTAAAGCGTCTGGAATGTTGCACCCGAGTACCAGGGTACGAAAACTGAGACATATTTGAACACGTCTCCCGATCACATGGTTGATCATACTCTAGGTTCCACATGCATGTTTTAGCTGAAGGAAGAATACCTTAAACCTGGGTAGTTGAAACCCGTGGAATGGGTACCATGCAATATGACTTCAAAGGGTCTTCATTTGCTCACCGAACCTCTCCAATCCTATCACTGCTGCGTTTATGTCCCTGTACACATGCTTGATTCTCTTTCGGAGACATAGCAATCCATAGGTTTTAAGATACTTAAGAGTCAGGTACATTCTTAGGCGTTTAATATGCGGTGTTGAGTCCATTTCGTTGAGCAAGGAGTAGCTCTTGTCTATTCCATATTTGGCTTAAGGAACTTTATCTGTGCTCATTTCAATCTCTGGTTTTATGCAGCACCCCAACTCACCTTTACCCTTAAACAAGCATAAGTTGGTTTTCTAAATTTGAGACCCTGTTCTGTTCTGTAATTCAGTTCCTGTGTAGCCAAGTTTACATTCCGTGTATTACTGATATCTTATGATGTTTCTTTTTCTGTGTGACTTATTTCAGTTAGAATCATCGTACCTGAATCCACTCATTGTGCTGCTATGGGCCTGATGACATAGATTTCACTGCTGAGTGATACTGCATTGTACGTAAGTACCACAAGTTCTTTATCCATTTTTCACTTTCTGTGATATTGAACTTGTACGGTAAACGAGGTTCTTGTAAACAGAGGCGTCCCAAACATTGGGGTGGCTGTATCTTTTTGATTTTAATTTCCCTAAGCTATAGGACCATAAGTGGAAGTGCCCTAGGCTCTGTTGCTTTGTTTTTCAGATGTTTCAGGAAACACCATACACTTCTCCCGAGTGTCTGTTGGCAATTTACATCCCGCCCATCAGCATAACAAGGCTCCCAGTTCTCCATGGCCTGTCCTGCCTTTCTGGATTTTACACTTTTTTCAGATGGCCCTTTTGACCGGGGGGAAGTGAGACTTCATTGTAGTGCAGATTTCCTTTGCAAGCTTGCTTGGTTGGCCAAAAAGGGCGTATGCGTTTTTTCCTGAATATATTCAGGAAAAAACGCATACGCCCTTTTTGGCCAAGTGCATCATTGTGGACGTTCTGCCTCTTTTCCTATGCTTTCAATGCAATTCCAGTCTACCTCCTGAAATCGGTTTCCTGCAATTCTGCCCCGCTTTCAAGTCCTCTTGGCAGCCTTACTTCAGTATGTTTTTGGACGATAGTTGTCATTTATAACTCTGCAGGTTTGTGAATTACAGTGCCCCTGAGCTCCTTTCTTCAACTCGCTTTCTTGTGAGCTGGCCGCAACACCGCAGGATGGCTTCAGGCCCTAATCTGGTTCCGGCACGGCACGCTGAGCCTTTGGTTATTTCCTCTTCCTGGTGGGAAATGAGAGTTAAATTTGCCCGTCCAGACACCTCCAGCTAGTCTCTCATTGGTTCTCGCTATTCCTGTTCATCTTCCGCAGAAATTGCAACTGGGCCAAACAGGAGGTTAAAGGGACTGACTCTCCAAGTCGGGAGAGTGTTAGTAAAGCGTCTGGAATGTTGCACCCGAGTACCAGGGTACGAAAACTGAGACATATTTGAACACGTCTCCCGATCACATGGTTGATCATACTCTAGGTTCCACATGCATGTTTTAGCTGAAGGAAGAATACCTTAAACCTGGGTAGTTGAAACCCGTGGAATGGGTACCATGCAATATGACTTCAAAGGGTCTTCATTTGCTCACCGAACCTCTCCAATCCTATCACTGCTGCGTTTATGTCCCTGTACACATGCTTGATTCTCTTTCGGAGACATAGCAATCCATAGGTTTTAAGATACTTAAGAGTCAGGTACATTCTTAGGCGTTTAATATGCGGTGTTGAGTCCATTTCGTTGAGCAAGGAGTAGCTCTTGTCTATTCCATATTTGGCTTAAGGAACTTTATCTGTGCTCATTTCAATCTCTGGTTTTATGCAGCACCCCAACTCACCTTTACCCTTAAACAAGCATAAGTTGGTTTTCTAAATTTGAGACCCTGTTCTGTTCTGTAATTCAGTTCCTGTGTAGCCAAGTTTACATTCCGTGTATTAGTGATGTCTTATGATGTTTCTTTTTCTGTGTGACTTATTTCAGTTAGAATCATCGTACCTGAATCCACTCATTGTGCTGCTACGGGCCTGATGACATAGATTTCACTGCTGAGTGATACTGCATTGTACGTAAGTACCACAAGTTCTTTATCCATTTTTCACTTTCTGTGATATTGAACTTGTACGGTAAACGAGGTTCTTGTAAACAGAGGCGTCCCAAACATTGGGGTGGCTGTATCTTTTTGATTTTAATTTCCCTAAGCTATAGGACCATAAGTGGACGTGCCCTAGGCTCTGTTGCTTTGTTTTTTAGATGTTTCAGGAAACACCATACACTTCTCCCGAGTGTCTGTTGGCAATTTACATCCCGCCCATCAGCATAACAAGGCTCCCAGTTCTCCATGGCCTGTCCTGCCTTTCTGGATTTTACACTTTTTTCAGATGGCCCTTTTGACCGGGGGGAAGTGAGACTTCATTGTAGTGCAGATTTCCTTTGCAAGCTTGCTTGGTTGGCCAAAAAGGGCGTATGCGTTTTTTCCTGAATATATTCAGGAAAAAACGCATACGCCCTTTTTGGCCAAGTGCATCATTGTGGACGTTCTGCCTCTTTTCCTATGCTTTCAATGCAATTCCAGTCTACCTCCTGAAATCGGTTTCCTGCAATTCTGCCCCGCTTTCAAGTCCTCTTGGCAGCCTTACTTCAGTATATTTTTGGACGATAGTTGTCATTTATAACTCTGCAGGTTTGTGAATTACAGTGCCCCTGAGCTCCTTTCTTCAACTCGCTTTCTTGTGAGCTGGCCGCAACACCGCAGGATGGCTTCAGGCCCTAATCTGGTTCCGGCACGGCACGCTGAGCCTTTGGTTATTTCCTCTTCCTGGTGGGAAATGAGAGTTAAATTTGCCCGTCCAGACACCTCCAGCTAGTCTCTCATTGGTTCTCGCTATTCCTGTTCATCTTCCGCAGAAATTGCAAACTGGGCCAAACAGGAGGTTAAAGGGACTGACTCTCCAAGTCGGGAGAGTGTTAGTAAAGCGTCTGGAATGTTGCACCCGAGTACCAGGGTACGAAAACTGAGACATATTTGAACACGTCTCCCGATCACATGGTTGATCATACTCTAGGTTCCACATGCATGTTTTAGCTGAAGGAAGAATACCTTAAACCTGGGTAGTTGAAACCCGTGGAATGGGTACCATGCAATATGACTTCAAAGGGTCTTCATTTGCTCACCGAACCTCTCCAATCCTATCACTGCTGCGTTTATGTCCCTGTACACATGCTTGATTCTCTTTCGGAGACATAGCAATCCATAGGTTTTAAGATACTTAAGAGTCAGGTACATTCTTAGGCGTTTAATATGAGGTGTTGAGTCCATTTCGTTGAGCAAGGAGTAGCTCTTGTCTATTCCATATTTGGCTTAAGGAACTTTATCTGTGCTCATTTCAATCTCTGGTTTTATGCAGCACCCCAACTCACCTTTACCCTTAAACAAGCATAAGTTGGTTTTCTAAATTTGAGACCCTGTTCTGTTCTGTAATTCAGTTCCTGTGTAGCCAAGTTTACATTCCGTGTATTACTGATATCTTATGATGTTTCTTTTTCTGTGTGACTTATTTCAGTTAGAATCATCGTACCTGAATCCACTCATTGTGCTGCTACGGGCCTGATGACATAGATTTCACTGCTGAGTGATACTGCATTGTACGTAAGTACCACATGTTCTTTATCCATTTTTCACTTTCTGTGATATTGAACTTGTACGGTAAACGAGGTTCTTGTAAACAGAGGCGTCCCAAACATTGGGGTGGCTGTATCTTTTTGATTTTAATTTCCCTAAGCTATAGGACCATAAGTGGAAGTGCCCTAGGCTCTGTTGCTTTGTTTTTTAGATGTTTCAGGAAACACCATACACTTCTCCCGAGTGTCTGTTGGCAATTTACATCCCGCCCATCAGCATAACAAGGCTCCCAGTTCTCCATGGCCTGTCCTGCCTTTCTGGATTTTACACTTTTTTCAGATGGCCCTTTTGACCGGGGGGAAGTGAGACTTCATTGTAGTGCAGATTTCCTTTGCAAGCTTGCTTGGTTGGCCAAAAAGGGCGTATGCGTTTTTTCCTGAATATATTCAGGAAAAAACGCATACGCCCTTTTTGGCCAAGTGCATCATTGTGGACGTTCTGCCTCTTTTCCTATGCTTTCAATGCAATTCCAGTCTACCTCCTGAAATCGGTTTCCTGCAATTCTGCCCCGCTTTCAAGTCCTCTTGGCAGCCTTACTTCAGTATATTTTTGGACGATAGTTGTCATTTATAACTCTGCAGGTTTGTGAATTACAGTGCCCCTGAGCTCCTTTCTTCAACTCGCTTTCTTGTGAGCTGGCCGCAACACCGCAGGATGGCTTCAGGCCCTAATCTGGTTCCGGCACGGCACGCTGAGCCTTTGGTTATTTCCTCTTCCTGGTGGGAAATGAGAGTTAAATTTGCCCGTCCAGACACCTCCAGCTAGTCTCTCATTGGTTCTCGCTATTCCTGTTCATCTTCCGCAGAAATTGCAAACTGGGCCAAACAGGAGGTTAAAGGGACTGACTCTCCAAGTCGGGAGAGTGTTAGTAAAGCGTCTGGAATGTTGCACCCGAGTACCAGGGTACGAAAACTGAGACATATTTGAACACGTCTCCCGATCACATGGTTGATCATACTCTAGGTTCCACATGCATGTTTTAGCTGAAGGAAGAATACCTTAAACCTGGGTAGTTGAAACCCGTGGAATGGGTACCATGCAATATGACTTCAAAGGGTCTTCATTTGCTCACCGAACCTCTCCAATCCTATCACTGCTGCGTTTATGTCCCTGTACACATGCTTGATTCTCTTTCGGAGACATAGCAATCCATAGGTTTTAAGATACTTAAGAGTCAGGTACATTCTTAGGCGTTTAATATGAGGTGTTGAGTCCATTTCGTTGAGCAAGGAGTAGCTCTTGTCTATTCCATATTTGGCTTAAGGAACTTTATCTGTGCTCATTTCAATCTCTGGTTTTATGCAGCACCCCAACTCACCTTTACCCTTAAACAAGCATAAGTTGGTTTTCTAAATTTGAGACCCTGTTCTGTTCTGTAATTCAGTTCCTGTGTAGCCAAGTTTACATTCCGTGTATTAGTGATATCTTATGATGTTTCTTTTTCTGTGTGACTTATTTCAGTTAGAATCATCGTACCTGAATCCACTCATTGTGCTGCTACGGGCCTGATGACATAGATTTCACTGCTGAGTGATACTGCATTGTACGTAAGTACCACAAGTTCTTTATCCATTTTTCACTTTCTGTGATATTGAACTTGTACGGTAAACGAGGTTCTTGTAAACAGAGGCGTCCCAAACATTGGGGTGGCTGTATCTTTTTGATTTTAATTTCCCTAAGCTATAGGACCATAAGTGGACGTGCCCTAGGCTCTGTTGCTTTGTTTTTTAGATGTTTCAGGAAACACCATACACTTCTCCCGAGTGTCTGTTGGCAATTTACATCCCGCCCATCAGCATAACAAGGCTCCCAGTTCTCCATGGCCTGTCCTGCCTTTCTGGATTTTACACTTTTTTCAGATGGCCCTTTTGACCGGGGGGAAGTGAGACTTCATTGTAGTGCAGATTTCCTTTGCAAGCTTGCTTGGTTGGCCAAAAAGGGCGTATGCGTTTTTTCCTGAATATATTCAGGAAAAAACGCATACGCCCTTTTTGGCCAAGTGCATCATTGTGGACGTTCTGCCTCTTTTCCTATGCTTTCAATGCAATTCCAGTCTACCTCCTGAAATCGGTTTCCTGCAATTCTGCCCCGCTTTCAAGTCCTCTTGGCAGCCTTACTTCAGTATATTTTTGGACGATAGTTGTCATTTATAACTCTGCAGGTTTGTGAATTACAGTGCCCCTGAGCTCCTTTCTTCAACTCGCTTTCTTGTGAGCTGGCCGCAACACCGCAGAATGGCTTCAGGCCCTAATCTGGTTCCGGCACGGCACGCTGAGCCTTTGGTTATTTCCTCTTCCTGGTGGGAAATGAGAGTTAAATTTGCCCGTCCAGACACCTCCAGCTAGTCTCTCATTGGTTCTCGCTATTCCTGTTCATCTTCCGCAGAAATTGCAAACTGGGCCAAACAGGAGGTTAAAGGGACTGACTCTCCAAGTCGGGAGAGTGTTAGTAAAGCGTCTGGAATGTTGCACCCGAGTACCAGGGTACGAAAACTGAGACATATTTGAACACGTCTCCCGATCACATGGTTGATCATACTCTAGGTTCCACATGCATGTTTTAGCTGAAGGAAGAATACCTTAAACCTGGGTAGTTGAAACCCGTGGAATGGGTACCATGCAATATGACTTCAAAGGGTCTTCATTTGCTCACCGAACCTCTCCAATCCTATCACTGCTGCGTTTATGTCCCTGTACACATGCTTGATTCTCTTTCGGAGACATAGCAATTCATAGGTTTTAAGATACTTAAGAGTCAGGTACATTCTTAGGCGTTTAATATGAGGTGTTGAGTCCATTTCGTTGAGCAAGGAGTAGCTCTTGTCTATTCCATATTTGGCTTAAGGAACTTTATCTGTGCTCATTTCAATCTCTGGTTTTATGCAGCACCCCAACTCACCTTTACCCTTAAACAAGCATAAGTTGGTTTTCTAAATTTGAGACCCTGTTCTGTTCTGTAATTCAGTTCCTGTGTAGCCAAGTTTACATTCCGTGTATTAGTGATATCTTATGATGTTTCTTTTTCTGTGTGACTTATTTCAGTTAGAATCATCGTACCTGAATCCACTCATTGTGCTGCTACGGGCCTGATGACATAGATTTCACTGCTGAGTGATACTGCATTGTACGTAAGTACCACATGTTCTTTATCCATTTTTCACTTTCTGTGATATTGAACTTGTACGGTAAACGAGGTTCTTGTAAACAGAGGCGTCCCAAACATTGGGGTGGCTGTATCTTTTTGATTTTAATTTCCCTAAGCTATAGGACCATAAGTGGACGTGCCCTAGGCTCTGTTGCTTTGTTTTTTAGATGTTTCAGGAAACACCATACACTTCTCCCGAGTGTCTGTTGGCAATTTACATCCCGCCCATCAGCATAACAAGGCTCCCAGTTCTCCATGGCCTGTCCTGCCTTTCTGGATTTTACACTTTTTTCAGATGGCCCTTTTGACCGGGGGGAAGTGAGACTTCATTGTAGTGCAGATTTCCTTTGCAAGCTTGCTTGGTTGGCCAAAAAGGGCGTATGCGTTTTTTCCTGAATATATTCAGGAAAAAACGCATACGCCCTTTTTGGCCAAGTGCATCATTGTGGACGTTCTGCCTCTTTTCCTATGCTTTCAATGCAATTCCAGTCTACCTCCTGAAATCGGTTTCCTGCAATTCTGCCCCGCTTTCAAGTCCTCTTGGCAGCCTTACTTCAGTATATTTTTGGACGATAGTTGTCATTTATAACTCTGCAGGTTTGTGAATTACAGTGCCCCTGAGCTCCTTTCTTCAACTCGCTTTCTTGTGAGCTGGCCGCAACACCGCAGGATGGCTTCAGGCCCTAATCTGGTTCCGGCACGGCACGCTGAGCCTTTGGTTATTTCCTCTTCCTGGTGGGAAATGAGAGTTAAATTTGCCCGTCCAGACACCTCCAGCTAGTCTCTCATTGGTTCTCGCTATTCCTGTTCATCTTCCGCAGAAATTGCAAACTGGGCCAAACAGGAGGTTAAAGGGACTGACTCTCCAAGTCGGGAGAGTGTTAGTAAAGCGTCTGGAATGTTGCACCCGAGTACCAGGGTACGAAAACTGAGACATATTTGAACACGTCTCCCGATCACATGGTTGATCATACTCTAGGTTCCACATGCATGTTTTAGCTGAAGGAAGAATACCTTAAACCTGGGTAGTTGAAACCCGTGGAATGGGTACCATGCAATATGACTTCAAAGGGTCTTCATTTGCTCACCGAACCTCTCCAATCCTATCACTGCTGCGTTTATGTCCCTGTACACATGCTTGATTCTCTTTCGGAGACATAGCAATCCATAGGTTTTAAGATACTTAAGAGTCAGGTACATTCTTAGGCGTTTAATATGAGGTGTTGAGTCCATTTCGTTGAGCAAGGAGTAGCTCTTGTCTATTCCATATTTGGCTTAAGGAACTTTATCTGTGCTCATTTCAATCTCTGGTTTTATGCAGCACCCCAACTCACCTTTACCCTTAAACAAGCATAAGTTGGTTTTCTAAATTTGAGACCCTGTTCTGTTCTGTAATTCAGTTCCTGTGTAGCCAAGTTTACATTCCGTGTATTAGTGATATCTTATGATGTTTCTTTTTCTGTGTGACTTATTTCAGTTAGAATCATCGTACCTGAATCCACTCATTGTGCTGCTACGGGCCTGATGACATAGATTTCACTGCTGAGTGATACTGCATTGTACGTAAGTACCACAAGTTCTTTATCCATTTTTCACTTTCTGTGATATTGAACTTGTACGGTAAACGAGGTTCTTGTAAACAGAGGCGTCCCAAACATTGGGGTGGCTGTATCTTTTTGATTTTAATTTCCCTAAGCTATAGGACCATAAGTGGAAGTGCCCTAGGCTCTGTTGCTTTGTTTTTTACACGTTTCAGGAAACACCATACACTTCTCCCGAGTGTCTGTTGGCAATTTACATCCCGCCCATCAGCATAACAAGGCTCCCAGTTCTCCATGGCCTGTCCTGCCTTTCTGGATTTTACACTTTTTTCAGATGGCCCTTTTGACCGGGGGGAAGTGAGACTTCATTGTAGTGCAGATTTCCTTTGCAAGCTTGCTTGGTTGGCCAAAAAGGGCGTATGCGTTTTTTCCTGAATATATTCAGGAAAAAACGCATACGCCCTTTTTGGCCAAGTGCATCATTGTGGACGTTCTGCCTCTTTTCCTATGCTTTCAATGCAATTCCAGTCTACCTCCTGAAATCGGTTTCCTGCAATTCTGCCCCGCTTTCAAGTCCTCTTGGCAGCCTTACTTCAGTATATTTTTGGACGATAGTTGTCATTTATAACTCTGCAGGTTTGTGAATTACAGTGCCCCTGAGCTCCTTTCTTCAACTCGCTTTCTTGTGAGCTGGCCGCAACACCGCAGGATGGCTTCAGGCCCTAATCTGGTTCCGGCACGGCACGCTGAGCCTTTGGTTATTTCCTCTTCCTGGTGGGAAATGAGAGTTAAATTTGCCCGTCCAGACACCTCCAGCTAGTCTCTCATTGGTTCTCGCTATTCCTGTTCATCTTCCGCAGAAATTGCAAACTGGGCCAAACAGGAGGTTAAAGGGACTGACTCTCCAAGTCGGGAGAGTGTTAGTAAAGCGTCTGGAATGTTGCACCCGAGTACCAGGGTACGAAAACTGAGACATATTTGAACACGTCTCCCGATCACATGGTTGATCATACTCTAGGTTCCACATGCATGTTTTAGCTGAAGGAAGAATACCTTAAACCTGGGTAGTTGAAACCCGTGGAATAGGTACCATGCAAGATGACTTCAAAGGGTCTTCATTTGCTCACCGAACCTCTCCAATCCTATCACTGCTGCGATTATGTCCCTGTACACATGCTTGATTCTCTTTCGGAGACATAGCAATCCATAGGTTTTAAGATACTTAAGAGTCAGGTACATTCTTAGGCATTTAATATGCGGTGTTGAGTCCATTTCGTTGAGCAAGGAGTAGCTCTTGTCTATTCCATATTTGTCTTAAGGAACTTTATCTGTGCTCATTTCAATCTCTGGTTTTATGCAGCACCCCAACTCACCTTTACCCTTAAACAAGCATAAGTTGGTTTTCTAAATTTGAGACCCTGTTCTGTTCTGTAATTCAGTTCCTGTGTAGCCAAGTTTACATTCCGTGTATTACTGATATCTTATGATGTTTCTTTTTCTGTGTGACTTATTTCAGTTAGAATCATCGTACCTGAATCCACTCATTGTGCTGCTACGGGCCTGATGACATAGATTTCACTGCTGAGTGATACTGCATTGTACGTAAGTACCACAAGTTCTTTATCCATTTTTCACTTTCTGTGATATTGAACTTGTACGGTAAACCAGGTTCTTGTAAACAGAGGCGTCCCAAACATTGGGGTGGCTGTATCTTTTTGATTTTAATTTCCCTAAGCTATAGGACCATAAGTGGAAGTGCCCTAGGCTCTGTTGCTTTGTTTTTTAGATGTTTCAGGAAACACCATACACTTCTCCCGAGTGTCTGTTGGCAATTTACATCCCGCCCATCAGCATAACAAGGCTCCCAGTTCTCCATGGCCTGTCCTGCCTTTCTGGATTTTACACTTTTTTCAGATGGCCCTTTTGACCGGGGGGAAGTGAGACTTCATTGTAGTGCAGATTTCCTTTGCAAGCTTGCTTGGTTGGCCAAAAAGGGCGTATGCGTTTTTTCCTGAATATATTCAGGAAAAAACGCATACGCCCTTTTTGGCCAAGTGCATCATTGTGGACGTTCTGCCTCTTTTCCTATGCTTTCAATGCAATTCCAGTCTACCTCCTGAAATCGGTTTCCTGCAATTCTGCCCCGCTTTCAAGTCCTCTTGGCAGCCTTACTTCAGTATATTTTTGGACGATAGTTGTCATTTATAACTCTGCAGGTTTGTGAATTACAGTGCCCCTGAGCTCCTTTCTTCAACTCGCTTTCTTCTGAGCTGGCCGCAACACCGCAGGATGGCTTCAGGCCCTAATCTGGTTCCGGCACGGCACGCTGAGCCTTTGGTTATTTCCTCTTCCTGGTGGGAAATGAGAGTTAAATTTGCCCGTCCAGACACCTCCAGCTAGTCTCTCATTGGTTCTCGCTATTCCTGTTCATCTTCCGCAGAAATTGCAAACTGGGCCAAACAGGAGGTTAAAGGGACTGACTCTCCAAGTCGGGAGAGTGTTAGTAAAGCGTCTGGAATGTTGCACCCGAGTACCAGGGTACGAAAACTGAGACATATTTGAACACGTCTCCCGATCACATGGTTGATCATACTCTAGGTTCCACATGCATGTTTTAGCTGAAGGAAGAATACCTTAAACCTGGGTAGTTGAAACCCGTGGAATGGGTACCATGCAATATGACTTCAAAGGGTCTTCATTTGCTCACCGAACCTCTCCAATCCTATCACTGCTGCGATTATGTCCCTGTACACATGCTTGATTCTCTTTCGGAGACATAGCAATCCATAGGTTTTAAGATACTTAAGAGTCAGGTACATTCTTAGGCATTTAATATGCGGTGTTGAGTCCATTTCGTTGAGCAAGGAGTAGCTCTTGTCTATTCCATATTTGTCTTAAGGAACTTTATCTGTGCTCATTTCAATCTCTGGTTTTATGCAGCACCCCAACTCACCTTTACCCTTAAACAAGCATAAGTTGGTTTTCTAAATTTGAGACCCTGTTCTGTTCTGTAATTCAGTTCCTGTGTAGCCAAGTTTACATTCCGTGTATTACTGATATCTTATGATGTTTCTTTTTCTGTGTGACTTATTTCAGTTAGAATCATCGTACCTGAATCCACTCATTGTGCTGCTACGGGCCTGATGACATAGATTTCACTGCTGAGTGATACTGCATTGTACGTAAGTACCACAAGTTCTTTATCCATTTTTCACTTTCTGTGATATTGAACTTGTACGGTAAACCAGGTTCTTGTAAACAGAGGCGTCCCAAACATTGGGGTGGCTGTATCTTTTTGATTTTAATTTCCCTAAGCTATAGGACCATAAGTGGAAGTGCCCTAGGCTCTGTTGCTTTGTTTTTTAGATGTTTCAGGAAACACCATACACTTCTCCCGAGTGTCTGTTGGCAATTGACATCCCGCCCATCAGCATAACAAGGCTCCCAGTTCTCCATGGCCTGTCCTGCCTTTCTGGATTTTACACTTTTTTCAGATGGCCCTTTTGACCGGGGGGAAGTGAGACTTCATTGTAGTGCAGATTTCCTTTGCAAGCTTGCTTGGTTGGCCAAAAAGGGCGTATGCGTTTTTTCCTGAATATATTCAGGAAAAAACGCATACGCCCTTTTTGGCCAAGTGCATCATTGTGGACGTTCTGCCTCTTTTCCTATGCTTTCAATGCAATTCCAGTCTACCTCCTGAAATCGGTTTCCTGCAATTCTGCCCCGCTTTCAAGTCCTCTTGGCAGCCTTACTTCAGTATATTTTTGGACGATAGTTGTCATTTATAACTCTGCAGGTTTGTGAATTACAGTGCCCCTGAGCTCCTTTCTTCAACTCGCTTTCTTGTGAGCTGGCCGCAACACCGCAGGATGGCTTCAGGCCCTAATCTGGTTCCGGCACGGCACGCTGAGCCTTTGGTTATTTCCTCTTCCTGGTGGGAAATGAGAGTTAAATTTGCCCGTCCAGACACCTCCAGCTAGTCTCTCATTGGTTCTCGCTATTCCTGTTCATCTTCCGCAGAAATTGCAAACTGGGCCAAACAGGAGGTTAAAGGGACTGACTCTCCAAGTCGGGAGAGTGTTAGTAAAGCGTCTGGAATGTTGCACCCGAGTACCAGGGTACGAAAACTGAGACATATTTGAACACGTCTCCCGATCACATGGTTGATCATACTCTAGGTTCCACATGCATGTTTTAGCTGAAGGAAGAATACCTTAAACCTGGGTAGTTGAAACCCGTGGAATGGGTACCATGCAATATGACTTCAAAGGGTCTTCATTTGCTCACCGAACCTCTCCAATCCTATCACTGCTGCGTTTATGTCCCTGTACACATGCTTGATTCTCTTTCGGAGACATAGCAATCCATAGGTTTTAAGATACTTAAGAGTCAGGTACATTCTTAGGCGTTTAATATGCGGTGTTGAGTCCATTTCGTTGAGCAAGGAGTAGCTCTTGTCTATTCCATATTTGGCTTAAGGAACTTTATCTGTGCTCATTTCAATCTCTGGTTTTATGCAGCACCCCAACTCACCTTTACCCTTAAACAAGCATAAGTTGGTTTTCTAAATTTGAGACCCTGTTCTGTTCTGTAATTCAGTTCCTGTGTAGCCAAGTTTACATTCCGTGTATTACTGATATCTTATGATGTTTCTTTTTCTGTGTGACTTATTTCAGTTAGAATCATCGTACCTGAATCCACTCATTGTGCTGCTACGGGCCTGATGACATAGATTTCACTGCTGAGTGATACTGCATTGTACGTAAGTACCACAAGTTCTTTATCCATTTTTCACTTTCTGTGATATTGAACTTGTACGGTAAACGAGGTTCTTGTAAACAGAGGCGTCCCAAACTTTGGGGTGGCTGTGTCTTTTTGATTTTAATTTCCCTAAGCTATAGGACCATAAGTGGAAGTGCCCTAGGCTCTGTTGCTTTGTTTTTTAGATGTTTCAGGAAACACCATACACTTCTCCCGAGTGTCTGTTGGCAGTTTACATCCCGCCCATCAGCATAACAAGGCTCCCAGTTCTCCATGGCCTGTCCTGCCTTTCTGGATTTTACACTTTTTTCAGATGGCCCTTTTGACCGGGGGGAAGTGAGACTTCATTGTAGTGCAGATTTCCTTTGCAAGCTTGCTTGGTTGGCCAAAAAGGGCGTATGCGTTTTTTCCTGAATATATTCAGGAAAAAACGCATACGCCCTTTTTGGCCAAGTGCATCATTGTGGACGTTCTGCCTCTTTTCCTATGCTTTCAATGCAATTCCAGTCTACCTCCTGAAATCGGTTTCCTGCAATTCTGCCCCGCTTTCAAGTCCTCTTGGCAGCCTTACTTCAGTATATTTTTGGACGATAGTTGTCATTTATAACTCTGCAGGTTTGTGAATTACAGTGCCCCTGAGCTCCTTTCTTCAACTCGCTTTCTTGTGAGCTGGCCGCAACACCGCAGGATGGCTTCAGGCCCTAATCTGGTTCCGGCACGGCACGCTGAGCCTTTGGTTATTTCCTCTTCCTGGTGGGAAATGAGAGTTAAATTTGCCCGTCCAGACACCTCCAGCTAGTCTCTCATTGGTTCTCGCTATTCCTGTTCATCTTCCGCAGAAATTGCAAACTGGGCCAAACAGGAGGTTAAAGGGACTGACTCTCCAAGTCGGGAGAGTGTTAGTAAAGCGTCTGGAATGTTGCACCCGAGTACCAGGGTACGAAAACTGAGACATATTTGAACACGTCTCCCGATCACATGGTTGATCATACTCTAGGTTCCACATGCATGTTTTAGCTGAAGGAAGAATACCTTAAACCTGGGTAGTTGAAACCCGTGGAATGGGTACCATGCAATATGACTTCAAAGGGTCTTCATTTGCTCACCGAACCTCTCCAATCCTATCACTGCTGCGTTTATGTCCCTGTACACATGCTTGATTCTCTTTCGGAGACATAGCAATCCATAGGTTTTAAGATACTTAAGAGTCAGGTACATTCTTAGGCGTTTAATATGCGGTGTTGAGTCCATTTCGTTGAGCAAGGAGTAGCTCTTGTCTATTCCATATTTGGCTTAAGGAACTTTATCTGTGCTCATTTCAATCTCTGGTTTTATGCAGCACCCCAACTCACCTTTACCCTTAAACAAGCATAAGTTGGTTTTCTAAATTTGAGACCCTGTTCTGTTCTGTAATTCAGTTCCTGTGTAGCCAAGTTTACATTCCGTGTATTACTGATATCTTATGATGTTTCTTTTTCTGTGTGACTTATTTCAGTTAGAATCATCGTACCTGAATCCACTCATTGTGCTGCTACGGGCCTGATGACATAGATTTCACTGCTGAGTGATACTGCATTGTACGTAAGTACCACAAGTTCTTTATCCATTTTTCACTTTCTGTGATATTGAACTTGTACGGTAAACGAGGTTCTTGTAAACAGAGGCGTCCCAAACATTGGGGTGGCTGTGTCTTTTTGATTTTAATTTCCCTAAGCTATAGGACCATAAGTGGAAGTGCCCTAGGCTCTGTTGCTTTGTTTTTTAGATGTTTCAGGAAACACCATACACTTCTCCCGAGTGTCTGTTGGCAGTTTACATCCCGCCCATCAGCATAACAAGGCTCCCAGTTCTCCATGGCCTGTCCTGCCTTTCTGGATTTTACACTTTTTTCAGATGGCCCTTTTGACCGGGGGGAAGTGAGACTTCATTGTAGTGCAGATTTCCTTTGCAAGCTTGCTTGGTTGGCCAAAAAGGGCGTATGCGTTTTTTCCTGAATATATTCAGGAAAAAACGCATACGCCCTTTTTGGCCAAGTGCATCATTGTGGACGTTCTGCCTCTTTTCCTATGCTTTCAATGCAATTCCAGTCTACCTCCTGAAATCGGTTTCCTGCAATTCTGCCCCGCTTTCAAGTCCTCTTGGCAGCCTTACTTCAGTATATTTTTGGACGATAGTTGTCATTTATAACTCTGCAGGTTTGTGAATTACAGTGCCCCTGAGCTCCTTTCTTCAACTCGTTTTCTTGTGAGCTGGCCGCAACACCGCAGGATGGCTTCAGGCCCTAATCTGGTTCCGGCACGGCACGCTGAGCCTTTGGTTATTTCCTCTTCCTGGTGGGAAATGAGAGTTAAATTTGCCCGTCCAGACACCTCCAGCTAGTCTCTCATTGGTTCTCGCTATTCCTGTTCATCTTCCGCAGAAATTGCAAACTGGGCCAAACAGGAGGTTAAAGGGACTGACTCTCCAAGTCGGGAGAGTGTTAGTAAAGCGTCTGGAATGTTGCACCCGAGTACCAGGGTACGAAAACTGAGACATATTTGAACACGTCTCCCGATCACATGGTTGATCATACTCTAGGTTCCACATGCATGTTTTAGCTGAAGGAAGAATACCTTAAACCTGGGTAGTTGAAACCCGTGGAATGGGTACCATGCAATATGACTTCAAAGGGTCTTCATTTGCTCACCGAACCTCTCCAATCCTATCACTGCTGCCTTTATGTCCCTGTACACATGCTTGATTCTCTTTCGGAGACATAGCAATCCATAGGTTTTAAGATATTTAAGAGTCAGGTACATTCTTAGGCGTTTAATATGCGGTGTTGAGTCCATTTCGTTGAGCAAGGAGTAGCTCTTGTTTATTCCATATTTGGCTTAAGGAACTTTATCTGTGCTCATTTCAATCTCTGGTTTTATGCAGCACCCCAACTCACTTTTACCCTTAAAGAAGCATAAGTTGGTTTTCTAAATTTGAGACCCTGTTCTGTTCTGTAATTCAGTTCCTGTGTAGCCAAGTTTACATTCCGTGTATTACTGATATCTTATGATGTTTCTTTTTCTGTGTGACTTATTTCAGTTAGAATCATCGTACCTGAATCGACTCATTGTGCTGCTACGGGCCTGATGCCATAGATTTCACTGCTGAGTGATACTGCATTGTACGTAAGTACCACAAGTTCTTTATCCATTTTTCACTTTCTGTGATATTGAACTTGTACGGTAAACGAGGTTCTTGTAAACAGAGGCGTCCCAAACATTGGGGTGGCTGTATCTTTTTGATTTTAATTTCCCTAAGCTATAGGACCATAAGTGGAAGTGCCCTAGGCTCTGTTGCTTTGTTTTTTAGATGTTTCAGGAAACACCATACACTTCTCCCGAGTGTCTGTTGGCAATTTACATCCCGCCCATCAGCATAACAAGGCTCCCAGTTCTCCATGGCCTGTCCTGCCTTTCTGGATTTTACACTTTTTTCAGATGGCCCTTTTGACCGGGGGGAAGTGAGACTTCATTGTAGTGCAGATTTCCTTTGCAAGCTTGCTTGGTTGGCCAAAAAGGGCGTATGCGTTTTTTCCTGAATATATTCAGGAAAAAACGCATACGCCCTTTTTGGCCAAGTGCATCATTGTGGACGTTCTGCCTCTTTTCCTATGCTTTCAATGCAATTCCAGTCTACCTCCTGAAATCGGTTTCCTGCAATTCTGCCCCGCTTTCAAGTCCTCTTGGCAGCCTTACTTCAGTATATTTTTGGACGATAGTTGTCATTTATAACTCTGCAGGTTTGTGAATTACAGTGCCCCTGAGCTCCTTTCTTCAACTCGCTTTCTTGTGAGCTGGCCGCAACACCGCAGGATGGCTTCAGGCCCTAATCTGGTTCCGGCACGGCACGCTGAGCCTTTGGTTATTTCCTCTTCCTGGTGGGAAATGAGAGTTAAATTTGCCCGTCCAGACACCTCCAGCTAGTCTCTCATTGGTTCTCGCTATTCCTGTTCATCTTCCGCAGAAATTGCAAACTGGGCCAAACAGGAGGTTAAAGGGACTGACTCTCCAAGTCGGGAGAGTGTTAGTAAAGCGTCTGGAATGTTGCACCCGAGTACCAGGGTACGAAAACTGAGACATATTTGAACACGTCTCCCGATCACATGGTTGATCATACTCTAGGTTCCACATGCATGTTTTAGCTGAAGGAAGAATACCTTAAACCTGGGTAGTTGAAACCCGTGGAATGGGTACCATGCAATATGACTTCAAAGGGTCTTCATTTGCTCACCGAACCTCTCCAATCCTATCACTGCTGCGTTTATGTCCCTGTACACATGCTTGATTCTCTTTCGGAGACATAGCAATCCATAGGTTTTAAGATACTTAAGAGTCAGGTACATTCTTAGGCGTTTAATATGCGGTGTTGAGTCCATTTCGTTGAGCAAGGAGTAGCTCTTGTCTATTCCATATTTGGCTTAAGGAACTTTATCTGTGCTCATTTCAATCTCTGGTTTTATGCAGCACCCCAACTCACCTTTACCCTTAAACAAGCATAAGTTGGTTTTCTAAATTTGAGACCCTGTTCTGTTCTGTAATTCAGTTCCTGTGTAGCCAAGTTTACATTCCGTGTATTACTGATATCTTATGATGTTTCTTTTTCTGTGTGACTTATTTCAGTTAGAATCATCGTACCTGAATCCACTCATTGTGCTGCTACGGGCCTGATGACATAGATTTCACTGCTGAGTGATACTGCATTGTACGTAAGTACCACAAGTTCTTTATCCATTTTTCACTTTCTGTGATATTGAACTTGTACGGTAAACCAGGTTCTTGTAAACAGAGGCGTCCCAAACATTGGGGTGGCTGTATCTTTTTGATTTTAATTTCCCTAAGCTATAGGACCATAAGTGGAAGTGCCCTAGGCTCTGTTGCTTTGTTTTTTAGATGTTTCAGGAAACACCATACACTTCTCCCGAGTGTCTGTTGGCAATTTACATCCCGCCCATCAGCATAACAAGGCTCCCAGTTCTCCATGGCCTGTCCTGCCTTTCTGGATTTTACACTTTTTTCAGATGGCCCTTTTGACCGGGGGGAAGTGAGACTTCATTGTAGTGCAGATTTCCTTTGCAAGCTTGCTTGGTTGGCCAAAAAGGGCGTATGCGTTTTTTCCTGAATATATTCAGGAAAAAACGCATACGCCCTTTTTGGCCAAGTGCATCATTGTGGACGTTCTGCCTCTTTTCCTATGCTTTCAATGCAATTCCAGTCTACCTCCTGAAATCGGTTTCCTGCAATTCTGCCCCGCTTTCAAGTCCTCTTGGCAGCCTTACTTCAGTATATTTTTGGACGATAGTTGTCATTTATAACTCTGCAGGTTTGTGAATTACAGTGCCCCTGAGCTCCTTTCTTCAACTCGCTTTCTTGTGAGCTGGCCGCAACACCGCAGGATGGCTTCAGGCCCTAATCTGGTTCCGGCACGGCACGCTGAGCCTTTGGTTATTTCCTCTTCCTGGTGGGAAATGAGAGTTAAATTTGCCCGTCCAGACACCTCCAGCTAGTCTCTCATTGGTTCTCGCTATTCCTGTTCATCTTCCGCAGAAATTGCAAACTGGGCCAAACAGGAGGTTAAAGGGACTGACTCTCCAAGTCGGGAGAGTGTTAGTAAAGCGTCTGGAATGTTGCACCCGAGTACCAGGGTACGAAAACTGAGACATATTTGAACACGTCTCCCGATCACATGGTTGATCATACTCTAGGTTCCACATGCATGTTTTAGCTGAAGGAAGAATACCTTAAACCTGGGTAGTTGAAACCCGTGGAATGGGTACCATGCAATATGACTTCAAAGGGTCTTCATTTGCTCACCGAACCTCTCCAATCCTATCACTGCTGCGTTTATGTCCCTGTACACATGCTTGATTCTCTTTCGGAGACATAGCAATCCATAGGTTTTAAGATACTTAAGAGTCAGGTACATTCTTAGGCGTTTAATATGGGGTGTTGAGTCCATTTCGTTGAGCAAGGAGTAGCTCTTGTCTATTCCATATTTGGCTTAAGGAACTTTATCTGTGCTCATTTCAATCTCTGGTTTTATGCAGCACCCCAACTCACCTTTACCCTTAAACAAGCATAAGTTGGTTTTCTAAATTTGAGACCCTGTTCTGTTCTGTAATTCAGTTCCTGTGTAGCCAAGTTTACATTCCGTGTATTACTGATATCTTATGATGTTTCTTTTTCTGTGTGACTTATTTCAGTTAGAATCATCGTACCTGAATCCACTCATTGTGCTGCTACGGGCCTGATGACATAGATTTCACTGCTGAGTGATACTGCATTGTACGTAAGTACCACAAGTTCTTTATCCATTTTTCACTTTCTGTGATATTGAACTTGTACGGTAAACCAGGTTCTTGTAAACAGAGGCGTCCCAAACATTGGGGTGGCTGTATCTTTTTGATTTTAATTTCCCTAAGCTATAAGACCATAAGTGGAAGTGCCCTAGGCTCTGTTGCTTTGTTTTTTAGATGTTTCAGGAAACACCATACACTTCTCCCGAGTGTCTGTTGGCAATGTACATCCCGCCCATCAGCATAACAAGGCTCCCAGTTCTCCATGGCCTGTCCTGCCTTTCTGGATTTTACACTTTTTTCAGATGGCCCTTTTGACCGGGGGGAAGTGAGACTTCATTGTAGTGCAGATTTCCTTTGCAAGCTTGCTTGGTTGGCCAAAAAGGGCGTATGCGTTTTTTCCTGAATATATTCAGGAAAAAACGCATACGCCCTTTTTGGCCAAGTGCATCATTGTGGACGTTCTGCCTCTTTTCCTATGCTTTCAATGCAATTCCAGTCTACCTCCTGAAATCGGTTTCCTGCAATTCTGCCCCGCTTTCAAGTCCTCTTGGCAGCCTTACTTCAGTATATTTTTGGACGATAGTTGTCATTTATAACTCTGCAGGTTTGTGAATTACAGTGCCCCTGAGCTCCTTTCTTTAACTCGTTTTCTTGTGAGCTGGCCGCAACACCGCAGGATGGCTTCAGGCCCTAATCTGGTTCCGGCACGGCACGCTGAGCCTTTGGTTCTTTCCTCTTCCTGGTGGGAAATGGGAGTTAAATTTGCCCGTCCAGACACCTCCAGCTAGTCTCTCATTGGTTCTCGCTATTCCTGTTCATCTTCCGCAGAAATTGCAAACTGGGCCAAACAGGAGGTTAAAGGGACTGACTCTCCAAGTCGGGAGAGTGTTAGTAAAGCGTCTGGAATGTTGCACCCGAGTACCAGGGTACGAAAACTGAGACATATTTGAACACGTCTCCCGATCACATGGTTGATCATACTCTAGGTTCCACATGCATGTTTTAGCTGAAGGAAGAATACCTTAAACCTGGGTAGTTGAAACCCGTGGAATGGGTACCATGCAATATGACTTCAAAGGGTCTTCATTTGCTCACCGAACCTCTCCAATCCTATCACTGCTGCGTTTATGTCCCTGTACACATGCTTGATTCTCTTTCGGAGACATAGCAATCCATAGGTTTTAAGATACTTAAGAGTCAGGTACATTCTTAGGCGTTTAATATGGGGTGTTGAGTCCATTTCGTTGAGCAAGGAGTAGCTCTTGTCTATTCCATATTTGGCTTAAGGAACTTTATCTGTGCTCATTTCAATCTCTGGTTTTATGCAGCACCCCAACTCACCTTTACCCTTAAACAAGCATAAGTTGGTTTTCTAAATTTGAGACCCTGTTCTGTTCTGTAATTCAGTTCCTGTGTAGCCAAGTTTACATTCCGTGTATTACTGATATCTTATGATGTTTCTTTTTCTGTGTGACTTATTTCAGTTAGAATCATCGTACCTGAATCCACTCATTGTGCTGCTACGGGCCTGATGACATAGATTTCACTGCTGAGTGATACTGCATTGTACGTAAGTACCACAAGTTCTTTATCCATTTTTCACTTTCTGTGATATTGAACTTGTACGGTAAACGAGGTTCTTGTAAACAGAGGCGTCCCAAACATTGGGGTGGCTGTATCTTTTTGATTTTAATTTCCCTAAGCTATAGGACCTTAAGTGGATGTGCCCTAGGCTCTGTTGCTTTGTTTTTTAGACGTTTCAGGAAACACCATACACTTCTCCCGAGTGTCTGTTGGCAATTTACATCCCGCCCATCAGCATAACAAGGCTCCCAGTTCTCCATGGCCTGTCCTGCCTTTCTGGATTTTACACTTTTTTCAGATGGCCCTTTTGACCGGGGGGAAGTGAGACTTCATTGTAGTGCAGATTTCCTTTGCAAGCTTGCTTGGTTGGCCAAAAAGGGCGTATGCGTTTTTCCCTGAATATATTCAGGAAAAAACGCATACGCCCTTTTTGGCCAAGTGCATCATTGTGGACGTTCTGCCTCTTTTCCTATGCTTTCAATGCAATTCCAGTCTACCTCCTGAAATCGGTTTCCTGCAATTCTGCCCCGCTTTCAAGTCCTCTTGGCAGCTTACTTCAGTATATTTTTGGACGATAGTTGTCATTTATAACTCTGCAGGTTTGTGAATTACAGTGCCCCTGAGCTCCTTTCTTCAACTCGCTTTCTTGTGAGCTGGCTGCAACACCGCAGGATGGCTTCAAGCCCTAATCTGGTTCCGGCACGGCACGCTGAGCCTTTGGTTATTTCCTCTTCCTGGTGGGAAATGAGAGTTAAATTTGCCCGTCCAGACACCTCCAGCTAGTCTCTCATTGGTTCTCGCTATTCCTGTTCATCTTCCGCAGAAATTGCAAACTGGGCCAAACAGGAGGTTAAAGGGACTGACTCTCCAAGTCGGGAGAGTGTTAGTAAAGCGTCTGGAATGTTGCACCCGAGTACCAGGGTACGAAAACTGAGACATATTTGAACACGTCTCCCGTTCACATGGTTGATCATACTCTAGGTTCCACATGCATGTTTTAGCTGAAGGAAGAATACCTTAAACCTGGATAGTTGAAACCCGTGGAATGGGTACCATGCAATATGACTTCAAAGGGTCTTCATTTGCTCACCGAACCTCTCCAATCCTATCACTGCTGCGATTATGTCCCTGTACACATGCTTGATTCTGTTTCGGAGACATAGCAATCCATAGGTTTTAAGATACTTAAGAGTCAGGTACATTCTTAGGCATTTAATATGCGGTGTTGAGTCCATTTCGTTGAGCAAGGAGTAGCTCTTGTCTATTCCATATTTGTCTTAAGGAACTTTATCTGTGCTCATTTCAATCTCTGGTTTTATGCAGCATCCCAACTCACCTTTACCCTTAAACAAGCATAAGTTGGTTTTCTAAATTTGAGACCCTGTTCTGTTCTGTAATTCAATTCCTGTGTAGCCAAGTTTACATTCCGTGTATTACTGATATCTTATGATGTTTCTTTTTCTGTGTGACTTATTTCAGTTAGAATCATCGTACCTGAATCCACTCATTGTGCTGCTACGGGCCTGATGACATAGATTTCACTGCTGAGTGATACTGCATTGTACGTAAGTACCACAAGTTCTTTATTCATTTTTCACTTTCTGTGATATTGAACTTGTACGGTAAACGAGGTTCTTGTAAACAGAGGCGTCCCAAACATTGGGGTGGCTGTATCTTTTTGATTTTAATTTCCCTAAGCTATAGGACCATAAGTGGAAGTGCCCTAGGCTCTGTTGCTTTGTTTTTTAGACGTTTCAGGAAACACCATACACTTCTCCCGAGTGTCTGTTGGCAATTTACATCTCGCCCATCAGCATAACAAGGCTCCCAGTTCTCCATGGCCTGTCCTGCCTTTCTGGATTTTACACTTTTGTCAGATGGCCCTTTTGACCGGGGGGAAGTGAGACTTCATTGTAGTGCAGATTTCCTTTGCAAGCTTGCTTGGTTGGCCAAAAAGGGCGTATGCGTTTTTTCCTGAATATATTCAGGAAAAAACGCATACGCCCTTTTTGGCCAAGTGCATCATTGTGGACGTTCTGCCTCTTTTCCTATGCTTTCAATGCAATTCCAGTCTACCTCCTGAAATCGGTTTCCTGCAATTCTGCCCCGCTTTCAAGTCCTCTTGGCAGCCTTACTTCAGTATATTTTTGGACGATAGTTGTCATTTATAACTCTGCAGGTTTGTGAATTACAGTGCCCCTGAGCTCCTTTCTTCAACTCGCTTTCTTGTGAGCTGGCCGCAACACCGCAGGATGGCTTCAGGCCCTAATCTGGTTCCGGCACGGCACGCTGAGCCTTTGGTTATTTCCTCTTCCTGGTGGGAAATGAGAGTTAAATTTGCCCGTCCAGACACCTCCAGCTAGTCTCTCATTGGTTCTCGCTATTCCTGTTCATCTTCCGCAGAAATTGCAAACTGGGCCAAACAGGAGGTTAAAGGGACTGACTCTCCAAGTCGGGAGAGTGTTAGTAAAGCGTCTGGAATGTTGCACCCGAGTACCAGGGTACGAAAACTGAGACATATTTGAACACGTCTCCCGATCACATGGTTGATCATACTCTAGGTTCCACATGCATGTTTTAGCTGAAGGAAGAATACCTTAAACCTGGGTAGTTGAAACCCGTGGAATGGGTACCATGCAAGATGACTTCAAAGGGTCTTCATTTGCTCACCGAACCTCTCCAATCCTATCACTGCTGCGATTATGTCCCTGTACACATGCTTGATTCTCTTTCGGAGACATAGCAATCCATAGGTTTTAAGATACTTAAGAGTCAGGTACATTCTTAGGCGTTTAATATGCGGTGTTGAGTCCATTTCGTTGAGCAAGGAGTAGCTCTTGTCTATTCCATATTTGGCTTAAGGAACTTTATCTGTGCTCATTTCAATCTCTGGTTTTATGCAGCACCCCAACTCACCTTTACCCTTAAACAAGCATAAGTTGGTTTTCTAAATTTGAGACCCTGTTCTGTTCTGTAATTCAGTTCCTGTGTAGCCAAGTTTACATTCCGTGTATTACTGATATCTTATGATGTTTCTTTTTCTGTGTGACTTATTTCAGTTAGAATCATCGTACCTGAATCCACTCATTGTGCTGCTACGGGCCTGATGACATAGATTTCACTGCTGAGTGATACTGCATTGTACGTGAGTTCCACAAGTTCTTTATCCATTTTTCACTTTCTGTGATATTGAACTTGTACTGTAAAGGAGGTTGTGGTAAACAGAGGCGTCCCAAACTTTGGGGTGGCTGTGTCTTTTTGATTTTAATTTCCCTAAGCTATAGGACCATAAGTGGAAGTGCCCTAGGCTCTGTTGCTTTGTTTTTTAGATGTTTCAGGAAACACCATACACGTCTCCCAAGTGGCTCCTGGCAATTTACATCCCGCCCATCAGCATAAGAAGGCTCCCAGTTCTCCATGCCCTGTCGTGCCTTTATGGATTTTACACTTTTTTCAGATGGCCCTTTTGACCAGGTGGAAGTGAGACTTCATTGTAGTGCACATTTCCTTTGCAAGCTTGCTTGGTTGGCCAAAAAGTGTGTATGCGTTTTTTCCTGAATATATTCAGGAAAAAACACATACGCCCTTTTTGGCCAAGTGCATCATTGTCGAGGTTCTGACTCTCTTCATATGTTTTCAATGCAATTCCAGTCTACCTCCTGAAATCGGTTTCCTGCAATTCTGCCTTGCTTTCAATGTCTCTTCATAGCCTTACCTCAATATATTTTTTGAAAATAGTTGGCCTTTATAACTCTGCAGGTTTTTGAATTGCGGTGGCCCTTAGCCCCACTTTTCAGCTCTTATTTTTGTGGTCTTGCCCCATAACCACAGGATTCCTTGAAGCCCTATTTTTCTTCTGGGGCACCTTGCTGTGCCTTTGGTTAATTCTTCTTACTGATGTGGCATTAGAGTGACATGTGCCCATTGAAACCACTACAGCTTGTTTCTCACTGGTTCCCCCTATTCCCATTCATCCTCCACACTAACTGCAGACTGTGCGATACCAGAACTTAAAGGCATTGACTCCATGTGGGGATGTTGTTAGTAAAGCGGCTGGAATGTCGATCCGCAGCCCCAGGAGAGGAAAAATGAGGTGCGTTTTAGAAACCTTTCCCGATCATATGGTATACCAGTCGCTGGGTTTCCCAAGCATGGTTTAGCTGTAGGAAGATTCCCTTCAACCTGGAGTGTTGGGACCCTTGGACTGAGTAGCATGAAGTATTGCATTAAACTTTCGGCAGTTGCTCACCAAAGCTCACCAATCCTCTCAGCCCCAAGTGTCCAGCCTTATGTCTTATCCAGCTGTGGGTTTATATGTGGTCAATCCAGGTTGCAATCCAGGTTGCATCACAGCCCCTGAGCGAATTTTGTAAGAATTTTTCTCTCTTTCATTGTTTCAGCGTTTTCTTTTTAAAATTTATTTCTATAATGGGGTTTAGCTCATTTTCACTGCTGTGTTTGTGCCGCTCTGCACACACTTGATTCCCTTATGGAGATATATCAATACATGGGTTTTAAGATTCTTATTACTCAGATATATTTCTCTGCGGTGTATAGGGTGTGTTGAGGCCAGTTCATTGAGCAAGGTGTAGATCTTGTCTAATACCTATTTGGTTTATTGAACGGTATCTGTGCTAATTTCAAACTCTGGTTTTATGCATCACCCTACCTCTCCTTTCCCCTTAAGCTGACATAAGTGTGTTTTCTAAATGTGAGACACTGTTCTGTTCTGTAATTCATTTCTTGTGCAGCCATATTTACCCTCCCTCTATAAGTGATATCTTATGATATGTTTCTTTTTCTGTTTGACTTATTTCAAGTAGTATTATCGGACCTAAATCCACTCTTTATCCTTCTACTAGCCTTATTACATTGATTTCATGGTGAAGAGATATTCCATTGTACATAAGTACCACATCTTCTTTATCCATTGTTCTCTTTCCTGGGATATTTAAGGTGTACTGAAGTTGAGGTTCTTGTAAACAGAGTAGCCCTAAACTGTGGTGTGCTTGTGTCTTGTTGATTTTTAGACTTCCCTAGATATACTCCCATGATTGGAAGTGTCCTATGCTCTGTAGCTCTGTTTTTTAGATGATTTAGGAACCACCATACACTTCTCCAGAGTGGCTCTCGGCAGTTCACACACTGCCCATCAGTGTATAAAGGCTCCCTGTTCTCCATGGCCTGTCCTGCCTTTCTGGATTTTACACTTTTTTAGGATGGCCCTTTTGACCGGTGGGAAGTGAGACTTCTTTGTTGTGCACATTTGCATTGCTTACTTGCTTCGTTGCCCATAAAGTGCGTATGCGTTTTTTCCTGGATATAATCAGGAAAAAACGCATACGCCCTTTTGGGCCAACTGCATCATTGTCGAAATTCTGCCGCTTTTCATGTGCATTAAAGACGAGTCCAATCTATCTCTTGAAATCTGTTTCTTGCAATTCTGTCTTGCATTCAGATCCTCTTCTTTGCCTTACCTCAACATATTTTTGGACATTAGTTTTCATTTATAACTCTGCAGGTTTGTGAATTGCAGTGACCCTGAGCTCCATTTTTTAAGTTGCTCTTTTGTGAGCTGGCCTCAAACCCGCAGGATTGCTTCAGGCCCTATTTTGGCTCCGGCGAGGCAGGCTGAGCCTTTCTTTAATTCTTATTCTTAATGGGAAATTAGAGTGATATGTGCCCGTCCAAACCCCTACAACTATTCTCTCATTGGTTCCCCCTCTTCCCGTTCATCCTCCTCACAATTTGCAAAATGTGTGAAACAGAAGTTTAAATGTGCTGATTCTCCAAGTGGGGAGATTCTAAGTAACATGGCTGGAATGGTGAACAGGAGCACCAGGAGAGGATAAATGAGGTGCATTTTAGACACATCTCCCGATCACATGGTGTACAGTCCTCTGGGTTTTCCATGCATGTTTTAGCTGTAGGAAGATCCCTTGAACCTGCAGATTTGGGACCCATTGAATGGGTACCAGGTAGTATTACTTTAAAGGGTGTGCATTTCCTCACCAACCTCACATTTCTCTTAGCGCAAACAGTTTCCAGCCTTATGTCTCATCCTGCTGTGGGTCTAGATGTGTTCAATCCATGTTGAATCACCGTCCCTGAGGAAAAGTTGTAAGAGGTTTTCTCTGTCTCTCTGTCTTTTATTTTTTTCAATTTATTACTATATTGGTTACAGCTGATTTTCAAAGCTCTGTTTCTTGCTGCTGTACATCCACTTGATTCACGTACAGAGAGTCATCAATAAATTCTTTTTCAGATTCTTACCAGTCGTATATATTCTTTTCCGGTGACTTGAGTGTGCTGAGTGCAGTTCTTTTAGCTACCGTGTAGGCCTTGTTGATTATCAGTTTGGTATTTGGAATGGTATCTTTGCTAATTTCAACCTCCTGGATGATGCCTCACCCCTCCCCACCTTTCCCGTTTAGCAGCCTTATGCGTGTTTTCTACATATTTGACTATGTTTTTGTTTTGTAATTTATTTCATGTGTAGCCATTTTGGATTCCACCTTTAAGTGATATCTTATGATATGTGTCTTTTTCTTTTTGAATTCTGTCACTTAGAATGATCATACGTAACTCCTCCGGAGTTGTTACAACTGGCCATATTTCATTGATTTCCAGGCTGAATAATATTCCACTCTACCTAAGTACCACATCTCTATCCATTTTTTCCCTCCAGAGACATTTAAGTTATATCCTAGTCGAGGATCTTTTAAACAGAGAGGGGGTAAACATTGGGGTGCCTGTGTCCTCTCGATTTTTGTTTTTCCCAAGATATACGCCCATGAGTGCAAGTGCCCTATGCTCTGTAGCTCATTTTTTAGATGCTTTAGTAAACACAATACACTTCTCCAGAATGGCCGTTGGCAATATACATTTCCACTATAAGTCTCACAGGGCTCCCTCTTCTCGTTGCCCTGTCCTGCATTTCTGTTGTTTACGCTTTATGAGGATGGCTCTTCTGACTGATGCGAAGTGATATCTTTTGTAGTATTGACTTCCAGTGCCCACCTGTTTGGTTGGCTAAAAAAGTGTATGCCCTTTTCTTGAATATATACAGAAAAAAACGCATACACCCTTTTTGGCCAACTGCAATGTTGGCAATGTTGGCAATGTTCAGCTCCTTTTCTTGTGCTTAATGGCGAGTCCTTTCTACCTCCTCAAATCCCTTTCCTGCCATTCTCCCTTGCTTACAAGTCCTTTTCTCTGACTTTCCTCAAGACATTTTTCAGTGATGGATATTTTCAACTCTGCAGTTTTGTGAATTTTACTGCCCCTGAGTTCCATTGTTCAACTTGTGTTTATGGGAACTGGCCACAAAGCAGCGGGATTTCCTCAAGCCCTATACTGTTTCCATGGGCAACCCTAGCCTTTGGTCAATTCGTCTTCCTGATTGGAAATTAGAGTGACATGTGCCTGTCTGAACACCTAGGACTTGTCTCTCATTGTTCCTCATCCTTCCGCTTCATCCTCTGGACAAATTCCAAACTGTACGCAACAGGATGTTGACAGTGCTGACATCTCCAAGTGGGGAGACTGTTAGTAAAGACGCTGGAGGGGTGAACCCGAGCACCAGGAGATGAGATGCCTTTTCCAAACTCTTCCCGATCAGACGGTATACCATCCTCTGGGTGTGACAGACATGTTTTAGCAGTAGGAAGAGTCCCATTCATGTAAGGAGAACACCAGGGCTTTTTCAAAATCAGTGTCTCCCCGAAACCCAAACTGGGGAAGTTTTTAAGCTACGGCTACACATATGTTCATTAAGGGCCTTGGGAAGTAGGCAGAGTCCAAACTTTAGATGATTGAAGTCTTCAGGGTCAGAAGCACTCACCACCAGCTTCCCTTAGGCTACACTTTAACTATCATTGATAGATGATGTCAATAAAAATATCTATTCTTTTTCAGATTATTTCCCCTTATAGGTTATTGCAAAATGTTGAGTGTAGTTCCCTGTGCTATACAGTAGTTCCTTGTTGATGATTTATTTTATACATAGCAGTGTGTATGTGTTAATTCCAAACTGTTAATTTATCCCTCCTCCCACCTTTCCCCTTTGGTAATAATAAATTATAAGATTTTATACTTCTCAGAAATGGGGGAGCTGAAAGAGAGGTATCATTTTCAATGGAAAAGCATTTAAAACAAGATTGAAGGTTTAACCAAGATTATTAGATGTACATCCTTGGAAAGAAATCACTTCGTTTCTCTAATATTGACCTGACAAATAAGACAAACCTTTTCACTGAACTTGCTTATAAAAAGTGATGGAAATATCAAATGGAAGTGTTAGAAACATCTTATTTTACCCGAGCCTTATACACTGTTCTATGTTAACTACAGTTTGGCTCACACATCTGTTCATTGAGGTTACAATAGTCTCAATTTCTGTTACTGATCCTCCAGAGTGGACCCCAACAAGTGTCCCCCTGCCCAGTGTCATTGGGGCCAACAGATCGAGACTGAGTTTGGTTCACAAGCAAAGGAAACTTTATATTTTGATCAGAGAATGGAGAGGTGAGAGCATGCACTACCCCGTGGGCTGTGGGCTGGGCTGCTGTGTAGAGATCCTGTCAGAGTCAGTGGGAGGGAGGGAGGCGGCAGAGCTCTCGAGGGCCGGGTTGGCTGTAGCTCAGGCTCTATATCGTGGAGTCTGCACTGGGCCCCAGGAGCTGAGGTGTCGACCCAGCCATTCTGCACTAGGAAATCTGGTCTGAAGTGCCGGGTGTGGAACCTCTGCATGCGGGACCCTAGGAGCACGTGAAATTAGACAAAGCACAAAGGATAAAAAAGGTTAGACTTGACTTTATTGCCCAGATTCTATTTTTATCTCCCAGGGATTTTTAATGGGCTTTGCTGGGGACAAACCCCTCCTCTGCCTTTTGTCCCGTTCCTCATTCTTGGAGTGCTGAGGGTGCAGACCCTTCTTCTGTAACTGCTGAGTGCTGAGTTGGGAGCCCTCATACCCTGGGGCGAGGGTCAGAGCTTCTCCCCAGCAGCCTCCCGGTGACGTTGATTGTCCCCAGGACCCCTGCCTCCCTGCTCGTCCACCTGAGCACCAGCATTGGAAGTGTTATAGATTCTAATGACCTTTAAGGGTCCAGGAAAGAGATGTGCAGAGACGCTGTGGGGGCCGGTTTCACCCCGCCCCACATTTGTTCGGCCACCTTAGGCTGACCGTTTCTGCCAGCCTAGATGCTCTGACCAGTAGTCTGCGCTTTCTTCAATTAGGCCCCTGAATTAACGTACAAACAGCACCAGGTGTCAGAGCCCTGCCCGCTCAACTCCCAGACAGTCCAGGGTCAGTGGTGATAAGGACCATGATGGCTACTGAGTCAACAGCCTTTTGAAGTAAACAGGAGTCCAGCCGGTCTTATTGGCCACCATCATCACGGTGTCTGTAGGCTTTTCTATGGTGACAGTGTGGTATACTGTTCCCCCGCCAAGATTATTAGCTCCCCTCTGGGTGCAGTAAGTCCTGCAAGCAGTAGTCTACTCTTTTGGGACACACTCTTGTTGTTTTATGAGAGAAACTCCAGGTCAAGTGATGTTCACACGAGTCGTCATGGTGCCCTGTTGCCCCCGGTTATCTCTCTGGATGTTGGAGTTGGAGGGCCTCCTCACTCGAGGTCGGTGTGCCCACGGAGCGAACCCTGCAACTTCAGGGCATGGTTGGTGGTTAGGATCACCACGTGGGGTCCTTTTCCCTTAGGAGGGAGGTGGCCTTTTGGGCTGCTGATTTCCAGGTTTTTAGATACCGCCAGTATCTTGGCCAGATGTGGCAGTGGGCCAAGCTCCTTAGTGACCGTAGTTTATCCTACCTGGATGGCATTCTTGCATTGTTCCATTTCAAGTGATCCCAGTTTTTGCACTAATTCTCCAATGGCGATTCACCTTTCACCGGGAATGTAAAGGTCAAAGGGTTTAGCTAAATTAGGGAGTTCCAGGGCAAGGGTCTGAATTGACTGCTCTTTCCATTCTTGAAAGGCCACTTCTGGATTCTATTCAAAAGGATCATCATCTTTTCCTTTCAGTGTTTCATATAGAGGCCCAGCTAGTAGACTGTAGTTAGGGATCCAGAAGCAGCAAACCCTGGCCTCCCCAGGAACCCCTAAGCTGTCTTCTAGTTTTAGAAAGGGGTAAGGCTGAAAATGGTTTCTTCCCTTTCCTGGGATGGGCTTCTCTGACCTTGTGTGAGAATGAAGCCCAGGCAGGTCACCGCAGTCTGTGATATTTGAGCTTTTTCTTGGACAACTTCTATCCTTTATTGGCTTGGTAGTTCAGAGGCCTCCTTAGTAGGGCTGGCGATCAGAATGTCGTCTGCATATTGAAGGAGGGTTTCCTTTTCCAGAGGTAGAACTTTTAGGTCTTTAGCTAAGCTTTCCCCAAAGACGGTGTGGGAATTTTTGCACCCTTGGGGCCAGACGGCCCGGAAGTATTGTTTTAGTTGTATGTTGAGTCCTGCCACTCACAAGCCAAAATTTCTTGTGACTCTGGGACTAATGGAATACAAAAGAAGGCATCATTGAAGACTAATACAGAATACCATGTCCTGGTGGTTGGTAGAATGACCAGCAGGGTGTAGGAATTAGGAGCAACTGGAGGTATATCCTCGGTGGCTTCACTGACTGTCCTGACATCCTTTACCAGGTCCCCAGCAGCCCATGGGGCTCTCGTGGTCAGACCAATCGCAGAATATGGAGCTCACCTGGGCAGGTACCCCACCCCCACCCCAGCCCACGGGGCTCTTGTGATCAGGCCCCTCCCAGGATACAGAGCTACCCTTGCAGGTACCGTGGCAGGGCTGGGCACACAGGAACCGTGCACATAGCCCTCATTGCAGAGCACCCCCAGCTCACCTGTCGCTCAGAGCTGACACAGAGCACCTCAGAGCAGGACTTGAACTAACAAACAGCAGCTGCGACAGGTCTGTGACCCTGGGCATCACTCCGTGAGGCCTCCCTCCACCTGGTCTTCCAGAGACTTCCACTGCACCCGGGGCACCAGGCCTCTGTCTCCAACCACCACCCACCCCTCCTTTCCCTGACTCCTGGGTTCCTCTCATTAGGAGAGGGTTTTCTTGAAGTTGTCTCCCACTCATGGGCCAGATAAAATGATTAGAAAACAAGCCAAAGCTGCAGCCCCTTGTCTATCCTGACTCTCAGGAGCCCACACCTGTTCCTTGGACCTGGCCGGTTCAGCAAGTTCCATTTTCTGCAACTGTGAGCCCCTGAGGGGTGATGATTGGCTGACCTGGGCAGCCTTACCGTGCCGGCCAGCCCTCCCCAGGTGTGCCTGGGTTGAGATCAATATAAATACCACTCCAGGCAGCAAGAGCCCCTGCAGCCGTGCCTGACGCCATTTTCTCTGCCCTGTCAGCAGTCTCGGGGCTGGGCTGGTGGGAGGGAGTGAGAGGCCACGGCTTTGTGGGTGGCCCAGTGTGAGTGGGGCTCTGCTGGACTTTCTGCAGCAGTTGCCAGGCTGCCACCTGCTAAAGAAGAGGATGTGTCACCCATACCTGCTGCTGGAATTTCTCCCTGGGCAGAGGTGAGGAAGGAAAAAAGCAGTGGGGGCAGGGACAGGACGGGTATCTCAGGCAGGGAAATGGAAATCTTCCAGAAGAGCACCCAGGGCCAGGACCATCCTGGCTGGCCTGCAGGCACCAAGTCGGCCGGCATGCTGTCACTCGTGTGGCTCTATGGCCCTTCCTCTAGGCTTTCAAGTCCTTGTATATATTCAGGTGTTTTACCTGGGACGGGTGGGAATAGTTCAGCAGCAACTGGCCTGGGGCTCAGCTCACGTTTACTCACAGATGCCTCGGCACGGTGCCCCAGCTTTGCAATGAGGACGCTTGTTGCGTGGGGGCTGCTGGCTGAATGGGAGACGATTCCCCACCACTGACCAACTTCAGAATTGTTTACAACTGGAGCAAGTGCCCTGATACGGTTTTCCTCTGTGTAACTGGTGGGTTCTGTGTTTTTTTCTCTTTTTCGTTTTTGGTTCAAGGTAGATTTTATTCCTCTTTTTTGTATTTACAGATATAAGCATGGAAATAATTTATTCATATAAATACATGTATGTGCAGGGAATAATTGTTTTTTCTGTTTTATTTTTTAAATTTTATTTCTTTTTAATTTTGAATTTTATTTTATATTTTTATACAGCAGGTTCTTATTGGTTATCTATTTTATACATATAAATGTATACATGCCAATCCCAGTCTCTCAACTCCTCCCACCACCACCCCCCCAACAGCTTTCCCCCCTTGTTGTCCATACGTTTGTTGTCTACATCTGTTGCTCTATTTATGCCTTGCAAAATGGTTAATCTGTACAGTTTTTCTAGGTTCCACATATATGCATGAATATACCAGATTTGTTTTTCTCTTTCTGACTTACTTCACTCTGTATGACAGTCTCTAGATCCATCGACGTCTCTACAAATGACCCAATTTCATTCCTTTTCATGGCTTAGTAATATTCCATTTTATATATGTACCACAGCTTTATGCATTCGTCTGTCTGTGGGCATTTAGGTTGCTTCCATTACCTCGATATTGTAAATAGTGATGCAATGAACATTGCGGTGAATGACTCTTTTTGATTTATGGTTTTGTCTGGGTATATGTCCAGTACTGGGATTGCTGTATCATATGGTAATTCTATTGTTAGTTTCTTAAGAAATTCCATATTGTTCTCCATAATGACTGTATCAATTTATATTCCCAACAATAGTGGAAGAGGGTTCCTTTTCTCCACACCCTTTCCAGCATTTTTTGTTTGTAGATTTTCTATGATGCCTATTCTACCAGGTGTGAGGTGATACCTCATTGTTGAATCCATTTCGTTGAGCAAGGGGTAGGTCTTGTCTATTACATATTTGGCTTATGGAACGGTATCTGTGCTAATTTCAAACTCTGCTTTTATGCAGCACCCCAACTCACCTTCCCCCTTAAGCAAGCATAAGTTGGTTTTCTAAATTTGAGACCCTGTTCTGTTTTGTAATTCAGTTCATGTGTAGCCAAGTTCACATTCCGTGTATTAGTGATACCTTATGATGTTTCTTTTTCTGTGTGACTTATTTCACTTAGAATCATCGTGCCTCAATCCACTCATTATGCTGGTACGGGCCTGGTGACATAGATTACATTGCTGAGTGGTATTCTGTTGTACATAAGTACCGCAACTTCTTTATCCATTATTTGCTCTCTGGGATATTTAACTTGTGCCGCAGAAGAGATTCCTGTAAAAAGAGCCGTCCCAAATTTTGGGGTGGCTGTGTCTTTTTGATTTTAATTTCCCTAAGCTATAGGACCATAAGTGGAAGTGCCCTAGGCTCTGTTGCTTTGTTTTTTAGATGTTTCAGGAAACACCATACACTTCTACAGAGCGGCTGTTGGGAATTTACATCCCGCCCATCAGCATAACAAGGCTCCCAGTTCTCCGTGGCCTGTTCTGCCTTTCTGGATTTTACACTTTTTTCAGATGGCCCTTTTGACCGGGGGGGGGGGAAGTGAGACTTCATTGTAGTGCAGATTTCCTTTGCAAGCTTGCTTGGTTGGCCAAAAAGGGCGTATGCGTTTTTTCCTGAATATATTCAGGAAAAAACGCATACGCACTTTTTGGCCAAGTGCATCATTGTGGACGTTCTGCCTCTTTTCCTATGCTTTCAATGCAATTCCAGTCTACCTCCTGAAATCGGTTTCCTGCAATTCTGCCCCGCTTTCAAGTCCTCTTGGCAGCCTTACTTCAGTATATTTTTGGACGATAGTTGTCATTTATAACTCTGCAGGTTTGTGAATTACAGTGCCCCTGAGCTCCTTTCTTCAACTCGTTTTCTTGTGAGCTGGCCACAACACCGCAGGATGGCTTCAGGCCCTAATCTGGTTCCGGCACGGCACGCTGAGCCTTTGGTTAATTCCTCTTCCTGGTGGGAAATGAGAGTTAAATTTGCCCGTCCAGACACCTCCAGCTAGTCTCTCATTGGTTCTCGCTATTCCTGTTCATCTTCCGCAGAAATTGCAAACTGGGCCAAACAGGAGGTTAAAGGCACTGACTCTCCAAGTGGGGAGAGTGTTAGTAAAGCGTCTGGAATGTTGCACCCGAGTACCAGGGTACGAAAACTGAGACATATTTGAACACGTCTCCCGATCACATGGTTGATCATACTCTAGGTTCCACATGCATGTTTTAGCTGAAGGAAGAATACCTTAAACCTGGGTAGTTGAAACCCGTGGAATGGGTACCATGCAATATGACTTCAAAGGGTCTTCATTTGCTCACCGAACCTCTCCAATCCTATCACTGCTGCGTTTATGCCCCTGTACACACGCTTGATTCTCTTTTGGAGACATAGCAATCCATAGGATTTAAGATACTTACTAGTCAGGTACATTCTTAGGCGTTTATTATGCGGTGTTGAGTCCATTTCGTTGAGCAAGGAGTAGCTCTTGTCTATTCCGTATTTGGCTTAAGGAACTTTATCTGTGCTCATTTCAATCTCTGCTTTTATGCAGCACCCCAACTCACCTTTCCCCTTAAGCAAGCATAAGTTGGTTTTCTAAATTTGAGACCCTGTTCTGTTCTGTAATTCAGTTCCAGTGTAGCCCAGTTTACATTCCGTGTATTAGTGATATCTTATGATGTTTCTTTTTCTGTGTGACTTATTTCAGTTAGAATCATCGTACCTGAATCCACTCATTATGCTGCTACGGGCCTGATGACATAGATTTCATTGCTGAGTGATACTGCATTGTACATAAGTACCACAAGTTCTTTATCCATTTTTCACTTTCTGTGATATTGAACTTGTACGGTAAACGAGGTTCTTGTAAACAGAGGTGTCCCAAACTTGGGGTGGCTGTGTCTTTTTGATTTTAATTTCCCTAAACTATTGGACCATAAGTGGAAGTGCCCTAGGCTCTGTTGCTTTGTTTTTTAGATGTTTCAGGAAACACCATACACTTCTCCCGAGTGTCTGTTGGCAATTTACATCCCGCCCATCAGCATAACAAGGCTCCCAGTTCTCCATGGCCTGTCCTGCCTTTCTGGATTTTACACTTTTTGCAGATGGCCCTTTTGACCCGGGGGAAGTGAGACTTCATTGTAGTGCAGATTTCCTTTGCAAGCTTGCTTGGTTGGCCAAAAAGGGCGTATGCGTTTTTTCCTGAATATATTCAGGAAAAAACGCATACGCCCTTTTTGGCCAAGTGCATCATTGTGGACGTTCTGCCTCTTTTCCTATGCTTTCAATGCAATTCCAGTCTACCTCCTGAAATCGGTTTCCTGCAATTCTGCCCCGCTTTCAAGTCCTCTTGGCAGCCTTACTTCAGTATATTTTTGGACGATAGCTGTCATTTATAACTCTGCAGGTTTGTGAATTACAGTGCCCCTGAGCTCCTATCTTCAACTCGCTTTCTTGTGAGCTGGCCGCAACACCGCAGGATGGCTTCAGGCCCTAATCTGGTTCCGGCACGGCACGCTGAGCCTTTGGTTAATTCCTCTTCCTGGTGGGAAATGAGAGTTAAATTTGCCCGTCCAGACACCTCCAGCTAGTCTCTCATTGGTTCTCCCTATTCCTGTTCATCTTCCGCAGAAATTGCAAACTGGCCCAAACAGGTGGTTAAAGGCGCTGACACTCCAAGTGGGGAGAGTGTTAGTAAAGCGTCTGGAATGTTGCACCCGAGTACCAGGGGAGGAAAACTGAGACATATTTGAACACGTCTCCCGTTCACACGGTTGATCATACTCTGGGTTCCACATGCATGTTTTAGCTGAAGGAAGAATACCTTAAACCTGGGTAGTTGAAACCCGTGGAATGGGTACCATGCAATATGACTTCAAAGGGTCTTCATTTGCTCACCGAACCTCTCCAATCCTATCACTGCTGCGTTTATGCCCCTGTACACACGCTTGATTCTCTTTTGGAGACATAGCAATCCATAGGTTTTAAGATACTTACTAGTCAGGTACATTCTTAGGCGTTTAATATGGGGTGTTGAGTCCATTTCGTTGAGCAAGGAGTAGCTCTTGTCTATTCCATATTTGGCTTAAGGAACTTTATCTGTGCTCATTTCAATCTCTGGTTTTATGCAGCACCCCAACTCACCTTTCCCCTTAAGCAAGCATAAGTTGGTTTTCTAAATTTGAGACCCTGTTCTGTATTGGAATTCAGTTCCTGTGTAGCCAAGTTTACATTCCGTGTATTACTGATATCTTATGATGTTTCTTTTTCTGTGTGACTTATTTCAGTTAGAATCATCATACCTGAATCCACTCATTGTGCTGCTAAGGGCCTGATGACATAGATTTCATTGCTGAGTGATATTGCTTTGTAAGTAAATACCACAACTTCTTTAACCATTTTTCACTTTCTGCGATGTTGAACTTGTACTGTAAACGAGGTTCTTGTAAACAGAGCCGTTCCAAACTTTGGGGTGGCTGTGTCTTTTTGATTTTAATTTCCCTAAGCTATAGGACCATAAGTGGAAGTGCCCTAGGCTCTGTTGCTTTGTTTTTTAGATGTTTCAGGAAACACCATACACTTCTCCCCAGTGTCTGTTGGCAATTTACATCCCACCCATCAGCATAACAAGGCTCCCAGTTCTCCATGGCCTGTCCTGCCTTTCTGGATTTTACACTTTTTTCAGATGGCCCTTTTGACTGGGGGGAAGTGAGACTTCATTGTAGTACAGATTTCCTTTGCAAGTTTGCTTGGTTGGCCAAAATGGCCGTATGCGTTTTTTCCTGAATATATTCAGGAAAAAACGCATACGCCCTTTTTGGCCAAGTGCATCATTGTGGACGTTCTGCCTCTTTTCCTATGCTTTCAATGCAATTCCAGTCTACCTCCTGAAATCGGTTTCCTGCAATTCTGCCCCGCTTTCAAGTCCTCTTGGCAGCCTTACTTCAGTATATTTTTGGACGATAGTTGTCATTTATAACTCTGCAGGTTTGTGAATTACAGTGCCCCTGAGCTCCATTCTTCAACTCGCTTTCTTGTGAGCTGGCCGCAACAGCGCAGGATGGCTTCAGGCCCTAATCTGGTTCCGGCACGGCACGCTGAGCCTTTGGTTAATTCCTCTTCCTGGTGGGAAATGAGAGTTAAATTTGCCCGTCCAGACACCTCCAGCTAGTCTCTCATTGGTTCTCGCTATTCCTGTTCATCTTCCGCAGAAATTGCAAACTGGGCCAAACAGGAGGTTAAAGGGACTGACTCTCCAAGTCGGGAGAGTGTTAGTAAAGCGTCTGGAATGTTGCACCCGAGTACCAGGGTACGAAAACTGAGACATATTTGAACACGTCTCCCGATCACATGGTTGATCATACTCTAGGTTCCACATGCATGTTTTAGCTGAAGGAACAATACCTTAAAACTGGGTAGTTGAAACCCGTGGAATGGGTACCATGCAATATGACTTCAAAGGGTCTTCATTTGCTCACCGAACCTCTCCAATCCTATCACTGCTGCGTTTATGCCCCTGTACACACGCTTGATTCTCTTTTGGAGACATAGCAATCCATAGGATTTAAGATACTTACTAGTCAGGTACATTCTTAGGCGTTTATTATGCGGTGTTGAGTCCATTTCGTTGAGCAAGGAGTAGCTCTTGTCTATTCCGTATTTGGCTTAAGGAACTTTATCTGTGCTCATTTCAATCTCTGCTTTTATGCAGCACCCCAACTCACCTTTCCCCTTAAGCAAGCATAAGTTGGTTTTCTAAATTTGAGACCCTGTTCTGTTCTGTAATTCAGTTCCTGTGTAGCCCAGTTTACATTCCGTGTATTAGTGATATCTTATGATGTTTCTTTTTCTGTGTGACTTATTTCAGTTAGAATCATCGTACCTGAATCCACTCATTATGCTGCTAAGGGCCTGATGACATAGATTTCATTGCTGAGTGATACTGCATTGTACATAAGTACCACAAGTTCTTTATCCATTTTTCACTTTCTGTGATATTGAACTTGTACGGTAAACGAGGTTCTTGTAAACAGAGGCGTCCCAAACTTTGGGGTGGCTGTGTCTTTTTGATTTTAATTTCCCTAAACTATTGGACCATAAGTGGAAGTGCCCTACGCTCTGTTGTTTTGTTTTTTAGATGTTTCAGGAAACACCATACACTTCTCCCGAGTGTCTGTTGGCAATTTACATCCCGCCCATCAGCATAACAAGGCTCCCAGTTCTCCATGGCCTGTCCTGCCTTTCTGGATTTTACACTTTTTTCAGATGGTCCTTTTGACCGGGGGGAAGTGAGACTTCATTGTAGTGCAGATTTCCTTTGCAAGCTTGCTTGGTTGGCCAAAAAGGGCGTATGCGTTTTTTCCTGAATATATTCAGGAAAAAACGCATACGCCCTTTTTGGCCAAGTGCATCATTGTGGACTTTCTGCCTCTTTTCCTATGCTTTCAATGCAATTCCAGTCTACCTCCTGAAATCGGTTTCCTGCAATTCTGCCCCGCTTTCAAGTCCTCTTGGCAGCCTTACTTCAGTATATTTTTGGACGATAGTTGTCATTTATAACTCTGCAGGTTTGTGAATTACAGTGCCCCTGAGCTCCTTTCTTCAACTCGCTTTCTTGTGAGCTGGCCGCAACACCGCAGGATGGCTTCAGGCCCTAATCTGGTTCCGGCACGGCATGCTGAGCCTTTGGTTAATTCCTCTTCCTGGTGGGAAATGAGAGTTAAATTTGCCCGTCCAGACACCTCCAGCTAGTCTCTCATTGGTTCTCGCTATTCCTGTTCATCTTCCGCAGAAATTGCAAACTGGGCCAAACAGGAGGTTAAAGGCACTGACTCTCCAAGTGGGGAGAGTGTTAGTAAAGCGTCTGGAATGTTGCACCCGAGTACCAGGGTACGAAAACTGAGACATATTTGAACACGTCTCCCGATCACATGGTTGATCATACTCTAGGTTCCACATGCATGTTTTAGCTGAAGGAAGAATACCTTAAACCTGGGTAGTTGAAACCCGTGGAATGGGTACCATGCAATATGACTTCAAAGGGTCTTCATTTGCTCACCGAACCTCTCCAATCCTATCACTGCTGCGTTTATGCCCCTGTACACACGCTTGATTCTCTTTTGGAGACATAGCAATCCATAGGATTTAAGATACTTACTAGTCAGGTACATTCTTAGGCGTTTATTATGCGGTGTTGAGTCCATTTCGTTGAGCAAGGAGTAGCTCTTGTCTATTCCGTATTTGGCTTAAGGAACTTTATCTGTGCTCATTTCAATCTCTGCTTTTATGCAGCACCCCAACTCACCTTTCCCCTTAAGCAAGCATAAGTTGGTTTTCTAAATTTGAGACCCTGTTCTGTTCTGTAATTCAGTTCCAGTGTAGCCCAGTTTACATTCCGTGTATTAGTGATATCTTATGATGTTTCTTTTTCTGTGTGACTTATTTCAGTTAGAATCATCGTACCTGAATCCACTCATTATGCTGCTACGGGCCTGATGACATAGATTTCATTGCTGAGTGATACTGCATTGTACATAAGTACCACAAGTTCTTTATCCATTTTTCACTTTCTGTGATATTGAACTTGTACGGTAAACGAGGTTCTTGTAAACAGAGGTGTCCCAAACTTGGGGTGGCTGTGTCTTTTTGATTTTAATTTCCCTAAACTATTGGACCATAAGTGGAAGTGCCCTAGGCTCTGTTGCTTTGTTTTTTAGATGTTTCAGGAAACACCATACACTTCTCCCGAGTGTCTGTTGGCAATTTACATCCCGCCCATCAGCATAACAAGGCTCCCAGTTCTCCATGGCCTGTCCTGCCTTTCTGGATTTTACACTTTTTGCAGATGGCCCTTTTGACCCGGGGGAAGTGAGACTTCATTGTAGTGCAGATTTCCTTTGCAAGCTTGCTTGGTTGGCCAAAAAGGGCGTATGCGTTTTTTCCTGAATATATTCAGGAAAAAACGCATACGCCCTTTTTGGCCAAGTGCATCATTGTGGACGTTCTGCCTCTTTTCCTATGCTTTCAATGCAATTCCAGTCTACCTCCTGAAATCGGTTTCCTGCAATTCTGCCCCGCTTTCAAGTCCTCTTGGCAGCCTTACTTCAGTATATTTTTGGACGATAGCTGTCATTTATAACTCTGCAGGTTTGTGAATTACAGTGCCCCTGAGCTCCTATCTTCAACTCGCTTTCTTGTGAGCTGGCCGCAACACCGCAGGATGGCTTCAGGCCCTAATCTGGTTCCGGCACGGCACGCTGAGCCTTTGGTTAATTCCTCTTCCTGGTGGGAAATGAGAGTTAAATTTGCCCGTCCAGACACCTCCAGCTAGTCTCTCATTGGTTCTCCCTATTCCTGTTCATCTTCCGCAGAAATTGCAAACTGGCCCAAACAGGTGGTTAAAGGCGCTGACACTCCAAGTGGGGAGAGTGTTAGTAAAGCGTCTGGAATGTTGCACCCGAGTACCAGGGGAGGAAAACTGAGACATATTTGAACACGTCTCCCGTTCACACGGTTGATCATACTCTGGGTTCCACATGCATGTTTTAGCTGAAGGAAGAATACCTTAAACCTGGGTAGTTGAAACCCGTGGAATGGGTACCATGCAATATGACTTCAAAGGGTCTTCATTTGCTCACCGAACCTCTCCAATCCTATCACTGCTGCGTTTATGCCCCTGTACACACGCTTGATTCTCTTTTGGAGACATAGCAATCCATAGGTTTTAAGATACTTACTAGTCAGGTACATTCTTAGGCGTTTAATATGGGGTGTTGAGTCCATTTCGTTGAGCAAGGAGTAGCTCTTGTCTATTCCATATTTGGCTTAAGGAACTTTATCTGTGCTCATTTCAATCTCTGGTTTTATGCAGCACCCCAACTCACCTTTCCCCTTAAGCAAGCATAAGTTGGTTTTCTAAATTTGAGACCCTGTTCTGTATTGGAATTCAGTTCCTGTGTAGCCAAGTTTACATTCCGTGTATTACTGATATCTTATGATGTTTCTTTTTCTGTGTGACTTATTTCAGTTAGAATCATCATACCTGAATCCACTCATTGTGCTGCTAAGGGCCTGATGACATAGATTTCATTGCTGAGTGATATTGCTTTGTAAGTAAATACCACAACTTCTTTAACCATTTTTCACTTTCTGCGATGTTGAACTTGTACTGTAAACGAGGTTCTTGTAAACAGAGCCGTTCCAAACTTTGGGGTGGCTGTGTCTTTTTGATTTTAATTTCCCTAAGCTATAGGACCATAAGTGGAAGTGCCCTAGGCTCTGTTGCTTTGTTTTTTAGATGTTTCAGGAAACACCATACACTTCTCCCCAGTGTCTGTTGGCAATTTACATCCCACCCATCAGCATAACAAGGCTCCCAGTTCTCCATGGCCTGTCCTGCCTTTCTGGATTTTACACTTTTTTCAGATGGCCCTTTTGACTGGGGGGAAGTGAGACTTCATTGTAGTACAGATTTCCTTTGCAAGTTTGCTTGGTTGGCCAAAATGGCCGTATGCGTTTTTTCCTGAATATATTCAGGAAAAAACGCATACGCCCTTTTTGGCCAAGTGCATCATTGTGGACGTTCTGCCTCTTTTCCTATGCTTTCAATGCAATTCCAGTCTACCTCCTGAAATCGGTTTCCTGCAATTCTGCCCCGCTTTCAAGTCCTCTTGGCAGCCTTACTTCAGTATATTTTTGGACGATAGTTGTCATTTATAACTCTGCAGGTTTGTGAATTACAGTGCCCCTGAGCTCCATTCTTCAACTCGCTTTCTTGTGAGCTGGCCGCAACAGCGCAGGATGGCTTCAGGCCCTAATCTGGTTCCGGCACGGCACGCTGAGCCTTTGGTTAATTCCTCTTCCTGGTGGGAAATGAGAGTTAAATTTGCCCGTCCAGACACCTCCAGCTAGTCTCTCATTGGTTCTCGCTATTCCTGTTCATCTTCCGCAGAAATTGCAAACTGGGCCAAACAGGAGGTTAAAGGGACTGACTCTCCAAGTCGGGAGAGTGTTAGTAAAGCGTCTGGAATGTTGCACCCGAGTACCAGGGTACGAAAACTGAGACATATTTGAACACGTCTCCCGATCACATGGTTGATCATACTCTAGGTTCCACATGCATGTTTTAGCTGAAGGAACAATACCTTAAAACTGGGTAGTTGAAACCCGTGGAATGGGTACCATGCAATATGACTTCAAAGGGTCTTCATTTGCTCACCGAACCTCTCCAATCCTATCACTGCTGCGTTTATGCCCCTGTACACACGCTTGATTCTCTTTTGGAGACATAGCAATCCATAGGATTTAAGATACTTACTAGTCAGGTACATTCTTAGGCGTTTATTATGCGGTGTTGAGTCCATTTCGTTGAGCAAGGAGTAGCTCTTGTCTATTCCGTATTTGGCTTAAGGAACTTTATCTGTGCTCATTTCAATCTCTGCTTTTATGCAGCACCCCAACTCACCTTTCCCCTTAAGCAAGCATAAGTTGGTTTTCTAAATTTGAGACCCTGTTCTGTTCTGTAATTCAGTTCCTGTGTAGCCCAGTTTACATTCCGTGTATTAGTGATATCTTATGATGTTTCTTTTTCTGTGTGACTTATTTCAGTTAGAATCATCGTACCTGAATCCACTCATTATGCTGCTAAGGGCCTGATGACATAGATTTCATTGCTGAGTGATACTGCATTGTACATAAGTACCACAAGTTCTTTATCCATTTTTCACTTTCTGTGATATTGAACTTGTACGGTAAACGAGGTTCTTGTAAACAGAGGCGTCCCAAACTTTGGGGTGGCTGTGTCTTTTTGATTTTAATTTCCCTAAACTATTGGACCATAAGTGGAAGTGCCCTACGCTCTGTTGTTTTGTTTTTTAGATGTTTCAGGAAACACCATACACTTCTCCCGAGTGTCTGTTGGCAATTTACATCCCGCCCATCAGCATAACAAGGCTCCCAGTTCTCCATGGCCTGTCCTGCCTTTCTGGATTTTACACTTTTTTCAGATGGTCCTTTTGACCGGGGGGAAGTGAGACTTCATTGTAGTGCAGATTTCCTTTGCAAGCTTGCTTGGTTGGCCAAAAAGGGCGTATGCGTTTTTTCCTGAATATATTCAGGAAAAAACGCATACGCCCTTTTTGGCCAAGTGCATCATTGTGGACTTTCTGCCTCTTTTCCTATGCTTTCAATGCAATTCCAGTCTACCTCCTGAAATCGGTTTCCTGCAATTCTGCCCCGCTTTCAAGTCCTCTTGGCAGCCTTACTTCAGTATATTTTTGGACGATAGTTGTCATTTATAACTCTGCAGGTTTGTGAATTACAGTGCCCCTGAGCTCCTTTCTTCAACTCGCTTTCTTGTGAGCTGGCCGCAACACCGCAGGATGGCTTCAGGCCCTAATCTGGTTCCGGCACGGCATGCTGAGCCTTTGGTTAATTCCTCTTCCTGGTGGGAAATGAGAGTTAAATTTGCCCGTCCAGACACCTCCAGCTAGTCTCTCATTGGTTCTCCCTATTCCTGTTCATCTTCCGCAGAAATTGCAAACTGGCCCAAACAGGTGGTTAAAGGCGCTGACACTCCAAGTGGGGAGAGTGTTAGTAAAGCGTCTGGAATGTTGCACCCGAGTACCAGGGGAGGAAAACTGAGACATATTTGAACACGTCTCCCGTTCACACGGTTGATCATACTCTGGGTTCCACATTCATGTTTTAGCTGAAGGAAGAATACCTTAAACCTGGGTAGTTGAAACCCGTGGAATGGGTACCATGCAATATGACTTCAAAGGGTCTTCATTTGCTCACCGAACCTCTCCAATCCTATCACTGCTGCGTTTATGCCCCTGTACACACGCTTGATTCTCTTTTGGAGACATAGCAATCCATAGGTTTTAAGATACTTTCTAGTCAGGTACATTCTTAGGCGTTTAATATGGGGTGTTGAGTCCATTTCGTTGAGCAAGGAGTAGCTCTTGTCTATTCCATATTTGGCTTAAGGAACTTTATCTGTGCTCATTTCAATCTCTGGTTTTATGCAGCACCCCAACTCACCTATCCCCTTAAGCAAGCATAAGTTGGTTTTCTAAATTTGAGACCCTGTTCTGTATTGGAATTCAGTTCCTGTGTAGCCAAGTTTACATTCCGTGTATTACTGATATCTTATGATGTTTCTTTTTCTGTGTGACTTATTTCAGTTAGAATCATCATACCTGAATCCACTCATTGTGCTGCTAAGGGCCTGATGACATAGATTTCATTGCTGAGTGATATTGCTTTGTAAGTAAATACCACAACTTCTTTAACCATTTTTCACTTTCTGCGATGTTGAACTTGTACTGTAAACGAGGTTCTGGTAAACAGAGCCGTTCCAAACTTCGGGGTGGCTGTGTCTTTTTGATTTTAATTTCCCTAAGCTATAGGACCATAAGTGGAAGTGCCCTAGGCTCTGTTGCTTTGTTTTTTAGATGTTTCAGGAAACACCATACACTTCTCCCGAGTGTCTGTTGGCATTTGACATCCCGCCCATCAGCATAACAAGGCTCCCAGTTCTCCATGGCCTGTCCTGCCTTTCTGGATTTTACACTTTTTTCAGATGGCCCTTTTGACCGGGGGGAAGTGAGACTTCATTGTAGTACAGATTTCCTTTGCAAGTTTGCTTGGTTGGCCAAAATGGCCGTATGCGTTTTTTCCTGAATATATTCAGGAAAAAACGCATACGCCCTTTTTGGCCAAGTGCATCATTGTGCACGTTCTGCCTCTTTTCCTATGCTTTCAATGCAATTCCAGTCTACCTCCTGAAATCGGTTTCCTGCAATTCTGCCCCGCTTTCAAGTCCTCTTGGCAGCCTTACTTCAGTATATTTTTGGACGATAGCTGTCATTTATAACTCTGCAGGTTTGTGAATTACAGTGCCCCTGAGCTCCATTCTTCAACTCGCTTTCTTGTGAGCTGGCCGCAACAGCACAGGATGGCTTCAGGCCCTAATCTGGTTCCGGCACGGCACGCTGAGCCTTTGGTTAACTCCTCTTCCTGGTGGGAAATGAGAGTTAAATTTGCCCGTCCAGACACCTCCAGCTAGTCTCTCATTGGTTCTCGCTATTCCTGTTCATCTTCCGCAGAAATTGCAAACTGGGCCAAACAGGAGGTTAAAGGCACTGACTCTCCAAGTGGGGAGAGTGTTAGTAAAGCGTCTGGAATGTTGCACCCGAGTACCAGGGTACGAAAACTGAGACATATTTGAACATGTCTCCCGATCACATGGTTGATCATACTCTAGGTTCCACATGCATGTTTTAGCTGAAGGAACAATACCTTAAAACTGGGTAGTTGAAACCCGTGGAATGGGTACCATGCAATATGACTTCAAAGGGTCTTCATTTGCTCACCGAACCTCTCCAATCCTATCACTGCTGCGTTTATGCCCCTGTACACACGCTTGATTCTCTTTTGGAGACATAGCAATCCATAGGATTTAAGATACTTACTAGTCAGGTACATTCTTAGGCGTTTATTATGCGGTGTTGAGTCCATTTCGTTGAGCAAGGAGTAGCTCTTGTCTATTCCGTATTTGGCTTAAGGAACTTTATCTGTGCTCATTTCAATCTCTGCTTTTATGCATCACCCCAACTCACCTTTCCCCTTAAGCAAGCATAAGTTGGTTTTCTAAATTTGAGACCCTGTTCTGTTCTGTAATTCAGTTCCAGTGTAGCCCAGTTTACATTCCGTGTATTAGTGATATCTTATGTTGTTTCTTTTTCTGTGTGACTTATTTCAGTTAGAATCATCGTACCTGAATCCACTCATTATGCTGCTACGGGCCTGATGACATAGATTTCATTGCTGAGTGATACTGCATTGTACATAAGTACCACAAGTTCTTTATCCATTTTTCACTTTCTGTGATATTGAACTTGTACGGTAAACGAGGTTCTTGTAAACAGAGGTGTCCCAAACTTTGGGGTGGCTGTGTCTTTTTGATTTTAATTTCCCTAAACTATTGGACCATAAGTGGAAGTGCCGTAGGCTCTGTTGCTTTGTTTTTTAGATGTTTCAGGAAACACCATACACTTCTCCCGAGTGTCTGTTGGCAATTTACATCCCGCCCATCAGCATAACAAGGCTCCCAGTTCTCCATGGCCTGTCCTGCCTTTCTGGATTTTACACTTTTTGCAGATGGCCCTTTTGACCGGGGGGAAGTGAGACTTCATTGTAGTGCAGATTTCCTTTGCAAGCTTGCTTGGTTGGCCAAAAAGGGCGTATGCGTTTTTTCCTGAATATATTCAGGAAAAAACGCATACGCCCTTTTTGGCCAAGTGCATCATTGTGGACGTTCTGCCTCTTTTCCTATGCTTTCAATGCAATTCCAGTCTACCTCCTGAAATCGGTTTCCTGCAATTCTGCCCCGCTTTCAAGTCCTCTTGGCAGCCTTACTTCAGTATATTTTTGGACGATAGCTGTCATTTATAACTCTGCAGGTTTGTGAATTACAGTGCCCCTGAGCTCCTATCTTCAACTCGCTTTCTTGTGAGCTGGCCGCAACACCGCAGGATGGCTTCAGGCCCTAATCTGGTTCCGGCACGGCACGCTGAGCCTTTGGTTAATTCCTCTTCCTGGTGGGAAATGAGAGTTAAATTTGCCCGTCCAGACACCTCCAGCTAGTCTCTTATTGGTTCTCCCTATTCCTGTTCATCTTCCGCAGAAATTGCAAACTGGCCCAAACAGGTGGTTAAAGTCGCTGACACTCCAAGTGGGGAGAGTGTTAGTAAAGCGTCTGGAATGTTGCACCCGAGTACCAGGGGAGGAAAACTGAGACATATTTGAACACGTCTCCCGTTCACACGGTTGATCATACTCTGGGTTCCACATGCATGTTTTAGCTGAAGGAAGAATACCTTAAACCTGGGTAGTTGAAACCCGTGGAATGGGTACCATGCAATATGACTTCAAAGGGTCTTCATTTGCTCACCGAACCTCTCCAATCCTATCACTGCTGCGTTTATGCCCCTGTACACACGCTTGATTCTCTTTTGGAGACATAGCAATCCATAGGTTTTAAGATACTTACTAGTCAGGTGCATTCTTAGGCGTTTAATATGGGGTGTTGAGTCCATTTCGTTGAGCAAGGAGTAGCTCTTGTCTATTCCATATTTGGCTTAAGGAACTTTATCTGTGCTCATTTCAATCTCTGGTTTTATGCAGCACCCCAACTCACCTTTCCCCTTAAGCAAGCATAAGTTGGTTTTCTAAATTTGAGACCCTGTTCTGTATTGGAATTCAGTTCCTGTGTAGCCAAGTTTACATTCCGTGTATTACTGATATCTTATGATGTTTCTTTTTCTGTGTGACTTATTTCAGTTAGAATCATCATACCTGAATCCACTCATTGTGCTGCTAAGGGCCTGATGACATAGATTTTATTGCTGAGTGATATTGCTTTGTAAGTAAATACCACAACTTCTTTAACCATTTTTCAATTTCTGCGATGTTGAACTTGTACTGTAAACGAGGTTCTTGTAAACAGAGCCGTTCCAAACTTCGGGGTGGCTGTGTCTTTTTGATTTTAATTTCCCTAAGCTATAGGACCATAAGTGGAAGTGCCCTAGGCTCTGTTGCTTTGTTTTTTAGATGTTTCAGGAAACACCATACACTTCTCCCGAGTGTCTGTTGGCAATTTACATCCCACCCATCAGCATAACAAGGCTCCCAGTTCTCGATGGCCTGTCCTGCCTTTCTGGATTTTACACTTTTTTCAGATGGCCCTTTTGACCGGGGGGAAGTGAGACTTCATTGTAGTGCAGATTTCCTTTGCAAGCTTGCTTGGTTGGCCAAAAAGGGCGTATGCGTTTTTTCCTGAATATATTCAGGAAAAAACGCATACGCACTTTTTGGCCAAGTGCATCATTGTGGACGTTCTGCCTCTTTTCCTATGCTTTCAATGCAATTCCAGTCTACCTCCTGAAATCGGTTTCCTGCAATTCTGCCCCGCTTTCAAGTCCTCTTGGCAGCCTTACTTCAGTATATTTTTGGACGATAGTTGTCATTTATAACTCTGCAGGTTTGTGAATTACAGTGCCCCTGAGCTCCTTTCTTCAACTCGTTTTCTTGTGAGCTGGCCACAACACCGCAGGATGGCTTCAGGCCCTAATCTGGTTCCGGCACGGCACGCTGAGCCTTTGGTTAATTCCTCTTCCTGGTGGGAAATGAGAGTTAAATTTGCCCGTCCAGACACCTCCAGCTAGTCTCTCATTGGTTCTCGCTATTCCTGTTCATCTTCCGCAGAAATTGCAAACTGGGCCAAACAGGAGGTTAAAGGCACTGACTCTCCAAGTGGGGAGAGTGTTAGTAAAGCGTCTGGAATGTTGCACCCGAGTACCAGGGTACGAAAACTGAGACATATTTGAACACGTCTCCCGATCACATGGTTGATCATACTCTAGGTTCCACATGCATGTTTTAGCTGAAGGAAGAATACCTTAAACCTGGGTAGTTGAAACCCGTGGAATGGGTACCATGCAATATGACTTCAAAGGGTCTTCATTTGCTCACCGAACCTCTCCAATCCTATCACTGCTGCGTTTATGCCCCTGTACACACGCTTGATTCTCTTTTGGAGACATAGCAATCCATAGGATTTAAGATACTTACTAGTCAGGTACATTCTTAGGCGTTTATTATGCGGTGTTGAGTCCATTTCGTTGAGCAAGGAGTAGCTCTTGTCTATTCCGTATTTGGCTTAAGGAACTTTATCTGTGCTCATTTCAATCTCTGCTTTTATGCAGCACCCCAACTCACCTTTCCCCTTAAGCAAGCATAAGTTGGTTTTCTAAATTTGAGACCCTGTTCTGTTCTGTAATTCAGTTCCAGTGTAGCCCAGTTTACATTCCGTGTATTAGTGATATCTTATGATGTTTCTTTTTCTGTGTGACTTATTTCAGTTAGAATCATCGTACCTGAATCCACTCATTATGCTGCTACGGGCCTGATGACATAGATTTCATTGCTGAGTGATACTGCATTGTACATAAGTACCACAAGTTCTTTATCCATTTTTCACTTTCTGTGATATTGAACTTGTACGGTAAACGAGGTTCTTGTAAACAGAGGTGTCCCAAACTTGGGGTGGCTGTGTCTTTTTGATTTTAATTTCCCTAAACTATTGGACCATAAGTGGAAGTGCCCTAGGCTCTGTTGCTTTGTTTTTTAGATGTTTCAGGAAACACCATACACTTCTCCCGAGTGTCTGTTGGCAATTTACATCCCGCCCATCAGCATAACAAGGCTCCCAGTTCTCCATGGCCTGTCCTGCCTTTCTGGATTTTACACTTTTTGCAGATGGCCCTTTTGACCCGGGGGAAGTGAGACTTCATTGTAGTGCAGATTTCCTTTGCAAGCTTGCTTGGTTGGCCAAAAAGGGCGTATGCGTTTTTTCCTGAATATATTCAGGAAAAAACGCATACGCCCTTTTTGGCCAAGTGCATCATTGTGGACGTTCTGCCTCTTTTCCTATGCTTTCAATGCAATTCCAGTCTACCTCCTGAAATCGGTTTCCTGCAATTCTGCCCCGCTTTCAAGTCCTCTTGGCAGCCTTACTTCAGTATATTTTTGGACGATAGCTGTCATTTATAACTCTGCAGGTTTGTGAATTACAGTGCCCCTGAGCTCCTATCTTCAACTCGCTTTCTTGTGAGCTGGCCGCAACACCGCAGGATGGCTTCAGGCCCTAATCTGGTTCCGGCACGGCACGCTGAGCCTTTGGTTAATTCCTCTTCCTGGTGGGAAATGAGAGTTAAATTTGCCCGTCCAGACACCTCCAGCTAGTCTCTCATTGGTTCTCCCTATTCCTGTTCATCTTCCGCAGAAATTGCAAACTGGCCCAAACAGGTGGTTAAAGGCGCTGACACTCCAAGTGGGGAGAGTGTTAGTAAAGCGTCTGGAATGTTGCACCCGAGTACCAGGGGAGGAAAACTGAGACATATTTGAACACGTCTCCCGTTCACACGGTTGATCATACTCTGGGTTCCACATGCATGTTTTAGCTGAAGGAAGAATACCTTAAACCTGGGTAGTTGAAACCCGTGGAATGGGTACCATGCAATATGACTTCAAAGGGTCTTCATTTGCTCACCGAACCTCTCCAATCCTATCACTGCTGCGTTTATGCCCCTGTACACACGCTTGATTCTCTTTTGGAGACATAGCAATCCATAGGTTTTAAGATACTTACTAGTCAGGTACATTCTTAGGCGTTTAATATGGGGTGTTGAGTCCATTTCGTTGAGCAAGGAGTAGCTCTTGTCTATTCCATATTTGGCTTAAGGAACTTTATCTGTGCTCATTTCAATCTCTGGTTTTATGCAGCACCCCAACTCACCTTTCCCCTTAAGCAAGCATAAGTTGGTTTTCTAAATTTGAGACCCTGTTCTGTATTGGAATTCAGTTCCTGTGTAGCCAAGTTTACATTCCGTGTATTACTGATATCTTATGATGTTTCTTTTTCTGTGTGACTTATTTCAGTTAGAATCATCATACCTGAATCCACTCATTGTGCTGCTAAGGGCCTGATGACATAGATTTCATTGCTGAGTGATATTGCTTTGTAAGTAAATACCACAACTTCTTTAACCATTTTTCACTTTCTGCGATGTTGAACTTGTACTGTAAACGAGGTTCTTGTAAACAGAGCCGTTCCAAACTTTGGGGTGGCTGTGTCTTTTTGATTTTAATTTCCCTAAGCTATAGGACCATAAGTGGAAGTGCCCTAGGCTCTGTTGCTTTGTTTTTTAGATGTTTCAGGAAACACCATACACTTCTCCCCAGTGTCTGTTGGCAATTTACATCCCACCCATCAGCATAACAAGGCTCCCAGTTCTCCATGGCCTGTCCTGCCTTTCTGGATTTTACACTTTTTTCAGATGGCCCTTTTGACTGGGGGGAAGTGAGACTTCATTGTAGTACAGATTTCCTTTGCAAGTTTGCTTGGTTGGCCAAAATGGCCGTATGCGTTTTTTCCTGAATATATTCAGGAAAAAACGCATACGCCCTTTTTGGCCAAGTGCATCATTGTGGACGTTCTGCCTCTTTTCCTATGCTTTCAATGCAATTCCAGTCTACCTCCTGAAATCGGTTTCCTGCAATTCTGCCCCGCTTTCAAGTCCTCTTGGCAGCCTTACTTCAGTATATTTTTGGACGATAGTTGTCATTTATAACTCTGCAGGTTTGTGAATTACAGTGCCCCTGAGCTCCATTCTTCAACTCGCTTTCTTGTGAGCTGGCCGCAACAGCGCAGGATGGCTTCAGGCCCTAATCTGGTTCCGGCACGGCACGCTGAGCCTTTGGTTAATTCCTCTTCCTGGTGGGAAATGAGAGTTAAATTTGCCCGTCCAGACACCTCCAGCTAGTCTCTCATTGGTTCTCGCTATTCCTGTTCATCTTCCGCAGAAATTGCAAACTGGGCCAAACAGGAGGTTAAAGGGACTGACTCTCCAAGTCGGGAGAGTGTTAGTAAAGCGTCTGGAATGTTGCACCCGAGTACCAGGGTACGAAAACTGAGACATATTTGAACACGTCTCCCGATCACATGGTTGATCATACTCTAGGTTCCACATGCATGTTTTAGCTGAAGGAACAATACCTTAAAACTGGGTAGTTGAAACCCGTGGAATGGGTACCATGCAATATGACTTCAAAGGGTCTTCATTTGCTCACCGAACCTCTCCAATCCTATCACTGCTGCGTTTATGCCCCTGTACACACGCTTGATTCTCTTTTGGAGACATAGCAATCCATAGGATTTAAGATACTTACTAGTCAGGTACATTCTTAGGCGTTTATTATGCGGTGTTGAGTCCATTTCGTTGAGCAAGGAGTAGCTCTTGTCTATTCCGTATTTGGCTTAAGGAACTTTATCTGTGCTCATTTCAATCTCTGCTTTTATGCAGCACCCCAACTCACCTTTCCCCTTAAGCAAGCATAAGTTGGTTTTCTAAATTTGAGACCCTGTTCTGTTCTGTAATTCAGTTCCTGTGTAGCCCAGTTTACATTCCGTGTATTAGTGATATCTTATGATGTTTCTTTTTCTGTGTGACTTATTTCAGTTAGAATCATCGTACCTGAATCCACTCATTATGCTGCTAAGGGCCTGATGACATAGATTTCATTGCTGAGTGATACTGCATTGTACATAAGTACCACAAGTTCTTTATCCATTTTTCACTTTCTGTGATATTGAACTTGTACGGTAAACGAGGTTCTTGTAAACAGAGGCGTCCCAAACTTTGGGGTGGCTGTGTCTTTTTGATTTTAATTTCCCTAAACTATTGGACCATAAGTGGAAGTGCCCTACGCTCTGTTGTTTTGTTTTTTAGATGTTTCAGGAAACACCATACACTTCTCCCGAGTGTCTGTTGGCAATTTACATCCCGCCCATCAGCATAACAAGGCTCCCAGTTCTCCATGGCCTGTCCTGCCTTTCTGGATTTTACACTTTTTTCAGATGGTCCTTTTGACCGGGGGGAAGTGAGACTTCATTGTAGTGCAGATTTCCTTTGCAAGCTTGCTTGGTTGGCCAAAAAGGGCGTATGCGTTTTTTCCTGAATATATTCAGGAAAAAACGCATACGCCCTTTTTGGCCAAGTGCATCATTGTGGACTTTCTGCCTCTTTTCCTATGCTTTCAATGCAATTCCAGTCTACCTCCTGAAATCGGTTTCCTGCAATTCTGCCCCGCTTTCAAGTCCTCTTGGCAGCCTTACTTCAGTATATTTTTGGACGATAGTTGTCATTTATAACTCTGCAGGTTTGTGAATTACAGTGCCCCTGAGCTCCTTTCTTCAACTCGCTTTCTTGTGAGCTGGCCGCAACACCGCAGGATGGCTTCAGGCCCTAATCTGGTTCCGGCACGGCATGCTGAGCCTTTGGTTAATTCCTCTTCCTGGTGGGAAATGAGAGTTAAATTTGCCCGTCCAGACACCTCCAGCTAGTCTCTCATTGGTTCTCCCTATTCCTGTTCATCTTCCGCAGAAATTGCAAACTGGCCCAAACAGGTGGTTAAAGGCGCTGACACTCCAAGTGGGGAGAGTGTTAGTAAAGCGTCTGGAATGTTGCACCCGAGTACCAGGGGAGGAAAACTGAGACATATTTGAACACGTCTCCCGTTCACACGGTTGATCATACTCTGGGTTCCACATTCATGTTTTAGCTGAAGGAAGAATACCTTAAACCTGGGTAGTTGAAACCCGTGGAATGGGTACCATGCAATATGACTTCAAAGGGTCTTCATTTGCTCACCGAACCTCTCCAATCCTATCACTGCTGCGTTTATGCCCCTGTACACACGCTTGATTCTCTTTTGGAGACATAGCAATCCATAGGTTTTAAGATACTTTCTAGTCAGGTACATTCTTAGGCGTTTAATATGGGGTGTTGAGTCCATTTCGTTGAGCAAGGAGTAGCTCTTGTCTATTCCATATTTGGCTTAAGGAACTTTATCTGTGCTCATTTCAATCTCTGGTTTTATGCAGCACCCCAACTCACCTATCCCCTTAAGCAAGCATAAGTTGGTTTTCTAAATTTGAGACCCTGTTCTGTATTGGAATTCAGTTCCTGTGTAGCCAAGTTTACATTCCGTGTATTACTGATATCTTATGATGTTTCTTTTTCTGTGTGACTTATTTCAGTTAGAATCATCATACCTGAATCCACTCATTGTGCTGCTAAGGGCCTGATGACATAGATTTCATTGCTGAGTGATATTGCTTTGTAAGTAAATACCACAACTTCTTTAACCATTTTTCACTTTCTGCGATGTTGAACTTGTACTGTAAACGAGGTTCTGGTAAACAGAGCCGTTCCAAACTTCGGGGTGGCTGTGTCTTTTTGATTTTAATTTCCCTAAGCTATAGGACCATAAGTGGAAGTGCCCTAGGCTCTGTTGCTTTGTTTTTTAGATGTTTCAGGAAACACCATACACTTCTCCCGAGTGTCTGTTGGCATTTGACATCCCGCCCATCAGCATAACAAGGCTCCCAGTTCTCCATGGCCTGTCCTGCCTTTCTGGATTTTACACTTTTTTCAGATGGCCCTTTTGACCGGGGGGAAGTGAGACTTCATTGTAGTACAGATTTCCTTTGCAAGTTTGCTTGGTTGGCCAAAATGGCCGTATGCGTTTTTTCCTGAATATATTCAGGAAAAAACGCATACGCCCTTTTTGGCCAAGTGCATCATTGTGCACGTTCTGCCTCTTTTCCTATGCTTTCAATGCAATTCCAGTCTACCTCCTGAAATCGGTTTCCTGCAATTCTGCCCCGCTTTCAAGTCCTCTTGGCAGCCTTACTTCAGTATATTTTTGGACGATAGCTGTCATTTATAACTCTGCAGGTTTGTGAATTACAGTGCCCCTGAGCTCCATTCTTCAACTCGCTTTCTTGTGAGCTGGCCGCAACAGCACAGGATGGCTTCAGGCCCTAATCTGGTTCCGGCACGGCACGCTGAGCCTTTGGTTAACTCCTCTTCCTGGTGGGAAATGAGAGTTAAATTTGCCCGTCCAGACACCTCCAGCTAGTCTCTCATTGGTTCTCGCTATTCCTGTTCATCTTCCGCAGAAATTGCAAACTGGGCCAAACAGGAGGTTAAAGGCACTGACTCTCCAAGTGGGGAGAGTGTTAGTAAAGCGTCTGGAATGTTGCACCCGAGTACCAGGGTACGAAAACTGAGACATATTTGAACATGTCTCCCGATCACATGGTTGATCATACTCTAGGTTCCACATGCATGTTTTAGCTGAAGGAACAATACCTTAAAACTGGGTAGTTGAAACCCGTGGAATGGGTACCATGCAATATGACTTCAAAGGGTCTTCATTTGCTCACCGAACCTCTCCAATCCTATCACTGCTGCGTTTATGCCCCTGTACACACGCTTGATTCTCTTTTGGAGACATAGCAATCCATAGGATTTAAGATACTTACTAGTCAGGTACATTCTTAGGCGTTTATTATGCGGTGTTGAGTCCATTTCGTTGAGCAAGGAGTAGCTCTTGTCTATTCCGTATTTGGCTTAAGGAACTTTATCTGTGCTCATTTCAATCTCTGCTTTTATGCATCACCCCAACTCACCTTTCCCCTTAAGCAAGCATAAGTTGGTTTTCTAAATTTGAGACCCTGTTCTGTTCTGTAATTCAGTTCCAGTGTAGCCCAGTTTACATTCCGTGTATTAGTGATATCTTATGTTGTTTCTTTTTCTGTGTGACTTATTTCAGTTAGAATCATCGTACCTGAATCCACTCATTATGCTGCTACGGGCCTGATGACATAGATTTCATTGCTGAGTGATACTGCATTGTACATAAGTACCACAAGTTCTTTATCCATTTTTCACTTTCTGTGATATTGAACTTGTACGGTAAACGAGGTTCTTGTAAACAGAGGTGTCCCAAACTTTGGGGTGGCTGTGTCTTTTTGATTTTAATTTCCCTAAACTATTGGACCATAAGTGGAAGTGCCGTAGGCTCTGTTGCTTTGTTTTTTAGATGTTTCAGGAAACACCATACACTTCTCCCGAGTGTCTGTTGGCAATTTACATCCCGCCCATCAGCATAACAAGGCTCCCAGTTCTCCATGGCCTGTCCTGCCTTTCTGGATTTTACACTTTTTGCAGATGGCCCTTTTGACCGGGGGGAAGTGAGACTTCATTGTAGTGCAGATTTCCTTTGCAAGCTTGCTTGGTTGGCCAAAAAGGGCGTATGCGTTTTTTCCTGAATATATTCAGGAAAAAACGCATACGCCCTTTTTGGCCAAGTGCATCATTGTGGACGTTCTGCCTCTTTTCCTATGCTTTCAATGCAATTCCAGTCTACCTCCTGAAATCGGTTTCCTGCAATTCTGCCCCGCTTTCAAGTCCTCTTGGCAGCCTTACTTCAGTATATTTTTGGACGATAGCTGTCATTTATAACTCTGCAGGTTTGTGAATTACAGTGCCCCTGAGCTCCTATCTTCAACTCGCTTTCTTGTGAGCTGGCCGCAACACCGCAGGATGGCTTCAGGCCCTAATCTGGTTCCGGCACGGCACGCTGAGCCTTTGGTTAATTCCTCTTCCTGGTGGGAAATGAGAGTTAAATTTGCCCGTCCAGACACCTCCAGCTAGTCTCTTATTGGTTCTCCCTATTCCTGTTCATCTTCCGCAGAAATTGCAAACTGGCCCAAACAGGTGGTTAAAGTCGCTGACACTCCAAGTGGGGAGAGTGTTAGTAAAGCGTCTGGAATGTTGCACCCGAGTACCAGGGGAGGAAAACTGAGACATATTTGAACACGTCTCCCGTTCACACGGTTGATCATACTCTGGGTTCCACATGCATGTTTTAGCTGAAGGAAGAATACCTTAAACCTGGGTAGTTGAAACCCGTGGAATGGGTACCATGCAATATGACTTCAAAGGGTCTTCATTTGCTCACCGAACCTCTCCAATCCTATCACTGCTGCGTTTATGCCCCTGTACACACGCTTGATTCTCTTTTGGAGACATAGCAATCCATAGGTTTTAAGATACTTACTAGTCAGGTGCATTCTTAGGCGTTTAATATGGGGTGTTGAGTCCATTTCGTTGAGCAAGGAGTAGCTCTTGTCTATTCCATATTTGGCTTAAGGAACTTTATCTGTGCTCATTTCAATCTCTGGTTTTATGCAGCACCCCAACTCACCTTTCCCCTTAAGCAAGCATAAGTTGGTTTTCTAAATTTGAGACCCTGTTCTGTATTGGAATTCAGTTCCTGTGTAGCCAAGTTTACATTCCGTGTATTACTGATATCTTATGATGTTTCTTTTTCTGTGTGACTTATTTCAGTTAGAATCATCATACCTGAATCCACTCATTGTGCTGCTAAGGGCCTGATGACATAGATTTTATTGCTGAGTGATATTGCTTTGTAAGTAAATACCACAACTTCTTTAACCATTTTTCAATTTCTGCGATGTTGAACTTGTACTGTAAACGAGGTTCTTGTAAACAGAGCCGTTCCAAACTTCGGGGTGGCTGTGTCTTTTTGATTTTAATTTCCCTAAGCTATAGGACCATAAGTGGAAGTGCCCTAGGCTCTGTTGCTTTGTTTTTTAGATGTTTCAGGAAACACCATACACTTCTCCCGAGTGTCTGTTGGCAATTTACATCCCACCCATCAGCATAACAAGGCTCCCAGTTCTCCATGGCCTGTCCTGCCTTTCTGGATTTTACACTTTTTTCAGATGGCCCTTTTGACCGGGGGGAAGTGAGACTTCATTGTAGTACAGATTTCCTTTGCAAGTTTGCTTGGTTGGCCAAAATGGGCGTATGCGTTTTTTCCTGAATATATTCAGGAAAAAACGCATACGCCCTTTTTGGCCAAGTGCATCATTGTGGACGTTCTGCCTCTTTTCCTATGCTTTCAATGCAATTCCAGTCTACCTCCTGAAATCGGTTTCCTGCAATTCTGCCCCGCTTTCAAGTCCTCTTGACAGCCTTACTTCAGTATATTTTTGGACGATAGCTGTCATTTATATCTCTGCAGGTTTGAGAATTACAGTGCCCCTGAGCTCCATTCTTCAACTCACTTTCTTGTGAGCTGGCCGCAACAGCACAGGATGGCTTCAGGCCCTAATCTGGTTCCGGCACGGCACGCTGAGCCTTTGGTTAACTCCTCTTCCTGGTGGGAAATGAGAGTTAAATTTGCCCGTCCAGACACCTCCAGCTAGTCTCTCATTGGTTCTCGCTATTCCTGTTCATCTTCCGCAGAAATTGCAAACTGGGCCAAACAGGAGGTTAAAGGGACTGACTCTCCAAGTCGGGAGAGTGTTAGTAAAGCGTCTGGAATGTTGCACCCGAGTACCAGGGTACGAAAACTGAGACATATTTGAACACGTCTCCCGATCACATGGTTGATCATACTCTAGGTTCCACATGCATGTTTTAGCTGAAGGAACAATACCTTAAAACTGAGTAGTTGAAACCCGTGGAATGGGTACCATGCAATATGACTTCAAAGGGTCTTCATTTGCTCACCGAACCTCTCCAATCCTATCACTGCTGCGTTTATGCCCCTGTACACACGCTTGATTCTCTTTTGGAGACATAGCAATCCATAGGATTTAAGATACTTACTAGTCAGGTACATTCTTAGGCGTTTATTATGCGGTGTTGAGTCCATTTCGTTGAGCAAGGAGTAGCTCTTGTCTATTCCGTATTTGGCTTAAGGAACTTTATCTGTGCTCATTTCAATCTCTGCTTTTATGCAGCACCCCAACTCACCTTTCCCCTTAAGCAAGCATAAGTTGGTTTTCTAAATTTGAGACCCTGTTCTGTTCTGTAATTCAGTTCCAGTGTAGCCCAGTTTACATTCCGTGTATTAGTGATATCTTATGATGTTTCTTTTTCTGTGTGACTTATTTCAGTTAGAATCATCGTACCTGAATCCACTCATTATGCTGCTACGGGCCTGATGACATAGATTTCATTGCTGAGTGATACTGCATTGTACATAAGTACCACAAGTTCTTTATCCATTTTTCACTTTCTGTGATATTGAACTTGTACGGTAAACGAGGTTCTTGTAAACAGAGGTGTCCCAAACTTTGGGGTGGCTGTGTCTTTTTGATTTTAATTTCCCTAAACTATTGGACCATAAGTGGAAGTGCCGTAGGCTCTGTTGCTTTGTTTTTTAGATGTTTCAGGAAACACCATACACTTCTCCCGAGTGTCTGTTGGCAATTTACATCCCGCCCATCAGCATAACAAGGCTCCCAGTTCTCCATGGCCTGTCCTGCCTTTCTGGATTTTACACTTTTTGCAGATGGCCCTTTTGACCGGGGGGAAGTGAGACTTCATTGTAGTGCAGATTTCCTTTGCAAGCTTGCTTGGTTGGCCAAAAAGGGCGTATGCGTTTTTTCCTGAATATATTCAGGAAAAAACGCATACGCCCTTTTTGGCCAAGTGCATCATTGTGGACGTTCTGCCTCTTTTCCTATGCTTTCAATGCAATTCCAGTCTACCTCCTGAAATCGGTTTCCTGCAATTCTGCCCCGCTTTCAAGTCCTCTTGGCAGCCTTACTTCAGTATATTTTTGGACGATAGCTGTCATTTATAACTCTGCAGGTTTGTGAATTACAGTGCCCCTGAGCTCCTATCTTCAACTCGCTTTCTTGTGAGCTGGCCGCAACACCGCAGGATGGCTTCAGGCCCTAATCTGGTTCCGGCACGGCACGCTGAGCCTTTGGTTAATTCCTCTTCCTGGTGGGAAATGAGAGTTAAATTTGCCCGTCCAGACACCTCCAGCTAGTCTCTCATTGGTTCTCCCTATTCCTGTTCATCTTCCGCAGAAATTGCAAACTGGCCCAAACAGGTGGTTAAAGGCGCTGACACTCCAAGGGGGAGAGTGTTAGTAAAGCGTCTGGAATGTTGCACCCGAGTACCAGGGGAGGAAAACTGAGACATATTTGAACACGTCTCCCGTTCACACGGTTGATCATACTCTGGGTTCCACATGCATGTTTTAGCTGAAGGAAGAATACCTTAAACCTGGGTAGTTGAAACCCGTGGAATGGGTACCATGCAATATGACTTCAAAGGGTCTTCATTTGCTCACCGAACCTCTCCAATCCTATCACTGCTGCGTTTATGCCCCTGTACACACGCTTGATTCTCTTTTGGAGACATAGCAATCCATAGGTTTTAAGATACTTACTAGTCAGGTACATTCTTAGGCGTTTAATATGGGGTGTTGAGTCCATTTCGTTGAGCAAGGAGTAGCTCTTGTCTATTCCATATTTGGCTTAAGGAACTTTATCTGTGCTCATTTCAATCTCTGGTTTTATGCAGCACCCCAACTCACCTTTCTCCTTAAGCAAGCATAAGTTGGTTTTCTAAATTTGAGACCCTGTTCTGTTCTGTAATTCAGTTCCTGTGTAGCCAAGTTTACATTCCGTGTATTACTGATATCTTATGATGTTTCTTTTTCTGTGTGACTTATTTCAGTTAGAATCATCATACCTGAATCCACTCATTGTTCTGCTACGGGCCTGATGACATAGATTTCATTCCTGAGTGATATTGCTTTGTAAGTAAATACCACAAGTTCTTTATCCATTTTTCACTTTCTGCGATGTTGAACTTGTACTGTAAACGAGGTTCTTGTAAACAGAGCCGTTCCAAATTTCGGGGTGGCTGTGTCTTTTTGATTTTAATTTCCCTAAGCTATAGGACCATAAGTGGAAGTGCCCTAGGCTCTGTTGCTTTGTTTTTTAGACGTTTCAGGAAACACCATACACTTCTCCCGAGTGTCTGTTGGCAATTTACATCCCGCCCATCAGCATAACAAGGCTCCCAGTTCTCCATGGCCTGTCCTGCCTTTCTGGATTTTACACTTTTTTCAGATGGCCCTTTTGACCGGGGGGAAGTGAGACTTCATTGTAGTGCAGATTTCCTTTGCAAGCTTGCTTGGTTGGCCAAAAAGGGCGTATGCGTTTTTTCCTGAATATATTCAGGAAAAAACGCATACGCCCTTTTTGGCCAAGTGCATCATTGTGGACGTTCTGCCTCTTTTCCTATGCTTTCAATGCAATTCCAGTCTACCTCCTGAAATCGGTTTCCTGCAATTCTGCCCCGCTTTCAAGTCCTCTTGGCAGCCTTACTTCAGTATATTTTTGGACGATAGTTGTCATTTATAACTCTGCAGGTTTGTGAATTACAGTGTCCCTGAGCTCCTTTCTTCAACTCGTTTCTTGTGAGCTGGCCGCAACACCGCAGGATGGCTTCAGGCCCTAATCTGGTTCCGGCACGGCACGCTGAGCCTTTGGTTATTTCCTCTTCCTGGTGGGAAATGAGAGTTAAATTTGCCCGTCCAGACACCTCCAGCTAGTCTCTCATTGGTTCTCGCTATTCCTGTTCATCTTCCGCAGAAATTGCAAACTGGGCCAAACAGGAGGTTAAAGGGACTGACTCTCCAAGTCGGGAGAGTGTTAGTAAAGCGTCTGGAATGTTGCACCCGAGTACCAGGGTACGAAAACTGAGACATATTTGAACACGTCTCCCGATCACATGGTTGATCATACTCTAGGTTCCACATGCATGTTTTAGCTGAAGGAAGAATACCTTAAACCTGGGTAGTTGAAACCCGTGGAATGGGTACCATGCAATATGACTTCAAAGGGTCTTCATTTGCTCACCGAACCTCTCCAATCCTATCACTGCTGCGTTTATGTCCCTGTACACATGCTTGATTCTCTTTCGGAGACATAGCAATCCATAGGTTTTAAGATACTTAAGAGTCAGGTACATTCTTAGGCGTTTAATATGCGGTGTTGAGTCCATTTCGTTGAGCAAGGAGTAGCTCTTGTCTATTCCATATTTGGCTTAAGGAACTTTATCTGTGCTCATTTCAATCTCTGGTTTTATGCAGCACCCCAACTCACCTTTACCCTTAAACAAGCATAAGTTGGTTTTCTAAATTTGAGACCCTGTTCTGTTCTGTAATTCAGTTCCTGTGTAGCCAAGTTTACATTCCGTGTATTACTGATATCTTATGATGTTTCTTTTTCTGTGTGACTTATTTCAGTTAGAATCATCGTACCTGAATCCACTCATTGTGCTGCTACGGGCCTGATGACATAGATTTCACTGCTGAGTGATACTGCATTGTACGTAAGTACCACAAGTTCTTTATCCATTTTTCACTTTCTGTGATATTGAACTTGTACGGTAAACGAGGTTCTTGTAAACAGAGGCGTCCCAAACATTGGGGTGTCTGTATCTTTTTGATTTTAATTTCCCAAAGCCATAGGACCATAAGTGGAAGTGACCTAGGCTCTGTTGCTTTGTTTTTTAGATGTTTCAGGAAACACCATACACTTCTCCCGAGTGTCTGTTGGTAATTTACATCCCGCCCATCAGCATAACAAGGCTCCCAGTTCTCCATGGCCTGTCCTGCCTTTCTGGATTTTACACTTTTTTCAGATGGCCCTTTTGACCGGGGGGAAGTGAGACTTCATTGTAGTACAGATTTCCTTTGCAAGCTTGCTTGGTTGGCCAAAAAGGGCGTATGCGTTTTTTCCTGAATATATTCAGGAAAAAACGCATACGCCCTTTTTGGCCAAGTGCATCATTGTGGACGTTCTGCCTCTTTTCCTATGCTTTCAATGCAATTCCAGTCTACCTCCTGAAATCGGTTTCCTGCAATTCTGCCCCGCTTTCAAGTCCTCTTGGCAGCCTTACTTCAGTATATTTTTGGACGATAGTTGTCATTTATAACTCTGCAGGTTTGTGAATTACAGTGCCCCTGAGCTCCTTTCTTCAACTCGCTTTCTTGTGAGCTGGCCGCAACACCGCAGGATGGCTTCAGGCCCTAATCTGGTTCCGGCACGGCACGCTGAGCCTTTGGTTATTTCCTCTTCCTGGTGGGAAATGAGAGTTAAATTTGCCCGTCCAGACACCTCCAGCTAGTCTCTCATTGGTTCTCGCTATTCCTGTTCATCTTCCGCAGAAATTGCAAACTGGGCCAAACAGGAGGTTAAAGGGACTGACTCTCCAAGTCGGGAGAGTGTTAGTAAAGCGTCTGGAATGTTGCACCCGAGTACCAGGGTACGAAAACTGAGACATATTTGAACACGTCTCCCGATCACATGGTTGATCATACTCTAGGTTCCACATGCATGTTTTAGCTGAAGGAAGAATACCTTAAACCTGGGTAGTTGAAACCCGTGGAATGGGTACCATGCAATATGACTTCAAAGGGTCTTCATTTGCTCACCGAACCTCTCCAATCCTATCACTGCTGCGTTTATGTCCCTGTACACATGCTTGATTCTCTTTCGGAGACATAGCAATCCATAGGTTTTAAGATACTTAAGAGTCAGGTACATTCTTAGGCGTTTAATATGCGGTGTTGAGTCCATTTCGTTGAGCAAGGAGTAGCTCTTGTCTATTCCATATTTGGCTTAAGGAACTTTATCTGTGCTCATTTCAATCTCTGGTTTTATGCAGCACCCCAACTCACCTTTACCCTTAAACAAGCATAAGTTGGTTTTCTAAATTTGAGACCCTGTTCTGTTCTGTAATTCAGTTCCTGTGTAGCCAAGTTTACATTCCGTGTATTACTGATATCTTATGATGTTTCTTTTTCTGTGTGACTTATTTCAGTTAGAATCATCGTACCTGAATCCACTCATTGTGCTGCTACGGGCCTGATGACATAGATTTCACTGCTGAGTGATACTGCATTGTACGTAAGTACCACAAGTTCTTTATCCATTTTTCACTTTCTGTGATATTGAACTTGTACGGTAAACGAGGTTCTTGTAAACAGAGGCGTCCCAAACATTGGGGTGGCTGTATCTTTTTGATTTTAATTTCCCTAAGCTATAGGACCATAAGTGGAAGTGCCCTAGGCTCTGTTGCTTTGTTTTTTAGACGTTTCAGGAAACACCATACACTTCTCCCGAGTGTCTGTTGGCAATTTACATCCCGCCCATCAGCATAACAAGGCTCCCAGTTCTCCATGGCCTGTCCTGCCTTTCTGGATTTTACACTTTTTTCAGATGGCCCTTTTGACCGGGAGGAAGTGAGACTTCATTGTAGTGCAGATTTCCTTTGCAAGCTTGCTTGGTTGGCCAAAAAGGGCGTATGCGTTTTTTCCTGAATATATTCAGGAAAAAACGCATACGCCCTTTTTGGCCAAGTGCATCATTGTGGACGTTCTGCCTCTTTTCCTATGCTTTCAATGCAATTCCAGTCTACCTCCTGAAATCGGTTTCCTGCAATTCTGCCCCGCTTTCAAGTCCTCTTGGCAGCCTTACTTCAGTATATTTTTGGACGATAGTTGTCATTTATAACTCTGCAGGTTTGTGAATTACAGTGCCCCTGAGCTCCTTTCTTCAACTCGCTTTCTTGTGAGCTGGCCGCAACACCGCAGGATGACTTCAGGCCCTCATCTGGTTCTGGCACGGCACGCTGAGCCTTTGGTTATTTCCTCTTCCTGGTGGGAAATGAGAGTTAAATTTGCCCGTCCAGACACCTCCAGCTAGTCTCTCATTGGTTCTCGCTATTCCTGTTCATCTTCCGCAGAAATTGCAAATTGGGCCAAACAGGAGGTTAAAGGCACTGACTCTCCAAGTCAGGAGAGTGTTAGTAAAGCGTCTGGAATGTTGCACCCTTGTACCAGGGTACGAAAACTGAGACATATTTGAACACGTCTCCCGATCACATGGTTGATCATACTCTAGGTTCCACATGCATGTTTTAGCTGAAGGAAGAATACCTTAAACCTGGGTAGTTGAAACCCGTGGAATGGGTACCATGCAATATGACTTCAAAGGGTCTTCATTTGCTCACCGATCCTCTCCAATCCTATCACTGCTGCGTTTATGTCCCTGTACACATGCTTGATTCTCTTTCGGAGACATAGCAATCCATAGGTTTTAAGATACTTAAGAGTCAGGTACATTCTTAGGCGTTTAATATGCGGTGTTGAGTCCATTTCATTGAGCAAGGAGTAGCTCTTGTCTATTCCATATTTGGCTTAAGGAACTTTATCTGTGCTCATTTCAATCTCTGGTTTTATGCAGCACCCCAACTCACCTTTACCCTTAAACAAGCATAAGTTGGTTTTCTAAATTTGAGACCCTGTTCTGTTCTGTAATTCAGTTCCTGTGTAGCCAAGTTTACATTCCGTGTATTACTGATATCTTATGATGTTTCTTTTTCTGTGTGACTTATTTCAGTTAGAATCATCGTACCTGAATCCACTCATTGTGCTGCTACGGGCCTGATGACATAGATTTCACTGCTGAGTGATACTGCATTGTACGTAAGTACCACAAGTTCTTTATCCATTTTTCACTTTCTGTGATATAGAACTTGTACGGTAAACGAGGTTCTTGTAAACAGAGGCGTCCCAAACATTGGCGTGGCTGTATCTTTTTGATTTTAATTTCCCTAAGCTATAGGACCATAAGTGGAAGTGCCCTAGGCTCTGTTGCTTTGTTTTTTAGACGTTTCAGGAAACACCATACACTTCTCCCGAGTGTCTGTTGGCAATTTACATCCCGCCCATCAGCATAACAAGGCTCCCAGTTCTCCATGGCCTGTCCTGCCTTTCTGGATTTTACACTTTTTTCAGATGGCCCTTTTGACCGGGGGGAAGTGAGACTTCATTGTAGTGCAGATTTCCTTTGCAAGCTTGCTTGGTTGGCCAAAAAGGGCGTATGCGTTTTTTCCTGAATATATTCAGGAAAAAACGCATACGCCCTTTTTGGCCAAGTGCATCATTGTGGACGTTCTGCCTCTTTTCCTATGCTTTCAATGCAATTCCAGTCTACCTCCTGAAATCGGTTTCCTGCAATTCTGCCCCGCTTTCAAGTCCTCTTGGCAGCCTTACTTCAGTATATTTTTGGACGATAGTTGTCATTTATAACTCTGCAGGTTTGTGAATTACAGTGCCCCTGAGCTCCTTTCTTCAACTCGCTTTCTTGTGAGCTGGCCGCAACACCGCAGGATGGCTTCAGGCCCTAATCTGGTTCCGGCACGGCACGCTGAGCCTTTGGTTAATTCCTCTTCCTGGTGGGAAATGAGAGTTAAATTTGCCCGTCCAGACACCTCCAGCTAGTCTCTCATTGGTTCTCCCTATTCCTGTTCATCTTCCGCAGAAATTGCAAACTGGGCCAAACAGGAGGTTAAAGGGACTGACTCTCCAAGTCGGGAGAGTGTTAGTAAAGCGTCTGGAATGTTGCACCCGAGTACCAGGGTACGAAAACTGAGACATATTTGAACACGTCTCCCGATCACATGGTTGATCATACTCTAGGTTCCACATGCATGTTTTAGCTGAAGGAAGAATACCTTAAACCTGGGTAGTTGAAACCCGTGGAATGGGTACCATGCAATATGACTTCAAAGGGTCTTCATTTGCTCACCGAACCTCTCCAATCCTATCACTGCTGCGTTTATGTCCCTGTACACATGCTTGATTCTCTTTCGGAGACATAGCAATCCATAGGTTTTAAGATACTTAAGAGTCAGGTACATTCTTAGGCGTTTAATATGCGGTGTTGAGTCCATTTCGTTGAGCAAGGAGTAGCTCTTGTCTATTCCATATTTGGCTTAAGGAACTTTATCTGTGCTCATTTCAATCTCTGGTTTTATGCAGCACCCCAACTCACCTTTACCCTTAAACAAGCATAAGTTGGTTTTCTAAATTTGAGACCCTGTTCTGTTCTGTAATTCAGTTCCTGTGTAGCCAAGTTTACATTCCGTGTATTACTGATATCTTATGATGTTTCTTTTTCTGTGTGACTTATTTCAGTTAGAATCATCGTACCTGAATCCACTCATTGTGCTGCTACGGGCCTGATGACATAGATTTCACTGCTGAGTGATACTGCATTGTACGTAAGTACCACAAGTTCTTTATCCATTTTTCACTTTCTGTGATATTGAACTTGTACGGTAAACGAGGTTCTTGTAAACAGAGGCGTCCCAAACATTGGGGTGGCTGTATCTTTTTGATTTTAATTTCCCTAAGCTATAGGACCATAAGTGGAAGTGCCCTAGGCTCTGTTGCTTTGTTTTTTAGACGTTTCAGGAAACACCATACACTTCTCCCGAGTGTCTGTTGGCAATTTACATCCCGCCCATCAGCATAACAAGGCTCCCAGTTCTCCATTGCCTGTCCTGCCTTTCTGGATTTTACACTTTTTTCAGATGGCCCTTTTGACCGGGAGGAAGTGAGACTTCATTGTAGTGCAGATTTCCTTTGCAAGCTTGCTTGGTTGGCCAAAAAGGGCGTATGCGTTTTTTCCTGAATATATTCAGGAAAAAACGCATACGCCCTTTTTGGCCAAGTGCATCATTGTGGACGTTCTGCCTCTTTTCCTATGCTTTCAATGCAATTCCAGTCTACCTCCTGAAATCGGTTTCCTGCAATTCTGCCCCGCTTTCAAGTCCTCTTGGCAGCCTTACTTCAGTATATTTTTGGACGATAGTTGTCATTTATAACTCTGCAGGTTTGTGAATTACAGTGCCCCTGAGCTCCTTTCTTCAACTCGCTTTCTTGTGAGCTGGCCGCAACACCGCAGGATGACTTCAGGCCCTCATCTGGTTCTGGCACGGCATGCTGAGCCTTTGGTTATTTCCTCTTCCTGGTGGGAAATGAGAGTTAAATTTGCCCGTCCAGACACCTCCAGCTAGTCTCTCATTGGTTCTCGCTATTCCTGTTCATCTTCCGCAGAAATTGCAAATTGGGCCAAACAGGAGGTTAAAGGGACTGACTCTCCAAGTCGGGAGAGTGTTAGTAAAGCGTCTGGAATGTTGCACCCTTGTACCAGGGTACGAAAACTGAGACATATTTGAACACGTCTCCCGATCACATGGTTGATCATACTCTAGGTTCCACATGCATGTTTTAGCTGAAGGAAGAATACCTTAAACCTGGGTAGTTGAAACCCGTGGAATGGGTACCATGCAATATGACTTCAAAGGGTCTTCATTTGCTCACCGAACCTCTCCAATCCTATCACTGCTGCGTTTATGTCCCTGTACACATGCTTGATTCTCTTTCGGAGACATAGCAATCCATAGGTTTTAAGATACTTAAGAGTCAGGTACATTCTTAGGCGTTTAATATGGGGTGTTGAGTCCATTTCATTGAGCAAGGAGTAGCTCTTGTCTATTCCATATTTGGCTTAAGGAACTTTATCTGTGCTCATTTCAATCTCTGGTTTTATGCAGCACCCCAACTCACCTTTACCCTTAAACAAGCATAAGTTGGTTTTCTAAATTTGAGACCCTGTTCTGTTCTGTAATTCAGTTCCTGTGTAGCCAAGTTTACATTCCGTGTATTACTGATATCTTATGATGTTTCTTTTTCTGTGTGACTTATTTCAGTTAGAATCATCGTACCTGAATCCACTCATTGTGCTGCTACGGGCCTGATGACATAGATTTCACTGCTGAGTGATACTGCATTGTACGTAAGTACCACAAGTTCTTTATCCATTTTTCACTTTCTGTGATATAGAACTTGTACGGTAAACGAGGTTCTTGTAAACAGAGGCGTCCCAAACATTGGCGTGGCTGTATCTTTTTGATTTTAATTTCCCTAAGCTATAGGACCATAAGTGGAAGTGCCCTAGGCTCTGTTGCTTTGTTTTTTAGACGTTTCAGGAAACACCATACACTTCTCCCGAGTGTCTGTTGGCAATTTACATCCCGCCCATCAGCATAACAAGGCTCCCAGTTCTCCATGGCCTGTCCTGCCTTTCTGGATTTTACACTTTTTTCAGATGGCCCTTTTGACCGGGGGGAAGTGAGACTTCATTGTAGTGCAGATTTCCTTTGCAAGCTTGCTTGGTTGGCCAAAAAGGGCGTATGCGTTTTTTCCTGAATATATTCAGGAAAAAACGCATACGCCCTTTTTGGCCAAGTGCATCATTGTGGACGTTCTGCCTCTTTTCCTATGCTTTCAATGCAATTCCAGTCTACCTCCTGAAATCGGTTTCCTGCAATTCTGCCCCGCTTTCAAGTCCTCTTGGCAGCCTTACTTCAGTATATTTTTGGACGATAGTTGTCATTTATAACTCTGCAGGTTTGTGAATTACAGTGCCCCTGAGCTCCTTTCTTCAACTCGCTTTCTTGTGAGCTGGCCACAACACCGCAGGATGGCTTCAGGCCCTAATCTGGTTCCGGCACGGCACGCTGAGCCTTTGGTTATTTCCTCTTCCTGGTGGGAAATGAGAGTTAAATTTGCCCGTCCAGACACCTCCAGCTAGTCTCTCATTGGTTCTCGCTATTCCTGTTCATCTTCCGCAGAAATTGCAAACTGGGCCAAACAGGAGGTTAAAGGGACTGACTCTCCAAGTCGGGAGAGTGTTAGTAAAGCGTCTGGAATGTTGCACCCGAGTACCAGGGTACGAAAACTGAGACATATTTGAACACGTCTCCCGATCACATGGTTGATCATACTCTAGGTTCCACATGCATGTTTTAGCTGAAGGAAGAATACCTTAAACCTGGGTAGTTGAAACCCGTGGAATGGGTACCATGCAATATGACTTCAAAGGGTCTTCATTTGCTCACCGAACCTCTCCAATCCTATCACTGCTGCGTTTATGTCCCTGTACACATGCTTGATTCTCTTTCGGAGACATAGCAATCCATAGGTTTTAAGATACTTAAGAGTCAGGTACATTCTTAGGCGTTTAATATGCGGTGTTGAGTCCATTTCGTTGAGCAAGGAGTAGCTCTTGTCTATTCCATATTTGGCTTAAGGAACTTTATCTGTGCTCATTTCAATCTCTGGTTTTATGCAGCACCCCAACTCACCTTTACCCTTAAACAAGCATAAGTTGGTTTTCTAAATTTGAGACCCTGTTCTGTTCTGTAATTCAGTTCCTGTGTAGCCAAGTTTACATTCCGTGTATTACTGATATCTTATGATGTTTCTTTTTCTGTGTGACTTATTTCAGTTAGAATCATCGTACCTGAATCCACTCATTGTGCTGCTACGGGCCTGATGACATAGATTTCACTGCTGAGTGATACTGCATTGTACGTAAGTACCACAAGTTCTTTATCCATTTTTCACTTTCTGTGATATTGAACTTGTACGGTAAACGAGGTTCTTGTAAACAGAGGCGTCCCAAACATTGGGGTGGCTGTATCTTTTTGATTTTAATTTCCCTAAGCTATAGGACCATAAGTGGAAGTGCCCTAGGCTCTGTTGCTTTGTTTTTTAGACGTTTCAGGAAACACCATACACTTCTCCCGAGTGTCTGTTGGCAATTTACATCCCGCCCATCAGCATAACAAGGCTCCCAGTTCTCCATTGCCTGTCCTGCCTTTCTGGATTTTACACTTTTTTCAGATGGCCCTTTTGACCGGGAGGAAGTGAGACTTCATTGTAGTGCAGATTTCCTTTGCAAGCTTGCTTGGTTGGCCAAAAAGGGCGTATGCGTTTTTTCCTGAATATATTCAGGAAAAAACGCATACGCCCTTTTTGGCCAAGTGCATCATTGTGGACGTTCTGCCTCTTTTCCTATGCTTTCAATGCAATTCCAGTCTACCTCCTGAAATCGGTTTCCTGCAATTCTGCCCCGCTTTCAAGTCCTCTTGGCAGCCTTACTTCAGTATATTTTTGGACGATAGTTGTCATTTATAACTCTGCAGGTTTGTGAATTACAGTGCCCCTGAGCTCCTTTCTTCAACTCGCTTTCTTGTGAGCTGGCCGCAACACCGCAGGATGGCTTCAGGCCCTAATCTGGTTCCGGCACGGCACGCTGAGCCTTTGGTTATTTCCTCTTCCTGGTGGGAAATGAGAGTTAAATTTGCCCTTCCAGACACCTCCAGCTAGTCTCTCATTGGTTCTCGCTATTCCTGTTCATCTTCCGCAGAAATTGCAAACTGGGCCAAACAGGAGGTTAAAGGGACTGACTCTCCAAGTCGGGAGAGTGTTAGTAAAGCGTCTGGAATGTTGCACCCTTGTACCAGGGTACGAAAACTGAGACATATTTGAACACGTCTCCCGATCACATGGTTGATCATACTCTAGGTTCCACATGCATGTTTTAGCTGAAGGAAGAATACCTTAAACCTGGGTAGTTGAAACCCGTGGAATGGGTACCATGCAATATGACTTCAAAGGGTCTTCATTTGCTCACCGAACCTCTCCAATCCTATCACTGCTGCGTTTATGTCCCTGTACACATGCTTGATTCTCTTTCGGAGACATAGCAATCCATAGGTTTTAAGATACTTAAGAGTCAGGTACATTCTTAGGCGTTTAATATGCGGTGTTGAGTCCATTTCGTTGAGCAAGGAGTAGCTCTTGTCTATTCCATATTTGGCTTAAGGAACTTTATCTGTGCTCATTTCAATCTCTGGTTTTATGCAGCACCCCAACTCACCTTTACCCTTAAACAAGCATAAGTTGGTTTTCTAAATTTGAGACCCTGTTCTGTTCTGTAATTCAGTTCCTGTGTAGCCAAGTTTACATTCCGTGTATTACTGATATCTTATGATGTTTCTTTTTCTGTGTGACTTATTTCAGTTAGAATCATCGTACCTGAATCCACTCATTGTGCTGCTACGGGCCTGATGACATAGATTTCACTGCTGAGTGATACTGCATTGTACGTAAGTACCACAAGTTCTTTATCCATTTTTCACTTTCTGTGATATTGAACTTGTACGGTAAACGAGGTTCTTGTAAACAGAGGCGTCCCAAACATTGGGGTGGCTGTATCTTTTTGATTTTAATTTCCCTAAGCTATAGGACCATAAGTGGAAGTGCCCTAGGCTCTGTTGCTTTGTTTTTTAGACGTTTCAGGAAACACCATACACTTCTCCCGAGTGTCTGTTGGCAATTTACATCCCGCCCATCAGCATAACAAGGCTCCCAGTTCTCCATTGCCTGTCCTGCCTTTCTGGATTTTACACTTTTTTCAGATGGCCCTTTTGACCGGGAGGAAGTGAGACTTCATTGTAGTGCAGATTTCCTTTGCAAGCTTGCTTGGTTGGCCAAAAAGGGCGTATGCGTTTTTTCCTGAATATATTCAGGAAAAAACGCATACGCCCTTTTTGGCCAAGTGCATCATTGTGGACGTTCTGCCTCTTTTCCTATGCTTTCAATGCAATTCCAGTCTACCTCCTGAAATCGGTTTCCTGCAATTCTGCCCCGCTTTCAAGTCCTCTTGGCAGCCTTACTTCAGTATATTTTTGGACGATAGTTTTCATTCATAACTCTGCAGGTTTGTGAATTACAGTGCCCCTGAGCTCCTTTCTTCAACTCGCTTTCTTGTGAGCTGGCCGCAACACCGCAGGATGACTTCAGGCCCTCATCTGGTTCTGGCACGGCACGCTGAGCCTTTGGTTATTTCCTCTTCCTGGTGGGAAATGAGAGTTAAATTTGCCCGTCCAGACACCTCCAGCTAGTCTCTCATTGGTTCTCGCTATTCCTGTTCATCTTCCGCAGAAATTGCAAATTGGGCCAAACAGGAGGTTAAAGGGACTGACTCTCCAAGTCGGGAGAGTGTTAGTAAAGCGTCTGGAATGTTGCACCCTTGTACCAGGGTACGAAAACTGAGACATATTTGAACACGTCTCCCGATCACATGGTTGATCATACTCTAGGTTCCACATGCATGTTTTAGCTGAAGGAAGAATACCTTAAACCTGGGTAGTTGAAACCCGTGGAATGGGTACCATGCAATATGACTTCAAAGGGTCTTCATTTGCTCACCGAACCTCTCCAATCCTATCACTGCTGCGTTTATGTCCCTGTACACATGCTTGATTCTCTTTCGGAGACATAGCAATCCATAGGTTTTAAGATACTTAAGAGTCAGGTACATTCTTAGGCGTTTAATATGGGGTGTTGAGTCCATTTCATTGAGCAAGGAGTAGCTCTTGTCTATTCCATATTTGGCTTAAGGAACTTTATCTGTGCTCATTTCAATCTCTGGTTTTATGCAGCACCCCAACTCACCTTTACCCTTAAACAAGCATAAGTTGGTTTTCTAAATTTGAGACCCTGTTCTGTTCTGTAATTCAGTTCCTGTGTAGCCAAGTTTACATTCCGTGTATTACTGATATCTTATGATGTTTCTTTTTCTGTGTGACTTATTTCAGTTAGAATCATCGTACCTGAATCCACTCATTGTGCTGCTACGGGCCTGATGACATAGATTTCACTGCTGAGTGATACTGCATTGTACGTAAGTACCACAAGTTCTTTATCCATTTTTCACTTTCTGTGATATTGAACTTGTACGGTAAACGAGGTTCTTGTAAACAGAGGCGTCCCAAACATTGGGGTGTCTGTATCTTTTTGACTTTAATTTCCCAAAGCCATAGGACCATAAGTGGAAGTGCCCTAGGCTCTGTTGCTTTGTTTTTTAGATGTTTCAGGAAACACCATACACTTCTCCCGAGTGTCTGTTGGTAATTTACATCCCGCCCATCAGCATAACAAGGCTCCCAGTTCTCCATGGCCTGTCCTGCCTTTCTGGATTTTACACTTTTTTCAGATGGCCCTTTTGACCGGGGGGAAGTGAGACTTCATTGTAGTACAGATTTCCTTTGCAAGCTTGCTTGGTTGGCCAAAAAGGGCGTATGCGTTTTTTCCTGAATATATTCAGGAAAAAACGCATACGCCCTTTTTGGCCAAGTGCATCATTGTGGACGTTCTGCCTCTTTTCCTATGCTTTCAATGCAATTCCAGTCTACCTCCTGAAATCGGTTTCCTGCAATTCTGCCCCGCTTTCAAGTCCTCTTGGCAGCCTTACTTCAGTATATTTTTGGACGATAGTTGTCATTTATAACTCTGCAGGTTTGTGAATTACAGTGCCCCTGAGCTCCTTTCTTCAACTCGCTTTCTTGTGAGCTGGCCGCAACACCGCAGGATGGCTTCAGGCCCTAATCTGGTTCCGGCACGGCACGCTGAGCCTTTGGTTATTTCCTCTTCCTGGTGGGAAATGAGAGTTAAATTTGCCCTTCCAGACACCTCCAGCTAGTCTCTCATTGGTTCTCGCTATTCCTGTTCATCTTCCGCAGAAATTGCAAACTGGGCCAAACAGGAGGTTAAAGGGACTGACTCTCCAAGTCGGGAGAGTGTTAGTAAAGCGTCTGGAATGTTGCACCCTTGTACCAGGGTACGAAAACTGAGACATATTTGAACACGTCTCCCGATCACATGGTTGATCATACTCTAGGTTCCACATGCATGTTTTAGCTGAAGGAAGAATACCTTAAACCTGGGTAGTTGAAACCCGTGGAATGGGTACCATGCAATATGACTTCAAAGGGTCTTCATTTGCTCACCGAACCTCTCCAATCCTATCACTGCTGCGTTTATGTCCCTGTACACATGCTTGATTCTCTTTCGGAGACATAGCAATCCATAGGTTTTAAGATACTTAAGAGTCAGGTACATTCTTAGGCGTTTAATATGCGGTGTTGAGTCCATTTCGTTGAGCAAGGAGTAGCTCTTGTCTATTCCATATTTGGCTTAAGGAACTTTATCTGTGCTCATTTCAATCTCTGGTTTTATGCAGCACCCCAACTCACCTTTACCCTTAAACAAGCATAAGTTGGTTTTCTAAATTTGAGACCCTGTTCTGTTCTGTAATTCAGTTCCTGTGTAGCCAAGTTTACATTCCGTGTATTACTGATATCTTATGATGTTTCTTTTTCTGTGTGACTTATTTCAGTTAGAATCATCGTACCTGAATCCACTCATTGTGCTGCTACGGGCCTGATGACATAGATTTCACTGCTGAGTGATACTGCATTGTACGTAAGTACCACAAGTTCTTTATCCATTTTTCACTTTCTGTGATATTGAACTTGTACGGTAAACGAGGTTCTTGTAAACAGAGGCGTCCCAAACATTGGGGTGGCTGTATCTTTTTGATTTTAATTTCCCTAAGCTATAGGACCATAAGTGGAAGTGCCCTAGGCTCTGTTGCTTTGTTTTTTAGACGTTTCAGGAAACACCATACACTTCTCCCGAGTGTCTGTTGGCAATTTACATCCCGCCCATCAGCATAACAAGGCTCCCAGTTCTCCATTGCCTGTCCTGCCTTTCTGGATTTTACACTTTTTTCAGATGGCCCTTTTGACCGGGAGGAAGTGAGACTTCATTGTAGTGCAGATTTCCTTTGCAAGCTTGCTTGGTTGGCCAAAAAGGGCGTATGCGTTTTTTCCTGAATATATTCAGGAAAAAACGCATACGCCCTTTTTGGCCAAGTGCATCATTGTGGACGTTCTGCCTCTTTTCCTATGCTTTCAATGCAATTCCAGTCTACCTCCTGAAATCGGTTTCCTGCAATTCTGCCCCGCTTTCAAGTCCTCTTGGCAGCCTTACTTCAGTATATTTTTGGACGATAGTTTTCATTCATAACTCTGCAGGTTTGTGAATTACAGTGCCCCTGAGCTCCTTTCTTCAACTCGCTTTCTTGTGAGCTGGCCGCAACACCGCAGGATGACTTCAGGCCCTCATCTGGTTCTGGCACGGCACGCTGAGCCTTTGGTTATTTCCTCTTCCTGGTGGGAAATGAGAGTTAAATTTGCCCGTCCAGACACCTCCAGCTAGTCTCTCATTGGTTCTCGCTATTCCTGTTCATCTTCCGCAGAAATTGCAAATTGGGCCAAACAGGAGGTTAAAGGGACTGACTCTCCAAGTCGGGAGAGTGTTAGTAAAGCGTCTGGAATGTTGCACCCTTGTACCAGGGTACGAAAACTGAGACATATTTGAACACGTCTCCCGATCACATGGTTGATCATACTCTAGGTTCCACATGCATGTTTTAGCTGAAGGAAGAATACCTTAAACCTGGGTAGTTGAAACCCGTGGAATGGGTACCATGCAATATGACTTCAAAGGGTCTTCATTTGCTCACCGAACCTCTCCAATCCTATCACTGCTGCGTTTATGTCCCTGTACACATGCTTGATTCTCTTTCGGAGACATAGCAATCCATAGGTTTTAAGATACTTAAGAGTCAGGTACATTCTTAGGCGTTTAATATGGGGTGTTGAGTCCATTTCATTGAGCAAGGAGTAGCTCTTGTCTATTCCATATTTGGCTTAAGGAACTTTATCTGTGCTCATTTCAATCTCTGGTTTTATGCAGCACCCCAACTCACCTTTACCCTTAAACAAGCATAAGTTGGTTTTCTAAATTTGAGACCCTGTTCTGTTCTGTAATTCAGTTCCTGTGTAGCCAAGTTTACATTCCGTGTATTACTGATATCTTATGATGTTTCTTTTTCTGTGTGACTTATTTCAGTTAGAATCATCGTACCTGAATCCACTCATTGTGCTGCTACGGGCCTGATGACATAGATTTCACTGCTGAGTGATACTGCATTGTACGTAAGTACCACAAGTTCTTTATCCATTTTTCACTTTCTGTGATATTGAACTTGTACGGTAAACGAGGTTCTTGTAAACAGAGGCGTCCCAAACATTGGGGTGTCTGTATCTTTTTGACTTTAATTTCCCAAAGCCATAGGACCATAAGTGGAAGTGCCCTAGGCTCTGTTGCTTTGTTTTTTAGATGTTTCAGGAAACACCATACACTTCTCCCGAGTGTCTGTTGGTAATTTACATCCCGCCCATCAGCATAACAAGGCTCCCAGTTCTCCATGGCCTGTCCTGCCTTTCTGGATTTTACACTTTTTTCAGATGGCCCTTTTGACCGGGGGGAAGTGAGACTTCATTGTAGTACAGATTTCCTTTGCAAGCTTGCTTGGTTGGCCAAAAAGGGCGTATGCGTTTTTTCCTGAATATATTCAGGAAAAAACGCATACGCCCTTTTTGGCCAAGTGCATCATTGTGGACGTTCTGCCTCTTTTCCTATGCTTTCAATGCAATTCCAGTCTACCTCCTGAAATCGGTTTCCTGCAATTCTGCCCCGCTTTCAAGTCCTCTTGGCAGCCTTACTTCAGTATATTTTTGGACGATAGTTGTCATTTATAACTCTGCAGGTTTGTGAATTACAGTGCCCCTGAGCTCCTTTCTTCAACTCGCTTTCTTGTGAGCTGGCCGCAACACCGCAGGATGGCTTCAGGCCCTAATCTGGTTCCGGCACGGCACGCTGAGCCTTTGGTTATTTCCTCTTCCTGGTGGGAAATGAGAGTTAAATTTGCCCTTCCAGACACCTCCAGCTAGTCTCTCATTGGTTCTCGCTATTCCTGTTCATCTTCCGCAGAAATTGCAAACTGGGCCAAACAGGAGGTTAAAGGGACTGACTCTCCAAGTCGGGAGAGTGTTAGTAAAGCGTCTGGAATGTTGCACCCGAGTACCAGGGTACGAAAACTGAGACATATTTGAACACGTCTCCCGATCACATGGTTGATCATACTCTAGGTTCCACATGCATGTTTTAGCTGAAGGAAGAATACCTTAAACCTGGGTAGTTGAAACCCGTGGAATGGGTACCATGCAATATGACTTCAAAGGGTCTTCATTTGCTCACCGAACCTCTCCAATCCTATCACTGCTGCGTTTATGTCCCTGTACACATGCTTGATTCTCTTTCGGAGACATAGCAATCCATAGGTTTTAAGATACTTAAGAGTCAGGTACATTCTTAGGCGTTTAATATGCGGTGTTGAGTCCATTTCGTTGAGCAAGGAGTAGCTCTTGTCTATTCCATATTTGGCTTAAGGAACTTTATCTGTGCTCATTTCAATCTCTGGTTTTATGCAGCACCCCAACTCACCTTTACCCTTAAACAAGCATAAGTTGGTTTTCTAAATTTGAGACCCTGTTCTGTTCTGTAATTCAGTTCCTGTGTAGCCAAGTTTACATTCCGTGTATTACTGATATCTTATGATGTTTCTTTTTCTGTGTGACTTATTTCAGTTAGAATCATCGTACCTGAATCCACTCATTGTGCTGCTACGGGCCTGATGACATAGATTTCACTGCTGAGTGATACTGCATTGTACGTAAGTACCACAAGTTCTTTATCCATTTTTCACTTTCTGTGATATTGAACTTGTACGGTAAACGAGGTTCTTGTAAACAGAGGCGTCCCAAACATTGGGGTGTCTGTATCTTTTTTATTTTAATTTCCCAAAGCCATAGGACCATAAGTGGAAGTGCCCTAGGCTCTGTTGCTTTGTTTTTTAGATGTTTCAGGAAACACCATACACTTCTCCCGAGTGTCTGTTGGTAATTTACATCCCGCCCATCAGCATAACAAGGCTCCCAGTTCTCCATGGCCTGTCCTGCCTTTCTGGATTTTACACTTTTTTCAGATGGCCCTTTTGACCGGGGGGAAGTGAGACTTCATTGTAGTACAGATTTCCTTTGCAAGCTTGCTTGGTTGGCCAAAAAGGGCGTATGCGTTTTTTCCTGAATATATTCAGGAAAAAACGCATACGCCCTTTTTGGCCAAGTGCATCATTGTGGACGTTCTGCCTCTTTTCCTATGCTTTCAATGCAATTCCAGTCTACCTCCTGAAATCGGTTTCCTGCAATTCTGCCCCGCTTTCAAGTCCTCTTGGCAGCCTTACTTCAGTATATTTTTGGACGATAGTTGTCATTTATAACTCTGCAGGTTTGTGAATTACAGTGCCCCTGAGCTCCTTTCTTCAACTCGCTTTCTTGTGAGCTGGCCGCAACACCGCAGGATGACTTCAGGCCCTCATCTGGTTCTGGCACGGCACGCTGAGCCTTTGGTTATTTCCTCTTCCTGGTGGGAAATGAGAGTTAAATTTGCCCGTCCAGACACCTCCAGCTAGTCTCTCATTGGTTCTCGCTATTCCTGTTCATCTTCCGCAGAAATTGCAAATTGGGCCAAACAGGAGGTTAAAGGGACTGACTCTCCAAGTCGGGAGAGTGTTAGTAAAGCGTCTGGAATGTTGCACCCTTGTACCAGGGTACGAAAACTGAGACATATTTGAACACGTCTCCCGATCACATGGTTGATCATACTCTAGGTTCCACATGCATGTTTTAGCTGAAGGAAGAATACCTTAAACCTGGGTAGTTGAAACCCGTGGAATGGGTACCATGCAATATGACTTCAAAGGGTCTTCATTTGCTCACCGATCCTCTCCAATCCTATCACTGCTGCGTTTATGTCCCTGTACACATGCTTGATTCTCTTTCGGAGACATAGCAATCCATAGGTTTTAAGATACTTAAGAGTCAGGTATATTCTTAGGCGTTTAATATGGGGTGTTGTGTCCATTTCATTGAGCAAGGAGTAGCTCTTGTCTATTCCATATTTGGCTTAAGGAACTTTATCTGTGCTCATTTCAATCTCTGGTTTTATGCAGCACCCCAACTCACCTTTACCCTTAAACAAGCATAAGTTGGTTTTCTAAATTTGAGACCCTGTTCTGTTCTGTAATTCAGTTCCTGTGTAGCCAAGTTTACATTCCGTGTATTACTGATATCTTATGATGTTTCTTTTTCTGTGTGACTTATTTCAGTTAGAATCATCGTACCTGAATCCACTCATTGTGCTGCTACGGGCCTGATGACATAGATTTCACTGCTGAGTGATACTGCATTGTACGTAAGTACCACAAGTTCTTTATCCATTTTTCACTTTCTGTGATATAGAACTTGTACGGTAAACGAGGTTCTTGTAAACAGAGGCGTCCCAAACATTGGCGTGGCTGTATCTTTTTGATTTTAATTTCCCTAAGCTATAGGACCATAAGTGGAAGTGCCCTAGGCTCTGTTGCTTTGTTTTTTAGACGTTTCAGGAAACACCATACACTTCTCCCGAGTGTCTGTTGGCAATTTACATCCCGCCCATCAGCATAACAAGGCTCCCAGTTCTCCATGGCCTGTCCTGCCTTTCTGGATTTTACACTTTTTTCAGATGGCCCTTTTGACCGGGGGGAAGTGAGACTTCATTGTAGTGCAGATTTCCTTTGCAAGCTTGCTTGGTTGGCCAAAAAGGGCGTATGCGTTTTTTCCTGAATATATTCAGGAAAAAACGCATACGCCCTTTTTGGCCAAGTGCATCATTGTGGACGTTCTGCCTCTTTTCCTATGCTTTCAATGCAATTCCAGTCTACCTCCTGAAATCGGTTTCCTGCAATTCTGCCCCGCTTTCAAGTCCTCTTGGCAGCCTTACTTCAGTATATTTTTGGACGATAGTTGTCATTTATAACTCTGCAGGTTTGTGAATTACAGTGCCCCTGAGCTCCTTTCTTCAACTCGCTTTCTTGTGAGCTGGCCACAACACCGCAGGATGGCTTCAGGCCCTAATCTGGTTCCGGCACGGCACGCTGAGCCTTTGGTTATTTCCTCTTCCTGGTGGGAAATGAGAGTTAAATTTGCCCGTCCAGACACCTCCAGCTAGTCTCTCATTGGTTCTCGCTATTCCTGTTCATCTTCCGCAGAAATTGCAAACTGGGCCAAACAGGAGGTTAAAGGGACTGACTCTCCAAGTCGGGAGAGTGTTAGTAAAGCGTCTGGAATGTTGCACCCGAGTACCAGGGTACGAAAACTGAGACATATTTGAACACGTCTCCCGATCACATGGTTGATCATACTCTAGGTTCCACATGCATGTTTTAGCTGAAGGAAGAATACCTTAAACCTGGGTAGTTGAAACCCGTGGAATGGGTACCATGCAATATGACTTCAAAGGGTCTTCATTTGCTCACCGAACCTCTCCAATCCTATCACTGCTGCGTTTATGTCCCTGTACACATGCTTGATTCTCTTTCGGAGACATAGCAATCCATAGGTTTTAAGATACTTAAGAGTCAGGTACATTCTTAGGCGTTTAATATGCGGTGTTGAGTCCATTTCGTTGAGCAAGGAGTAGCTCTTGTCTATTCCATATTTGGCTTAAGGAACTTTATCTGTGCTCATTTCAATCTCTGGTTTTATGCAGCACCCCAACTCACCTTTACCCTTAAACAAGCATAAGTTGGTTTTCTAAATTTGAGACCCTGTTCTGTTCTGTAATTCAGTTCCTGTGTAGCCAAGTTTACATTCCGTGTATTACTGATATCTTATGATGTTTCTTTTTCTGTGTGACTTATTTCAGTTAGAATCATCGTACCTGAATCCACTCATTGTGCTGCTACGGGCCTGATGACATAGATTTCACTGCTGAGTGATACTGCATTGTACGTAAGTACCACAAGTTCTTTATCCATTTTTCACTTTCTGTGATATTGAACTTGTACGGTAAACGAGGTTCTTGTAAACAGAGGCGTCCCAAACATTGGTGTGGCTGTATCTTTTTGATTTTAATTTCCCTAAGCTATAGGACCATAAGTGGAAGTGCCCTAGGCTCTGTTGCTTTGTTTTTTAGACGTTTCAGGAAACACCATACACTTCTCCCGAGTGTCTGTTGGCAATTTACATCCCGCCCATCAGCATAACAAGGCTCCCAGTTCTCCATGGCCTGTCCTGCCTTTCTGGATTTTACACTTTTTTCAGATGGCCCTTTTGACCGGGAGGAAGTGAGACTTCATTGTAGTGCAGATTTCCTTTGCAAGCTTGCTTGGTTGGCCAAAAAGGGCATATGCGTTTTTTCCTGAATATATTCAGGAAAAAACGCATACGCCCTTTTTGGCCAAGTGCATCATTGTGGACGTTCTGCCTCTTTTCCTATGCTTTCAATGCAATTCCAGTCTACCTCCTGAAATCGGTTTCCTGCAATTCTGCCCCGCTTTCAAGTCCTCTTGGCAGCCTTACTTCAGTATATTTTTGGACGATAGTTGTCATTTATAACTCTGCAGGTTTGTGAATTACAGTGCCCCTGAGCTCCTTTCTTCAACTCGCTTTCTTGTGAGCTGGCCGCAACACCGCAGGATGGCTTCAGGCCCTAATCTGGTTCCGGCACGGCACGCTGAGCCTTTGGTTATTTCCTCTTCCTGGTGGGAAATGAGAGTTAAATTTGCCCTTCAGACACCTCCAGCTAGTCTCTCATTGGTTCTCGCTATTCCTGTTCATCTTCCGCAGAAATTGCAAACTGGGCCAAACAGGAGGTTAAAGGGACTGACTCTCCAAGTCGGGAGAGTGTTAGTAAAGCATCTGGAATGTTGCACCCGAGTACCAGGGTACGAAAACTGAGACATATTTGAACACGTCTCCCGATCACATGGTTGATCATACTCTAGGTTCCACATGCATGTTTTAGCTGAAGGAAGAATACCTTAAACCTGGGTAGTTGAAACCCGTGGAATGGGTACCATGCAATATGACTTCAAAGGGTCTTCATTTGCTCACCGAACCTCTCCAATCCTATCACTGCTGCGTTTATGTCCCTGTACACATGCTTGATTCTCTTTCGGAGACATAGCAATCCATAGGTTTTAAGATACTTAAGAGTCAGGTACATTCTTAGGCGTTTAATATGCGGTGTTGAGTCCATTTCGTTGAGCAAGGAGTAGCTCTTGTCTATTCCATATTTGGCTTAAGGAACTTTATCTGTGCTCATTTCAATCTCTGGTTTTATGCAGCACCCCAACTCACCTTTCCCCTTAAACAAGCATAAGTTGGTTTTCTAAATTTGAGACCCTGTTCTGTTCTGTAATTCAGTTCCTGTGTAGCCAAGTTTACATTCCGTGTATTACTGATATCTTATGATGTTTCTTTTTCTGTGTGACTTATTTCAGTTAGAATCATCGTACCTGAATCCACTCATTGTGCTGCTACGGGCCTGATGACATAGATTTCACTGCTGAGTGATACTGCATTGTACGTAAGTACCACAAGTTCTTTATCCATTTTTCACTTTCTGTGATATTGAACTTGTACGGTAAACGAGGTTCTTGTAAACAGAGGCGTCCCAAACATTGGGGTGTCTGTATCTTTTTGATTTTAATTTCCCAAAGCCATAGGACCATAAGTGGAAGTGCCCTAGGCTCTGTTGCTTTGTTTTTTAGACGTTTCAGGAAACACCATACACTTCTCCCGAGTGTCTGTTGGTAATTTACATCCCGCCCATCAGCATAACAAGGCTCCCAGTTCTCCATGGCCTGTCCTGCCTTTCTGGATTTTACACTTTTTTCAGATGGCCCTTTTGACCGGGGGGAAGTGAGACTTCATTGTAGTACAGATTTCCTTTGCAAGCTTGCTTGGTTGGCCAAAAAGGGCGTATGCGTTTTTTCCTGAATATATTCAGGAAAAAACGCATACGCCCTTTTTGGCCAAGTGCATCATTGTGGACGTTCTGCCTCTTTTCCTATGCTTTCAATGCAATTCCAGTCTACCTCCTGAAATCGGTTTCCTGCAATTCTGCCCCGCTTTCAAGTCCTCTTGGCAGCCTTACTTCAGTATATTTTTGGACGATAGTTGTCATTTATAACTCTGCAGGTTTGTGAATTACAGTGCCCCTGAGCTCCTTTCTTCAACTCGCTTTCTTGTGAGCTGGCCGCAACACCGCAGGATGGCTTCAGGCCCTAATCTGGTTCCGGCACGGCACGCTGAGCCTTTGGTTATTTCCTCTTCCTGGTGGGAAATGAGAGTTAAATTTGCCCGTCCAGACACCTCCAGCTAGTCTCTCATTGGTTCTCGCTATTCCTGTTCATCTTCCGCAGAAATTGCAAACTGGGCCAAACAGGAGGTTAAAGGGACTGACTCTCCAAGTCGGGAGAGTGTTAGTAAAGCGTCTGGAATGTTGCACCCGAGTACCAGGGTACGAAAACTGAGACATATTTGAACACGTCTCCCGATCACATGGTTGATCATACTCTAGGTTCCACATGCATGTTTTAGCTGAAGGAAGAATACCTTAAACCTGGGTAGTTGAAACCCGTGGAATGGGTACCATGCAATATGACTTCAAAGGGTCTTCATTTGCTCACCGAACCTCTCCAATCCTATCACTGCTGCGTTTATGTCCCTGTACACATGCTTGATTCTCTTTCGGAGACATAGCAATCCATAGGTTTTAAGATACTTAAGAGTCAGGTACATTCTTAGGCGTTTAATATGCGGTGTTGAGTCCATTTCGTTGAGCAAGGAGTAGCTCTTGTCTATTCCATATTTGGCTTAAGGAACTTTATCTGTGCTCATTTCAATCTCTGGTTTTATGCAGCACCCCAACTCACCTTTACCCTTAAACAAGCATAAGTTGGTTTTCTAAATTTGAGACCCTGTTCTGTTCTGTAATTCAGTTCCTGTGTAGCCAAGTTTACATTCCGTGTATTACTGATATCTTATGATGTTTCTTTTTCTGTGTGACTTATTTCAGTTAGAATCATCGTACCTGAATCCACTCATTGTGCTGCTACGGGCCTGATGACATAGATTTCACTGCTGAGTGATACTGCATTGTACGTAAGTACCACAAGTTCTTTATCCATTTTTCACTTTCTGTGATATAGAACTTGTACGGTAAACGAGGTTCTTGTAAACAGAGGCGTCTCAAACATTGGCGTGGCTGTATCTTTTTGATTTTAATTTCCCTAAGCTATAGGACCATAAGTGGAAGTGCCCTAGGCTCTGTTGCTTTGTTTTTTAGACGTTTCAGGAAACACCATACACTTCTCCCGAGTGTCTGTTGGCAATTTACATCCCGCCCATCAGCATAACAAGGCTCCCAGTTCTCCATGGCCTGTCCTGCCTTTCTGGATTTTACACTTTTTTCAGATGGCCCTTTTGACCGGGGGGAAGTGAGACTTCATTGTAGTGCAGATTTCCTTTGCAAGCTTGCTTGGTTGGCCAAAAAGGGCGTATGCGTTTTTTCCTGAATATATTCAGGAAAAAACGCATACGCCCTTTTTGGCCAAGTGCATCATTGTGGACGTTCTGCCTCTTTTCCTATGCTTTCAATGCAATTCCAGTCTACCTCCTGAAATCGGTTTCCTGCAATTCTGCCCCGCTTTCAAGTCCTCTTGGCAGCCTTACTTCAGTATATTTTTGGACGATAGTTGTCATTTATAACTCTGCAGGTTTGTGAATTACAGTGCCCCTGAGCTCCTTTCTTCAACTCGCTTTCTTGTGAGCTGGCCACAACACCGCAGGATGGCTTCAGGCCCTAATCTGGTTCCGGCACGGCACGCTGAGCCTTTGGTTATTTCCTCTTCCTGGTGGGAAATGAGAGTTAAATTTGCCCGTCCAGACACCTCCAGCTAGTCTCTCATTGGTTCTCGCTATTCCTGTTCATCTTCCGCAGAAATTGCAAACTGGGCCAAACAGGAGGTTAAAGGGACTGACTCTCCAAGTCGGGAGAGTGTTAGTAAAGCGTCTGGAATGTTGCACCCGAGTACCAGGGTACGAAAACTGAGACATATTTGAACACGTCTCCCGATCACATGGTTGATCATACTCTAGGTTCCACATGCATGTTTTAGCTGAAGGAAGAATACCTTAAACCTGGGTAGTTGAAACCCGTGGAATGGGTACCATGCAATATGACTTCAAAGGGTCTTCATTTGCTCACCGAACCTCTCCAATCCTATCACTGCTGCGTTTATGTCCCTGTACACATGCTTGATTCTCTTTCGGAGACATAGCAATCCATAGGTTTTAAGATACTTAAGAGTCAGGTACATTCTTAGGCGTTTAATATGCGGTGTTGAGTCCATTTCGTTGAGCAAGGAGTAGCTCTTGTCTATTCCATATTTGGCTTAAGGAACTTTATCTGTGCTCATTTCAATCTCTGGTTTTATGCAGCACCCCAACTCACCTTTACCCTTAAACAAGCATAAGTTGGTTTTCTAAATTTGAGACCCTGTTCTGTTCTGTAATTCAGTTCCTGTGTAGCCAAGTTTACATTCCGTGTATTACTGATATCTTATGATGTTTCTTTTTCTGTGTGACTTATTTCAGTTAGAATCATCGTACCTGAATCCACTCATTGTGCTGCTACGGGCCTGATGACATAGATTTCACTGCTGAGTGATACTGCATTGTACGTAAGTACCACAAGTTCTTTATCCATTTTTCACTTTCTGTGATATTGAACTTGTACGGTAAACGAGGTTCTTGTAAACAGAGGCGTCCCAAACATTGGTGTGGCTGTATCTTTTTGATTTTAATTTCCCTAAGCTATAGGACCATAAGTGGAAGTGCCCTAGGCTCTGTTGCTTTGTTTTTTAGACGTTTCAGGAAACACCATACACTTCTCCCGAGTGTCTGTTGGCAATTTACATCCCGCCCATCAGCATAACAAGGCTCCCAGTTCTCCATGGCCTGTCCTGCCTTTCTGGATTTTACACTTTTTTCAGATGGCCCTTTTGACCGGGAGGAAGTGAGACTTCATTGTAGTGCAGATTTCCTTTGCAAGCTTGCTTGGTTGGCCAAAAAGGGCATATGCGTTTTTTCCTGAATATATTCAGGAAAAAACGCATACGCCCTTTTTGGCCAAGTGCATCATTGTGGACGTTCTGCCTCTTTTCCTATGCTTTCAATGCAATTCCAGTCTACCTCCTGAAATCGGTTTCCTGCAATTCTGCCCCGCTTTCAAGTCCTCTTGGCAGCCTTACTTCAGTATATTTTTGGACGATAGTTGTCATTTATAACTCTGCAGGTTTGTGAATTACAGTGCCCCTGAGCTCCTTTCTTCAACTCGCTTTCTTGTGAGCTGGCCGCAACACCGCAGGATGGCTTCAGGCCCTAATCTGGTTCCGGCACGGCACGCTGAGCCTTTGGTTATTTCCTCTTCCTGGTGGGAAATGAGAGTTAAATTTGCCCTTCAGACACCTCCAGCTAGTCTCTCATTGGTTCTCGCTATTCCTGTTCATCTTCCGCAGAAATTGCAAACTGGGCCAAACAGGAGGTTAAAGGGACTGACTCTCCAAGTCGGGAGAGTGTTAGTAAAGCATCTGGAATGTTGCACCCGAGTACCAGGGTACGAAAACTGAGACATATTTGAACACGTCTCCCGATCACATGGTTGATCATACTCTAGGTTCCACATGCATGTTTTAGCTGAAGGAAGAATACCTTAAACCTGGGTAGTTGAAACCCGTGGAATGGGTACCATGCAATATGACTTCAAAGGGTCTTCATTTGCTCACCGAACCTCTCCAATCCTATCACTGCTGCGTTTATGTCCCTGTACACATGCTTGATTCTCTTTCGGAGACATAGCAATCCATAGGTTTTAAGATACTTAAGAGTCAGGTACATTCTTAGGCGTTTAATATGCGGTGTTGAGTCCATTTCGTTGAGCAAGGAGTAGCTCTTGTCTATTCCATATTTGGCTTAAGGAACTTTATCTGTGCTCATTTCAATCTCTGGTTTTATGCAGCACCCCAACTCACCTTTCCCCTTAAACAAGCATAAGTTGGTTTTCTAAATTTGAGACCCTGTTCTGTTCTGTAATTCAGTTCCTGTGTAGCCAAGTTTACATTCCGTGTATTACTGATATCTTATGATGTTTCTTTTTCTGTGTGACTTATTTCAGTTAGAATCATCGTACCTGAATCCACTCATTGTGCTGCTACGGGCCTGATGACATAGATTTCACTGCTGAGTGATACTGCATTGTACGTAAGTACCACAAGTTCTTTATCCATTTTTCACTTTCTGTGATATTGAACTTGTACGGTAAACGAGGTTCTTGTAAACAGAGGCGTCCCAAACATTGGGGTGTCTGTATCTTTTTGATTTTAATTTCCCAAAGCCATAGGACCATAAGTGGAAGTGCCCTAGGCTCTGTTGCTTTGTTTTTTAGACGTTTCAGGAAACACCATACACTTCTCCCGAGTGTCTGTTGGTAATTTACATCCCGCCCATCAGCATAACAAGGCTCCCAGTTCTCCATGGCCTGTCCTGCCTTTCTGGATTTTACACTTTTTTCAGATGGCCCTTTTGACCGGGGGGAAGTGAGACTTCATTGTAGTACAGATTTCCTTTGCAAGCTTGCTTGGTTGGCCAAAAAGGGCGTATGCGTTTTTTCCTGAATATATTCAGGAAAAAACGCATACGCCCTTTTTGGCCAAGTGCATCATTGTGGACGTTCTGCCTCTTTTCCTATGCTTTCAATGCAATTCCAGTCTACCTCCTGAAATCGGTTTCCTGCAATTCTGCCCCGCTTTCAAGTCCTCTTGGCAGCCTTACTTCAGTATATTTTTGGACGATAGTTGTCATTTATAACTCTGCAGGTTTGTGAATTACAGTGCCCCTGAGCTCCTTTCTTCAACTCGCTTTCTTGTGAGCTGGCCGCAACACCGCAGGATGGCTTCAGGCCCTAATCTGGTTCCGGCACGGCACGCTGAGCCTTTGGTTATTTCCTCTTCCTGGTGGGAAATGAGAGTTAAATTTGCCCTTCCAGACACCTCCAGCTAGTCTCTCATTGGTTCTCGCTATTCCTGTTCATCTTCCGCAGAAATTGCAAACTGGGCCAAACAGGAGGTTAAAGGGACTGACTCTCCAAGTCGGGAGAGTGTTAGTAAAGCGTCTGGAATGTTGCACCCGAGTACCAGGGTACGAAAACTGAGACATATTTGAACACGTCTCCCGATCACATGGTTGATCATACTCTAGGTTCCACATGCATGTTTTAGCTGAAGGAAGAATACCTTAAACCTGGGTAGTTGAAACCCGTGGAATGGGTACCATGCAATATGACTTCAAAGGGTCTTCATTTGCTCACCGAACCTCTCCAATCCTATCACTGCTGCGTTTATGTCCCTGTACACATGCTTGATTCTCTTTCGGAGACATAGCAATCCATAGGTTTTAAGATACTTAAGAGTCAGGTACATTCTTAGGCGTTTAATATGCGGTGTTGAGTCCATTTCGTTGAGCAAGGAGTAGCTCTTGTCTATTCCATATTTGGCTTAAGGAACTTTATCTGTGCTCATTTCAATCTCTGGTTTTATGCAGCACCCCAACTCACCTTTACCCTTAAACAAGCATAAGTTGGTTTTCTAAATTTGAGACCCTGTTCTGTTCTGTAATTCAGTTCCTGTGTAGCCAAGTTTACATTCCGTGTATTACTGATATCTTATGATGTTTCTTTTTCTGTGTGACTTATTTCAGTTAGAATCATCGTACCTGAATCCACTCATTGTGCTGCTACGGGCCTGATGACATAGATTTCACTGCTGAGTGATACTGCATTGTACGTAAGTACCACAAGTTCTTTATCCATTTTTCACTTTCTGTGATATTGAACTTGTACGGTAAACGAGGTTCTTGTAAACAGAGGCGTCCCAAACATTGGGGTGTCTGTATCTTTTTTATTTTAATTTCCCAAAGCCATAGGACCATAAGTGGAAGTGCCCTAGGCTCTGTTGCTTTGTTTTTTAGATGTTTCAGGAAACACCATACACTTCTCCCGAGTGTCTGTTGGTAATTTACATCCCGCCCATCAGCATAACAAGGCTCCCAGTTCTCCATGGCCTGTCCTGCCTTTCTGGATTTTACACTTTTTTCAGATGGCCCTTTTGACCGGGGGGAAGTGAGACTTCATTGTAGTACAGATTTCCTTTGCAAGCTTGCTTGGTTGGCCAAAAAGGGCGTATGCGTTTTTTCCTGAATATATTCAGGAAAAAACGCATACGCCCTTTTTGGCCAAGTGCATCATTGTGGACGTTCTGCCTCTTTTCCTATGCTTTCAATGCAATTCCAGTCTACCTCCTGAAATCGGTTTCCTGCAATTCTGCCCCGCTTTCAAGTCCTCTTGGCAGCCTTACTTCAGTATATTTTTGGACGATAGTTGTCATTTATAACTCTGCAGGTTTGTGAATTACAGTGCCCCTGAGCTCCTTTCTTCAACTCGCTTTCTTGTGAGCTGGCCGCAACACCGCAGGATGGCTTCAGGCCCTAATCTGGTTCCGGCACGGCACGCTGAGCCTTTGGTTATTTCCTCTTCCTGGTGGGAAATGAGAGTTAAATTTGCCCTTCCAGACACCTCCAGCTAGTCTCTCATTGGTTCTCGCTATTCCTGTTCATCTTCCGCAGAAATTGCAAACTGGGCCAAACAGGAGGTTAAAGGGACTGACTCTCCAAGTCGGGAGAGTGTTAGTAAAGCGTCTGGAATGTTGCACCCTTGTACCAGGGTACGAAAACTGAGACATATTTGAACACGTCTCCCGATCACATGGTTGATCATACTCTAGGTTCCACATGCATGTTTTAGCTGAAGGAAGAATACCTTAAACCTGGGTAGTTGAAACCCGTGGAATGGGTACCATGCAATATGACTTCAAAGGGTCTTCATTTGCTCACCGAACCTCTCCAATCCTATCACTGCTGCGTTTACGTCCCTGTACACATGCTTGATTCTCTTTCGGAGACATAGCAATCCATAGGTTTTAAGATACTTAAGAGTCAGGTACATTCTTAGGCGTTTAATATGGGGTGTTGAGTCCATTTCATTGAGCAAGGAGTAGCTCTTGTCTATTCCATATTTGGCTTAAGGAACTTTATCTGTGCTCATTTCAATCTCTGGTTTTATGCAGCACCCCAACTCACCTTTACCCTTAAACAAGCATAAGTTGGTTTTCTAAATTTGAGACCCTGTTCTGTTCTGTAATTCAGTTCCTGTGTAGCCAAGTTTACATTCCGTGTATTACTGATATCTTATGATGTTTCTTTTTCTGTGTGACTTATTTCAGTTAGAATCATCGTACCTGAATCCACTCATTGTGCTGCTACGGGCCTGATGACATAGATTTCACTGCTGAGTGATACTGCATTGTACGTAAGTACCACAAGTTCTTTATCCATTTTTCACTTTCTGTGATATTGAACTTGTACGGTAAACGAGGTTCTTGTAAACAGAGGCGTCCCAAACATTGGCGTGGCTGTATCTTTTTGATTTTAATTTCCCTAAGCTATAGGACCATAAGTGGAAGTGCCCTAGGCTCTGTTGCTTTGTTTTTTAGACGTTTCAGGAAACACCATACACTTCTCCCGAGTGTCTGTTGGCAATTTACATCCCGCCCATCAGCATAACAAGGCTCCCAGTTCTCCATGGCCTGTCCTGCCTTTCTGGATTTTACACTTTTTTCAGATGGCCCTTTTGACCGGGAGGAAGTGAGACTTCATTGTAGTGCAGATTTCCTTTGCAAGCTTGCTTGGTTGGCCAAAAAGGGCGTATGCGTTTTTTCCTGAATATATTCAGGAAAAAACGCATACGCCCTTTTTGGCCAAGTGCATCATTGTGGACGTTCTGCCTCTTTTCCTATGCTTTCAATGCAATTCCAGTCTACCTCCTGAAATCGGTTTCCTGCAATTCTGCCCCGCTTTCAAGTCCTCTTGGCAGCCTTACTTCAGTATATTTTTGGACGATAGTTGTCATTTATAACTCTGCAGGTTTGTGAATTACAGTGCCCCTGAGCTCCTTTCTTCAACTCGCTTTCTTGTGAGCTGGCCGCAACACCGCAGGATGACTTCAGGCCCTCATCTGGTTCTGGCACGGCACGCTGAGCCTTTGGTTATTTCCTCTTCCTGGTGGGAAATGAGAGTTAAATTTGCCCGTCCAGACACCTCCAGCTAGTCTCTCATTGGTTCTCGCTATTCCTGTTCATCTTCCGCAGAAATTGCAAATTGGGCCAAACAGGAGGTTAAAGGCACTGACTCTCCAAGTCGGGAGAGTGTTAGTAAAGCGTCTGGAATGTTGCACCCTTGTACCAGGGTACGAAAACTGAGACATATTTGAACACGTCTCCCGATCACATGGTTGATCATACTCTAGGTTCCACATGCATGTTTTAGCTGAAGGAAGAATACCTTAAACCTGGGTAGTTGAAACCCGTGGAATGGGTACCATGCAATATGACTTCAAAGGGTCTTCATTTGCTCACCGATCCTCTCCAATCCTATCACTGCTGCGTTTATGTCCCTGTACACATGCTTGATTCTCTTTCGGAGACATAGCAATCCATAGGTTTTAAGATACTTAAGAGTCAGGTACATTCTTAGGCGTTTAATATGCGGTGTTGAGTCCATTTCATTGAGCAAGGAGTAGCTCTTGTCTATTCCATATTTGGCTTAAGGAACTTTATCTGTGCTCATTTCAATCTCTGGTTTTATGCAGCACCCCAACTCACCTTTACCCTTAAACAAGCATAAGTTGGTTTTCTAAATTTGAGACCCTGTTCTGTTCTGTAATTCAGTTCCTGTGTAGCCAAGTTTACATTCCGTGTATTACTGATATCTTATGATGTTTCTTTTTCTGTGTGACTTATTTCAGTTAGAATCATCGTACCTGAATCCACTCATTGTGCTGCTACGGGCCTGATGACATAGATTTCACTGCTGAGTGATACTGCATTGTACGTAAGTACCACAAGTTCTTTATCCATTTTTCATTTTCTGTGATATAGAACTTGTACGGTAAACGAGGTTCTTGTAAACAGAGGCGTCCCAAACATTGGCGTGGCTGTATCTTTTTGATTTTAATTTCCCTAAGCTATAGGACCATAAGTGGAAGTGCCCTAGGCTCTGTTGCTTTGTTTTTTAGACGTTTCAGGAAACACCATACACTTCTCCCGAGTGTCTGTTGGCAATTTACATCCCGCCCATCAGCATAACAAGGCTCCCAGTTCTCCATGGCCTGTCCTGCCTTTCTGGATTTTACACTTTTTTCAGATGGCCCTTTTGACCGGGGGGAAGTGAGACTTCATTGTAGTGCAGATTTCCTTTGCAAGCTTGCTTGGTTGGCCAAAAAGGGCGTATGCGTTTTTTCCTGAATATATTCAGGAAAAAACGCATACGCCCTTTTTGGCCAAGTGCATCATTGTGGACGTTCTGCCTCTTTTCCTATGCTTTCAATGCAATTCCAGTCTACCTCCTGAAATCGGTTTCCTGCAATTCTGCCCTGCTTTCAAGTCCTCTTGGCAGCCTTACTTCAGTATATTTTTGGACGATAGTTGTCATTTATAACTCTGCAGGTTTGTGAATTACAGTGCCCCTGAGCTCCTTTCTTCAACTCGCTTTCTTGTGAGCTGGCCGCAACACCGCAGGATGGCTTCAGGCCCTAATCTGGTTCCGGCACGGCACGCTGAGCCTTTGGTTAATTCCTCTTCCTGGTGGGAAATGAGAGTTAAATTTGCCCGTCCAGACACCTCCAGCTAGTCTCTCATTGGTTCTCCCTATTCCTGTTCATCTTCCGCAGAAATTGCAAACTGGGCCAAACAGGAGGTTAAAGGGACTGACTCTCCAAGTCGGGAGAGTGTTAGTAAAGCGTCTGGAATGTTGCACCCGAGTACCAGGGTACGAAAACTGAGACATATTTGAACACGTCTCCCGATCACATGGTTGATCATACTCTAGGTTCCACATGCATGTTTTAGCTGAAGGAAGAATACCTTAAACCTGGGTAGTTGAAACCCGTGGAATGGGTACCATGCAATATGACTTCAAAGGGTCTTCATTTGCTCACCGAACCTCTCCAATCCTATCACTGCTGCGTTTATGTCCCTGTACACATGCTTGATTCTCTTTCGGAGACATAGCAATCCATAGGTTTTAAGATACTTAAGAGTCAGGTACATTCTTAGGCGTTTAATATGCGGTGTTGAGTCCATTTCGTTGAGCAAGGAGTAGCTCTTGTCTATTCCATATTTGGCTTAAGGAACTTTATCTGTGCTCATTTCAATCTCTGGTTTTATGCAGCACCCCAACTCACCTTTACCCTTAAACAAGCATAAGTTGGTTTTCTAAATTTGAGACCCTGTTCTGTTCTGTAATTCAGTTCCTGTGTAGCCAAGTTTACATTCCGTGTATTACTGATATCTTATGATGTTTCTTTTTCTGTGTGACTTATTTCAGTTAGAATCATCGTACCTGAATCCACTCATTGTGCTGCTACGGGCCTGATGACATAGATTTCACTGCTGAGTGATACTGCATTGTACGTAAGTACCACAAGTTCTTTATCCATTTTTCACTTTCTGTGATATTGAACTTGTACGGTAAACGAGGTTCTTGTAAACAGAGGCGTCCCAAACATTGGGGTGGCTGTATCTTTTTGATTTTAATTTCCCTAAGCTATAGGACCATAAGTGGAAGTGCCCTAGGCTCTGTTGCTTTGTTTTTTAGACGTTTCAGGAAACACCATACACTTCTCCCGAGTGTCTGTTGGCAATTTACATCCCGCCCATCAGCATAACAAGGCTCCCAGTTCTCCATTGCCTGTCCTGCCTTTCTGGATTTTACACTTTTTTCAGATGGCCCTTTTGACCGGGAGGAAGTGAGACTTCATTGTAGTGCAGATTTCCTTTGCAAGCTTGCTTGGTTGGCCAAAAAGGGCGTATGCGTTTTTTCCTGAATATATTCAGGAAAAAACGCATACGCCCTTTTTGGCCAAGTGCATCATTGTGGACGTTCTGCCTCTTTTCCTATGCTTTCAATGCAATTCCAGTCTACCTCCTGAAATCGGTTTCCTGCAATTCTGCCCCGCTTTCAAGTCCTCTTGGCAGCCTTACTTCAGTATATTTTTGGACGATAGCTGTCATTTATAACTCTGCAGGTTTGTGAATTACAGTGCCCCTGAGCTCCTTTCTTCAACTCGCTTTCTTGTGAGCTGGCCGCAACACCGCAGGATGACTTCAGGCCCTCATCTGGTTCTGGCACGGCACGCTGAGCCTTTGGTTATTTCCTCTTCCTGGTGGGAAATGAGAGTTAAATTTGCCCGTCCAGACACCTCCAGCTAGTCTCTCATTGGTTCTCGCTATTCCTGTTCATCTTCCGCAGAAATTGCAAATTGGGCCAAACAGGAGGTTAAAGGGACTGACTCTCCAAGTCGGGAGAGTGTTAGTAAAGCGTCTGGAATGTTGCACCCTTGTACCAGGGTACGAAAACTGAGACATATTTGAACACGTCTCCCGATCACATGGTTGATCATACTCTAGGTTCCACATGCATGTTTTAGCTGAAGGAAGAATACCTTAAACCTGGGTAGTTGAAACCCGTGGAATGGGTACCATGCAATATGACTTCAAAGGGTCTTCATTTGCTCACCGAACCTCTCCAATCCTATCACTGCTGCGTTTATGTCCCTGTACACATGCTTGATTCTCTTTCGGAGACATAGCAATCCATAGGTTTTAAGATACTTAAGAGTCAGGTACATTCTTAGGCGTTTAATATGGGGTGTTGAGTCCATTTCATTGAGCAAGGAGTAGCTCTTGTCTATTCCATATTTGGCTTAAGGAACTTTATCTGTGCTCATTTCAATCTCTGGTTTTATGCAGCACCCCAACTCACCTTTACCCTTAAACAAGCATAAGTTGGTTTTCTAAATTTGAGACCCTGTTCTGTTCTGTAATTCAGTTCCTGTGTAGCCAAGTTTACATTCCGTGTATTACTGATATCTTATGATGTTTCTTTTTCTGTGTGACTTATTTCAGTTAGAATCATCGTACCTGAATCCACTCATTGTGCTGCTACGGGCCTGATGACATAGATTTCACTGCTGAGTGATACTGCATTGTACGTAAGTACCACAAGTTCTTTATCCATTTTTCACTTTCTGTGATATTGAACTTGTACGGTAAACGAGGTTCTTGTAAACAGAGGCGTCCCAAACATTGGCGTGGCTGTATCTTTTTGATTTTAATTTCCCTAAGCTATAGGACCATAAGTGGAAGTGCCCTAGGCTCTGTTGCTTTGTTTTTTAGACGTTTCAGGAAACACCATACACTTCTCCCGAGTGTCTGTTGGCAATTTACATCCCGCCCATCAGCATAACAAGGCTCCCAGTTCTCCATGGCCTGTCCTGCCTTTCTGGATTTTACACTTTTTTCAGATGGCCCTTTTGACCGGGGGGAAGTGAGACTTCATTGTAGTGCAGATTTCCTTTGCAAGCTTGCTTGGTTGGCCAAAAAGGGCGTATGCGTTTTTTCCTGAATATATTCAGGAAAAAACGCATACGCCCTTTTTGGCCAAGTGCATCATTGTGGACGTTCTGCCTCTTTTCCTATGCTTTCAATGCAATTCCAGTCTACCTCCTGAAATCGGTTTCCTGCAATTCTGCCCCGCTTTCAAGTCCTCTTGGCAGCCTTACTTCAGTATATTTTTGGACGATAGTTGTCATTTATAACTCTGCAGGTTTGTGAATTACAGTGCCCCTGAGCTCCTTTCTTCAACTCGCTTTCTTGTGAGCTGGCCACAACACCGCAGGATGGCTTCAGGCCCTAATCTGGTTCCGGCACGGCACGCTGAGCCTTTGGTTATTTCCTCTTCCTGGTGGGAAATGAGAGTTAAATTTGCCCGTCCAGACACCTCCAGCTAGTCTCTCATTGGTTCTCGCTATTCCTGTTCATCTTCCGCAGAAATTGCAAACTGGGCCAAACAGGAGGTTAAAGGGACTGACTCTCCAAGTCGGGAGAGTGTTAGTAAAGCGTCTGGAATGTTGCACCCGAGTACCAGGGTACGAAAACTGAGACATATTTGAACACGTCTCCCGATCACATGGTTGATCATACTCTAGGTTCCACATGCATGTTTTAGCTGAAGGAAGAATACCTTAAACCTGGGTAGTTGAAACCCGTGGAATGGGTACCATGCAATATGACTTCAAAGGGTCTTCATTTGCTCACCGAACCTCTCCAATCCTATCACTGCTGCGTTTATGTCCCTGTACACATGCTTGATTCTCTTTCGGAGACATAGCAATCCATAGGTTTTAAGATACTTAAGAGTCAGGTACATTCTTAGGCGTTTAATATGCGGTGTTGAGTCCATTTCGTTGAGCAAGGAGTAGCTCTTGTCTATTCCATATTTGGCTTAAGGAACTTTATCTGTGCTCATTTCAATCTCTGGTTTTATGCAGCACCCCAACTCACCTTTACCCTTAAACAAGCATAAGTTGGTTTTCTAAATTTGAGACCCTGTTCTGTTCTGTAATTCAGTTCCTGTGTAGCCAAGTTTACATTCCGTGTATTACTGATATCTTATGATGTTTCTTTTTCTGTGTGACTTATTTCAGTTAGAATCATCGTACCTGAATCCACTCATTGTGCTGCTACGGGCCTGATGACATAGATTTCACTGCTGAGTGATACTGCATTGTACGTAAGTACCACAAGTTCTTTATCCATTTTTCACTTTCTGTGATATTGAACTTGTACGGTAAACGAGGTTCTTGTAAACAGAGGCGTCCCAAACATTGGGGTGGCTGTATCTTTTTGATTTTAATTTCCCTAAGCTATAGGACCATAAGTGGAAGTGCCCTAGGCTCTGTTGCTTTGTTTTTTAGACGTTTCAGGAAACACCATACACTTCTCCCGAGTGTCTGTTGGCAATTTACATCCCGCCCATCAGCATAACAAGGCTCCCAGTTCTCCATTGCCTGTCCTGCCTTTCTGGATTTTACACTTTTTTCAGATGGCCCTTTTGACCGGGAGGAAGTGAGACTTCATTGTAGTGCAGATTTCCTTTGCAAGCTTGCTTGGTTGGCCAAAAAGGGCGTATGCGTTTTTTCCTGAATATATTCAGGAAAAAACGCATACGCCCTTTTTGGCCAAGTGCATCATTGTGGACGTTCTGCCTCTTTTCCTATGCTTTCAATGCAATTCCAGTCTACCTCCTGAAATCGGTTTCCTGCAATTCTGCCCCGCTTTCAAGTCCTCTTGGCAGCCTTACTTCAGTATATTTTTGGACGATAGTTGTCATTTATAACTCTGCAGGTTTGTGAATTACAGTGCCCCTGAGCTCCTTTCTTCAACTCGCTTTCTTGTGAGCTGGCCGCAACACCGCAGGATGGCTTCAGGCCCTAATCTGGTTCCGGCACGGCACGCTGAGCCTTTGGTTATTTCCTCTTCCTGGTGGGAAATGAGAGTTAAATTTGCCCTTCCAGACACCTCCAGCTAGTCTCTCATTGGTTCTCGCTATTCCTGTTCATCTTCCGCAGAAATTGCAAACTGGGCCAAACAGGAGGTTAAAGGGACTGACTCTCCAAGTCGGGAGAGTGTTAGTAAAGCGTCTGGAATGTTGCACCCTTGTACCAGGGTACGAAAACTGAGACATATTTGAACACGTCTCCCGATCACATGGTTGATCATACTCTAGGTTCCACATGCATGTTTTAGCTGAAGGAAGAATACCTTAAACCTGGGTAGTTGAAACCCGTGGAATGGGTACCATGCAATATGACTTCAAAGGGTCTTCATTTGCTCACCGAACCTCTCCAATCCTATCACTGCTGCGTTTATGTCCCTGTACACATGCTTGATTCTCTTTCGGAGACATAGCAATCCATAGGTTTTAAGATACTTAAGAGTCAGGTACATTCTTAGGCGTTTAATATGCGGTGTTGAGTCCATTTCGTTGAGCAAGGAGTAGCTCTTGTCTATTCCATATTTGGCTTAAGGAACTTTATCTGTGCTCATTTCAATCTCTGGTTTTATGCAGCACCCCAACTCACCTTTACCCTTAAACAAGCATAAGTTGGTTTTCTAAATTTGAGACCCTGTTCTGTTCTGTAATTCAGTTCCTGTGTAGCCAAGTTTACATTCCGTGTATTACTGATATCTTATGATGTTTCTTTTTCTGTGTGACTTATTTCAGTTAGAATCATCGTACCTGAATCCACTCATTGTGCTGCTACGGGCCTGATGACATAGATTTCACTGCTGAGTGATACTGCATTGTACGTAAGTACCACAAGTTCTTTATCCATTTTTCACTTTCTGTGATATTGAACTTGTACGGTAAACGAGGTTCTTGTAAACAGAGGCGTCCCAAACATTGGGGTGGCTGTATCTTTTTGATTTTAATTTCCCTAAGCTATAGGACCATAAGTGGAAGTGCCCTAGGCTCTGTTGCTTTGTTTTTTAGACGTTTCAGGAAACACCATACACTTCTCCCGAGTGTCTGTTGGCAATTTACATCCCGCCCATCAGCATAACAAGGCTCCCAGTTCTCCATGGCCTGTCCTGCCTTTCTGGATTTTACACTTTTTTCAGATGGCCCTTTTGACCGGGAGGAAGTGAGACTTCATTGTAGTGCAGATTTCCTTTGCAAGCTTGCTTGGTTGGCCAAAAAGGGCGTATGCGTTTTTTCCTGAATATATTCAGGAAAAAACGCATACGCCCTTTTTGGCCAAGTGCATCATTGTGGACGTTCTGCCTCTTTTCCTATGCTTTCAATGCAATTCCAGTCTACCTCCTGAAATCGGTTTCCTGCAATTCTGCCCCGCTTTCAAGTCCTCTTGGCAGCCTTACTTCAGTATATTTTTGGACGATAGTTTTCATTCATAACTCTGCAGGTTTGTGAATTACAGTGCCCCTGAGCTCCTTTCTTCAACTCGCTTTCTTGTGAGCTGGCCGCAACACCGCAGGATGACTTCAGGCCCTCATCTGGTTCTGGCACGGCACGCTGAGCCTTTGGTTATTTCCTCTTCCTGGTGGGAAATGAGAGTTAAATTTGCCCGTCCAGACACCTCCAGCTAGTCTCTCATTGGTTCTCGCTATTCCTGTTCATCTTCCGCAGAAATTGCAAATTGGGCCAAACAGGAGGTTAAAGGGACTGACTCTCCAAGTCGGGAGAGTGTTAGTAAAGCGTCTGGAATGTTGCACCCTTGTACCAGGGTACGAAAACTGAGACATATTTGAACACGTCTCCCGATCACATGGTTGATCATACTCTAGGTTCCACATGCATGTTTTAGCTGAAGGAAGAATACCTTAAACCTGGGTAGTTGAAACCCGTGGAATGGGTACCATGCAATATGACTTCAAAGGGTCTTCATTTGCTCACCGAACCTCTCCAATCCTATCACTGCTGCGTTTATGTCCCTGTACACATGCTTGATTCTCTTTCGGAGACATAGCAATCCATAGGTTTTAAGATACTTAAGAGTCAGGTACATTCTTAGGCGTTTAATATGGGGTGTTGAGTCCATTTCATTGAGCAAGGAGTAGCTCTTGTCTATTCCATATTTGGCTTAAGGAACTTTATCTGTGCTCATTTCAATCTCTGGTTTTATGCAGCACCCCAACTCACCTTTACCCTTAAACAAGCATAAGTTGGTTTTCTAAATTTGAGACCCTGTTCTGTTCTGTAATTCAGTTCCTGTGTAGCCAAGTTTACATTCCGTGTATTACTGATATCTTATGATGTTTCTTTTTCTGTGTGACTTATTTCAGTTAGAATCATCGTACCTGAATCCACTCATTGTGCTGCTACGGGCCTGATGACATAGATTTCACTGCTGAGTGATACTGCATTGTACGTAAGTACCACAAGTTCTTTATCCATTTTTCACTTTCTGTGATATTGAACTTGTACGGTAAACGAGGTTCTTGTAAACAGAGGCGTCCCAAACATTGGGGTGTCTGTATCTTTTTGACTTTAATTTCCCAAAGCCATAGGACCATAAGTGGAAGTGCCCTAGGCTCTGTTGCTTTGTTTTTTAGATGTTTCAGGAAACACCATACACTTCTCCCGAGTGTCTGTTGGTAATTTACATCCCGCCCATCAGCATAACAAGGCTCCCAGTTCTCCATGGCCTGTCCTGCCTTTCTGGATTTTACACTTTTTTCAGATGGCCCTTTTGACCGGGGGGAAGTGAGACTTCATTGTAGTACAGATTTCCTTTGCAAGCTTGCTTGGTTGGCCAAAAAGGGCGTATGCGTTTTTTCCTGAATATATTCAGGAAAAAACGCATACGCCCTTTTTGGCCAAGTGCATCATTGTGGACGTTCTGCCTCTTTTCCTATGCTTTCAATGCAATTCCAGTCTACCTCCTGAAATCGGTTTCCTGCAATTCTGCCCCGCTTTCAAGTCCTCTTGGCAGCCTTACTTCAGTATATTTTTGGACGATAGTTGTCATTTATAACTCTGCAGGTTTGTGAATTACAGTGCCCCTGAGCTCCTTTCTTCAACTCGCTTTCTTGTGAGCTGGCCGCAACACCGCAGGATGGCTTCAGGCCCTAATCTGGTTCCGGCACGGCACGCTGAGCCTTTGGTTATTTCCTCTTCCTGGTGGGAAATGAGAGTTAAATTTGCCCTTCCAGACACCTCCAGCTAGTCTCTCATTGGTTCTCGCTATTCCTGTTCATCTTCCGCAGAAATTGCAAACTGGGCCAAACAGGAGGTTAAAGGGACTGACTCTCCAAGTCGGGAGAGTGTTAGTAAAGCGTCTGGAATGTTGCACCCGAGTACCAGGGTACGAAAACTGAGACATATTTGAACACGTCTCCCGATCACATGGTTGATCATACTCTAGGTTCCACATGCATGTTTTAGCTGAAGGAAGAATACCTTAAACCTGGGTAGTTGAAACCCGTGGAATGGGTACCATGCAATATGACTTCAAAGGGTCTTCATTTGCTCACCGAACCTCTCCAATCCTATCACTGCTGCGTTTATGTCCCTGTACACATGCTTGATTCTCTTTCGGAGACATAGCAATCCATAGGTTTTAAGATACTTAAGAGTCAGGTACATTCTTAGGCGTTTAATATGCGGTGTTGAGTCCATTTCGTTGAGCAAGGAGTAGCTCTTGTCTATTCCATATTTGGCTTAAGGAACTTTATCTGTGCTCATTTCAATCTCTGGTTTTATGCAGCACCCCAACTCACCTTTACCCTTAAACAAGCATAAGTTGGTTTTCTAAATTTGAGACCCTGTTCTGTTCTGTAATTCAGTTCCTGTGTAGCCAAGTTTACATTCCGTGTATTACTGATATCTTATGATGTTTCTTTTTCTGTGTGACTTATTTCAGTTAGAATCATCGTACCTGAATCCACTCATTGTGCTGCTACGGGCCTGATGACATAGATTTCACTGCTGAGTGATACTGCATTGTACGTAAGTACCACAAGTTCTTTATCCATTTTTCACTTTCTGTGATATTGAACTTGTACGGTAAACGAGGTTCTTGTAAACAGAGGCGTCCCAAACATTGGGGTGTCTGTATCTTTTTTATTTTAATTTCCCAAAGCCATAGGACCATAAGTGGAAGTGCCCTAGGCTCTGTTGCTTTGTTTTTTAGATGTTTCAGGAAACACCATACACTTCTCCCGAGTGTCTGTTGGTAATTTACATCCCGCCCATCAGCATAACAAGGCTCCCAGTTCTCCATGGCCTGTCCTGCCTTTCTGGATTTTACACTTTTTTCAGATGGCCCTTTTGACCGGGGGGAAGTGAGACTTCATTGTAGTACAGATTTCCTTTGCAAGCTTGCTTGGTTGGCCAAAAAGGGCGTATGCGTTTTTTCCTGAATATATTCAGGAAAAAACGCATACGCCCTTTTTGGCCAAGTGCATCATTGTGGACGTTCTGCCTCTTTTCCTATGCTTTCAATGCAATTCCAGTCTACCTCCTGAAATCGGTTTCCTGCAATTCTGCCCCGCTTTCAAGTCCTCTTGGCAGCCTTACTTCAGTATATTTTTGGACGATAGTTGTCATTTATAACTCTGCAGGTTTGTGAATTACAGTGCCCCTGAGCTCCTTTCTTCAACTCGCTTTCTTGTGAGCTGGCCGCAACACCGCAGGATGACTTCAGGCCCTCATCTGGTTCTGGCACGGCACGCTGAGCCTTTGGTATTTCCTCTTCCTGGTGGGAAATGAGAGTTAAATTTGCCCTTCCAGACACCTCCAGCTAGTCTCTCATTGGTTCTCGCTATTCCTGTTCATCTTCCGCAGAAATTGCAAATTGGGCCAAACAGGAGGTTAAAGGGACTGACTCTCCAAGTCGGGAGAGTGTTAGTAAAGCGTCTGGAATGTTGCACCCTTGTACCAGGGTACGAAAACTGAGACATATTTGAACACGTCTCCCGATCACATGGTTGATCATACTCTAGGTTCCACATGCATGTTTTAGCTGAAGGAAGAATACCTTAAACCTGGGTAGTTGAAACCCGTGGAATGGGTACCATGCAATATGACTTCAAAGGGTCTTCATTTGCTCACCGATCCTCTCCAATCCTATCACTGCTGCGTTTATGTCCCTGTACACATGCTTGATTCTCTTTCGGAGACATAGCAATCCATAGGTTTTAAGATACTTAAGAGTCAGGTACATTCTTAGGCGTTTAATATGGGGTGTTGTGTCCATTTCATTGAGCAAGGAGTAGCTCTTGTCTATTCCATATTTGGCTTAAGGAACTTTATCTGTGCTCATTTCAATCTCTGGTTTTATGCAGCACCCCAACTCACCTTTACCCTTAAACAAGCATAAGTTGGTTTTCTAAATTTGAGACCCTGTTCTGTTCTGTAATTCAGTTCCTGTGTAGCCAAGTTTACATTCCGTGTATTACTGATATCTTATGATGTTTCTTTTTCTGTGTGACTTATTTCAGTTAGAATCATCGTACCTGAATCCACTCATTGTGCTGCTACGGGCCTGATGACATAGATTTCACTGCTGAGTGATACTGCATTGTACGTAAGTACCACAAGTTCTTTATCCATTTTTCACTTTCTGTGATATAGAACTTGTACGGTAAACGAGGTTCTTGTAAACAGAGGCGTCCCAAACATTGGCGTGGCTGTATCTTTTTGATTTTAATTTCCCTAAGCTATAGGACCATAAGTGGAAGTGCCCTAGGCTCTGTTGCTTTGTTTTTTAGACGTTTCAGGAAACACCATACACTTCTCCCGAGTGTCTGTTGGCAATTTACATCCCGCCCATCAGCATAACAAGGCTCCCAGTTCTCCATGGCCTGTCCTGCCTTTCTGGATTTTACACTTTTTTCAGATGGCCCTTTTGACCGGGGGGAAGTGAGACTTCATTGTAGTGCAGATTTCCTTTGCAAGCTTGCTTGGTTGGCCAAAAAGGGCGTATGCGTTTTTTCCTGAATATATTCAGGAAAAAACGCATACGCACTTTTTGGCCAAGTGCATCATTGTGGACGTTCTGCCTCTTTTCCTATGCTTTCAATGCAATTCCAGTCTACCTCCTGAAATCGGTTTCCTGCAATTCTGCCCCGCTTTCAAGTCCTCTTGGCAGCCTTACTTCAGTATATTTTTGGACGATAGTTGTCATTTATAACTCTGCAGGTTTGTGAATTACAGTGCCCCTGAGCTCCTTTCTTCAACTCGCTTTCTTGTGAGCTGGCCACAACACCGCAGGATGGCTTCAGGCCCTAATCTGGTTCCGGCACGGCACGCTGAGCCTTTGGTTATTTCCTCTTCCTGGTGGGAAATGAGAGTTAAATTTGCCCGTCCAGACACCTCCAGCTAGTCTCTCATTGGTTCTCGCTATTCCTGTTCATCTTCCGCAGAAATTGCAAACTGGGCCAAACAGGAGGTTAAAGGGACTGACTCTCCAAGTCGGGAGAGTGTTAGTAAAGCGTCTGGAATGTTGCACCCGAGTACCAGGGTACGAAAACTGAGACATATTTGAACACGTCTCCCGATCACATGGTTGATCATACTCTAGGTTCCACATGCATGTTTTAGCTGAAGGAAGAATACCTTAAACCTGGGTAGTTGAAACCCGTGGAATGGGTACCATGCAATATGACTTCAAAGGGTCTTCATTTGCTCACCGAACCTCTCCAATCCTATCACTGCTGCGTTTATGTCCCTGTACACATGCTTGATTCTCTTTCGGAGACATAGCAATCCATAGGTTTTAAGATACTTAAGAGTCAGGTACATTCTTAGGCGTTTAATATGCGGTGTTGAGTCCATTTCGTTGAGCAAGGAGTAGCTCTTGTCTATTCCATATTTGGCTTAAGGAACTTTATCTGTGCTCATTTCAATCTCTGGTTTTATGCAGCACCCCAACTCACCTTTACCCTTAAACAAGCATAAGTTGGTTTTCTAAATTTGAGACCCTGTTCTGTTCTGTAATTCAGTTCCTGTGTAGCCAAGTTTACATTCCGTGTATTACTGATATCTTATGATGTTTCTTTTTCTGTGTGACTTATTTCAGTTAGAATCATCGTACCTGAATCCACTCATTGTGCTGCTACGGGCCTGATGACATAGATTTCACTGCTGAGTGATACTGCATTGTACGTAAGTACCACAAGTTCTTTATCCATTTTTCACTTTCTGTGATATTGAACTTGTACGGTAAACGAGGTTCTTGTAAACAGAGGCGTCCCAAACATTGGGGTGGCTGTATCTTTTTGATTTTAATTTCCCTAAGCTATAGGACCATAAGTGGAAATGCCCTAGGCTCTGTTGCTTTGTTTTTTAGATGTTTCAGGAAACACCATACACTTCTCCCGAGTGTCTGTTGGCAATTTACATCCCGCCCATCAGCATAACAAGGCTCCCAGTTCTCCATGGCCTGTCCTGCCTTTCTGGATTTTACACTTTTTTCAGATGGCCCTTTTGACCGGGAGGAAGTGAGACTTCATTGTAGTGCAGATTTCCTTTGCAAGCTTGCTTGGTTGGCCAAAAAGGGCGTATGCGTTTTTTCCTGAATATATTCAGGAAAAAACGCATACGCCCTTTTTGGCCAAGTGCATCATTGTGGACGTTCTGCCTCTTTTCCTATGCTTTCAATGCAATTCCAGTCTACCTCCTGAAATCGGTTTCCTGCAATTCTGCCCCGCTTTCAAGTCCTCTTGGCAGCCTTACTTCAGTATATTTTTGGACGATAGTTGTCATTTATAACTCTGCAGGTTTGTGAATTACAGTGCCCCTGAGCTCCTTTCTTCAACTCGCTTTCTTGTGAGCTGGCCGCAACACCGCAGGATGGCTTCAGGCCCTAATCTGGTTCCGGCACGGCACGCTGAGCCTTTGGTTATTTCCTCTTCCTGGTGGGAAATGAGAGTTAAATTTGCCCGTCCAGACACCTCCAGCTAGTCTCTCATTGGTTCTCGCTATTCCTGTTCATCTTCCGCAGAAATTGCAAACTGGGCCAAACAGGAGGTTAAAGGGACTGACTCTCCAAGTCGGGAGAGTGTTAGTAAAGCGTCTGGAATGTTGCACCCGAGTACCAGGGTACGAAAACTGAGACATATTTGAACACGTCTCCCGATCACATGGTTGATCATACTCTAGGTTCCACATGCATGTTTTAGCTGAAGGAAGAATACCTTAAACCTGGGTAGTTGAAACCCGTGGAATGGGTACCATGCAATATGACTTCAAAGGGTCTTCATTTGCTCACCGAACCTCTCCAATCCTATCACTGCTGCGTTTATGTCCCTGTACACATGCTTGATTCTCTTTCGGAGACATAGCAATCCATAGGTTTTAAGATACTTAAGAGTCAGGTACATTCTTAGGCGTTTAATATGGGGTGTTGAGTCCATTTCATTGAGCAAGGAGTAGCTCTTGTCTATTCCATATTTGGCTTAAGGAACTTTATCTGTGCTCATTTCAATCTCTGGTTTTATGCAGCACCCCAACTCACCTTTACCCTTAAACAAGCATAAGTTGGTTTTCTAAATTTGAGACCCTGTTCTGTTCTGTAATTCAGTTCCTGTGTAGCCAAGTTTACATTCCGTGTATTACTGATATCTTATGATGTTTCTTTTTCTGTGTGACTTATTTCAGTTAGAATCATCGTACCTGAATCCACTCATTGTGCTGCTACGGGCCTGATGACATAGATTTCACTGCTGAGTGATACTGCATTGTACGTAAGTACCACAAGTTCTTTATCCATTTTTCACTTTCTGTGATATTGAACTTGTACGGTAAACGAGGTTCTTGTAAACAGAGGCGTCCCAAACATTGGGGTGTCTGTATCTTTTTGACTTTAATTTCCCAAAGCCATAGGACCATAAGTGGAAGTGCCCTAGGCTCTGTTGCTTTGTTTTTTAGATGTTTCAGGAAACACCATACACTTCTCCCGAGTGTCTGTTGGTAATTTACATCCCGCCCATCAGCATAACAAGGCTCCCAGTTCTCCATGGCCTGTCCTGCCTTTCTGGATTTTACACTTTTTTCAGATGGCCCTTTTGACCGGGGGGAAGTGAGACTTCATTGTAGTACAGATTTCCTTTGCAAGCTTGCTTGGTTGGCCAAAAAGGGCGTATGCGTTTTTTCCTGAATATATTCAGGAAAAAACGCATACGCCCTTTTTGGCCAAGTGCATCATTGTGGACGTTCTGCCTCTTTTCCTATGCTTTCAATGCAATTCCAGTCTACCTCCTGAAATCGGTTTCCTGCAATTCTGCCCCGCTTTCAAGTCCTCTTGGCAGCCTTACTTCAGTATATTTTTGGACGATAGTTGTCATTTATAACTCTGCAGGTTTGTGAATTACAGTGCCCCTGAGCTCCTTTCTTCAACTCGCTTTCTTGTGAGCTGGCCGCAACACCGCAGGATGGCTTCAGGCCCTAATCTGGTTCCGGCACGGCACGCTGAGCCTTTGGTTATTTCCTCTTCCTGGTGGGAAATGAGAGTTAAATTTGCCCTTCAGACACCTCCAGCTAGTCTCTCATTGGTTCTCGCTATTCCTGTTCATCTTCCGCAGAAATTGCAAACTGGGCCAAACAGGAGGTTAAAGGGACTGACTCTCCAAGTCGGGAGAGTGTTAGTAAAGCGTCTGGAATGTTGCACCCGAGTACCAGGGTACGAAAACTGAGACATATTTGAACACGTCTCCCGATCACATGGTTGATCATACTCTAGGTTCCACATGCATGTTTTAGCTGAAGGAAGAATACCTTAAACCTGGGTAGTTGAAACCCGTGGAATGGGTACCATGCAATATGACTTCAAAGGGTCTTCATTTGCTCACCGAACCTCTCCAATCCTATCACTGCTGCGTTTATGTCCCTGTACACATGCTTGATTCTCTTTCGGAGACATAGCAATCCATAGGTTTTAAGATACTTAAGAGTCAGGTACATTCTTAGGCGTTTAATATGCGGTGTTGAGTCCATTTCGTTGAGCAAGGAGTAGCTCTTGTCTATTCCATATTTGGCTTAAGGAACTTTATCTGTGCTCATTTCAATCTCTGGTTTTATGCAGCACCCCAACTCACCTTTACCCTTAAACAAGCATAAGTTGGTTTTCTAAATTTGAGACCCTGTTCTGTTCTGTAATTCAGTTCCTGTGTAGCCAAGTTTACATTCCGTGTATTACTGATATCTTATGATGTTTCTTTTTCTGTGTGACTTATTTCAGTTAGAATCATCGTACCTGAATCCACTCATTGTGCTGCTACGGGCCTGATGACATAGATTTCACTGCTGAGTGATACTGCATTGTACGTAAGTACCACAAGTTCTTTATCCATTTTTCACTTTCTGTGATATTGAACTTGTACGGTAAACGAGGTTCTTGTAAACAGAGGCGTCCCAAACATTGGGGTGGCTGTATCTTTTTGATTTTAATTTCCCTAAGCTATAGGACCATAAGTGGAAATGCCCTAGGCTCTGTTGCTTTGTTTTTTAGATGTTTCAGGAAACACCATACACTTCTCCCGAGTGTCTGTTGGCAATTTACATCCCGCCCATCAGCATAACAAGGCTCCCAGTTCTCCATGGCCTGTCCTGCCTTTCTGGATTTTACACTTTTTTCAGATGGCCCTTTTGACCGGGAGGAAGTGAGACTTCATTGTAGTGCAGATTTCCTTTGCAAGCTTGCTTGGTTGGCCAAAAAGGGCGTATGCGTTTTTTCCTGAATATATTCAGGAAAAAACGCATACGCCCTTTTTGGCCAAGTGCATCATTGTGGACGTTCTGCCTCTTTTCCTATGCTTTCAATGCAATTCCAGTCTACCTCCTGAAATCGGTTTCCTGCAATTCTGCCCCGCTTTCAAGTCCTCTTGGCAGCCTTACTTCAGTATATTTTTGGACGATAGTTGTCATTTATAACTCTGCAGGTTTGTGAATTACAGTGCCCCTGAGCTCCTTTCTTCAACTCGCTTTCTTGTGAGCTGGCCGCAACACCGCAGGATGGCTTCAGGCCCTAATCTGGTTCCGGCACGGCACGCTGAGCCTTTGGTTATTTCCTCTTCCTGGTGGGAAATGAGAGTTAAATTTGCCCGTCCAGACACCTCCAGCTAGTCTCTCATTGGTTCTCGCTATTCCTGTTCATCTTCCGCAGAAATTGCAAACTGGGCCAAACAGGAGGTTAAAGGGACTGACTCTCCAAGTCGGGAGAGTGTTAGTAAAGCGTCTGGAATGTTGCACCCGAGTACCAGGGTACGAAAACTGAGACATATTTGAACACGTCTCCCGATCACATGGTTGATCATACTCTAGGTTCCACATGCATGTTTTAGCTGAAGGAAGAATACCTTAAACCTGGGTAGTTGAAACCCGTGGAATGGGTACCATGCAATATGACTTCAAAGGGTCTTCATTTGCTCACCGAACCTCTCCAATCCTATCACTGCTGCGTTTATGTCCCTGTACACATGCTTGATTCTCTTTCGGAGACATAGCAATCCATAGGTTTTAAGATACTTAAGAGTCAGGTACATTCTTAGGCGTTTAATATGGGGTGTTGAGTCCATTTCATTGAGCAAGGAGTAGCTCTTGTCTATTCCATATTTGGCTTAAGGAACTTTATCTGTGCTCATTTCAATCTCTGGTTTTATGCAGCACCCCAACTCACCTTTACCCTTAAACAAGCATAAGTTGGTTTTCTAAATTTGAGACCCTGTTCTGTTCTGTAATTCAGTTCCTGTGTAGCCAAGTTTACATTCCGTGTATTACTGATATCTTATGATGTTTCTTTTTCTGTGTGACTTATTTCAGTTAGAATCATCGTACCTGAATCCACTCATTGTGCTGCTACGGGCCTGATGACATAGATTTCACTGCTGAGTGATACTGCATTGTACGTAAGTACCACAAGTTCTTTATCCATTTTTCACTTTCTGTGATATTGAACTTGTACGGTAAACGAGGTTCTTGTAAACAGAGGCGTCCCAAACATTGGGGTGTCTGTATCTTTTTGACTTTAATTTCCCAAAGCCATAGGACCATAAGTGGAAGTGCCCTAGGCTCTGTTGCTTTGTTTTTTAGATGTTTCAGGAAACACCATACACTTCTCCCGAGTGTCTGTTGGTAATTTACATCCCGCCCATCAGCATAACAAGGCTCCCAGTTCTCCATGGCCTGTCCTGCCTTTCTGGATTTTACACTTTTTTCAGATGGCCCTTTTGACCAGGGGGAAGTGAGACTTCATTGTAGTACAGATTTCCTTTGCAAGCTTGCTTGGTTGGCCAAAAAGGGCGTATGCGTTTTTTCCTGAATATATTCAGGAAAAAACGCATACGCCCTTTTTGGCCAAGTGCATCATTGTGGACGTTCTGCCTCTTTTCCTATGCTTTCAATGCAATTCCAGTCTACCTCCTGAAATCGGTTTCCTGCAATTCTGCCCCGCTTTCAAGTCCTCTTGGCAGCCTTACTTCAGTATATTTTTGGACGATAGTTGTCATTTATAACTCTGCAGGTTTGTGAATTACAGTGCCCCTGAGCTCCTTTCTTCAACTCGCTTTCTTGTGAGCTGGCCGCAACACCGCAGGATGGCTTCAGGCCCTAATCTGGTTCCGGCACGGCACGCTGAGCCTTTGGTTATTTCCTCTTCCTGGTGGGAAATGAGAGTTAAATTTGCCCTTCAGACACCTCCAGCTAGTCTCTCATTGGTTCTCGCTATTCCTGTTCATCTTCCGCAGAAATTGCAAACTGGGCCAAACAGGAGGTTAAAGGGACTGACTCTCCAAGTCGGGAGAGTGTTAGTAAAGCATCTGGAATGTTGCACCCGAGTACCAGGGTACGAAAACTGAGACATATTTGAACACGTCTCCCGATCACATGGTTGATCATACTCTAGGTTCCACATGCATGTTTTAGCTGAAGGAAGAATACCTTAAACCTGGGTAGTTGAAACCCGTGGAATGGGTACCATGCAATATGACTTCAAAGGGTCTTCATTTGCTCACCGAACCTCTCCAATCCTATCACTGCTGCGTTTATGTCCCTGTACACATGCTTGATTCTCTTTCGGAGACATAGCAATCCATAGGTTTTAAGATACTTAAGAGTCAGGTACATTCTTAGGCGTTTAATATGCGGTGTTGAGTCCATTTCGTTGAGCAAGGAGTAGCTCTTGTCTATTCCATATTTGGCTTAAGGAACTTTATCTGTGCTCATTTCAATCTCTGGTTTTATGCAGCACCCCAACTCACCTTTCCCCTTAAACAAGCATAAGTTGGTTTTCTAAATTTGAGACCCTGTTCTGTTCTGTAATTCAGTTCCTGTGTAGCCAAGTTTACATTCCGTGTATTACTGATATCTTATGATGTTTCTTTTTCTGTGTGACTTATTTCAGTTAGAATCATCGTACCTGAATCCACTCATTGTGCTGCTACGGGCCTGATGACATAGATTTCACTGCTGAGTGATACTGCATTGTACGTAAGTACCACAAGTTCTTTATCCATTTTTCACTTTCTGTGATATTGAACTTGTACGGTAAACGAGGTTCTTGTAAACAGAGGCGTCCCAAACATTGGGGTGGCTGTATCTTTTTGATTTTAATTTCCCTAAGCTATAGGACCATAAGTGGAAATGCCCTAGGCTCTGTTGCTTTGTTTTTTAGATGTTTCAGGAAACACCATACACTTCTCCCGAGTGTCTGTTGGCAATTTACATCCCGCCCATCAGCATAACAAGGCTCCCAGTTCTCCATGGCCTGTCCTGCCTTTCTGGATTTTACACTTTTTTCAGATGGCCCTTTTGACCGGGAGGAAGTGAGACTTCATTGTAGTGCAGATTTCCTTTGCAAGCTTGCTTGGTTGGCCAAAAAGGGCGTATGCGTTTTTTCCTGAATATATTCAGGAAAAAACGCATACGCCCTTTTTGGCCAAGTGCATCATTGTGGACGTTCTGCCTCTTTTCCTATGCTTTCAATGCAATTCCAGTCTACCTCCTGAAATCGGTTTCCTGCAATTCTGCCCCGCTTTCAAGTCCTCTTGGCAGCCTTACTTCAGTATATTTTTGGACGATAGTTGTCATTTATAACTCTGCAGGTTTGTGAATTACAGTGCCCCTGAGCTCCTTTCTTCAACTCGCTTTCTTGTGAGCTGGCCGCAACACCGCAGGATGGCTTCAGGCCCTAATCTGGTTCCGGCACGGCACGCTGAGCCTTTGGTTATTTCCTCTTCCTGGTGGGAAATGAGAGTTAAATTTGCCCGTCCAGACACCTCCAGCTAGTCTCTCATTGGTTCTCGCTATTCCTGTTCATCTTCCGCAGAAATTGCAAACTGGGCCAAACAGGAGGTTAAAGGGACTGACTCTCCAAGTCGGGAGAGTGTTAGTAAAGCGTCTGGAATGTTGCACCCGAGTACCAGGGTACGAAAACTGAGACATATTTGAACACGTCTCCCGATCACATGGTTGATCATACTCTAGGTTCCACATGCATGTTTTAGCTGAAGGAAGAATACCTTAAACCTGGGTAGTTGAAACCCGTGGAATGGGTACCATGCAATATGACTTCAAAGGGTCTTCATTTGCTCACCGAACCTCTCCAATCCTATCACTGCTGCGTTTATGTCCCTGTACACATGCTTGATTCTCTTTCGGAGACATAGCAATCCATAGGTTTTAAGATACTTAAGAGTCAGGTACATTCTTAGGCGTTTAATATGGGGTGTTGAGTCCATTTCATTGAGCAAGGAGTAGCTCTTGTCTATTCCATATTTGGCTTAAGGAACTTTATCTGTGCTCATTTCAATCTCTGGTTTTATGCAGCACCCCAACTCACCTTTACCCTTAAACAAGCATAAGTTGGTTTTCTAAATTTGAGACCCTGTTCTGTTCTGTAATTCAGTTCCTGTGTAGCCAAGTTTACATTCCGTGTATTACTGATATCTTATGATGTTTCTTTTTCTGTGTGACTTATTTCAGTTAGAATCATCGTACCTGAATCCACTCATTGTGCTGCTACGGGCCTGATGACATAGATTTCACTGCTGAGTGATACTGCATTGTACGTAAGTACCACAAGTTCTTTATCCATTTTTCACTTTCTGTGATATTGAACTTGTACGGTAAACGAGGTTCTTGTAAACAGAGGCGTCCCAAACATTGGGGTGTCTGTATCTTTTTGACTTTAATTTCCCAAAGCCATAGGACCATAAGTGGAAGTGCCCTAGGCTCTGTTGCTTTGTTTTTTAGATGTTTCAGGAAACACCATACACTTCTCCCGAGTGTCTGTTGGTAATTTACATCCCGCCCATCAGCATAACAAGGCTCCCAGTTCTCCATGGCCTGTCCTGCCTTTCTGGATTTTACACTTTTTTCAGATGGCCCTTTTGACCAGGGGGAAGTGAGACTTCATTGTAGTACAGATTTCCTTTGCAAGCTTGCTTGGTTGGCCAAAAAGGGCGTATGCGTTTTTTCCTGAATATATTCAGGAAAAAACGCATACGCCCTTTTTGGCCAAGTGCATCATTGTGGACGTTCTGCCTCTTTTCCTATGCTTTCAATGCAATTCCAGTCTACCTCCTGAAATCGGTTTCCTGCAATTCTGCCCCGCTTTCAAGTCCTCTTGGCAGCCTTACTTCAGTATATTTTTGGACGATAGTTGTCATTTATAACTCTGCAGGTTTGTGAATTACAGTGCCCCTGAGCTCCTTTCTTCAACTCGCTTTCTTGTGAGCTGGCCGCAACACCGCAGGATGGCTTCAGGCCCTAATCTGGTTCCGGCACGGCACGCTGAGCCTTTGGTTATTTCCTCTTCCTGGTGGGAAATGAGAGTTAAATTTGCCCTTCAGACACCTCCAGCTAGTCTCTCATTGGTTCTCGCTATTCCTGTTCATCTTCCGCAGAAATTGCAAACTGGGCCAAACAGGAGGTTAAAGGGACTGACTCTCCAAGTCGGGAGAGTGTTAGTAAAGCATCTGGAATGTTGCACCCGAGTACCAGGGTACGAAAACTGAGACATATTTGAACACGTCTCCCGATCACATGGTTGATCATACTCTAGGTTCCACATGCATGTTTTAGCTGAAGGAAGAATACCTTAAACCTGGGTAGTTGAAACCCGTGGAATGGGTACCATGCAATATGACTTCAAAGGGTCTTCATTTGCTCACCGAACCTCTCCAATCCTATCACTGCTGCGTTTATGTCCCTGTACACATGCTTGATTCTCTTTCGGAGACATAGCAATCCATAGGTTTTAAGATACTTAAGAGTCAGGTACATTCTTAGGCGTTTAATATGCGGTGTTGAGTCCATTTCGTTGAGCAAGGAGTAGCTCTTGTCTATTCCATATTTGGCTTAAGGAACTTTATCTGTGCTCATTTCAATCTCTGGTTTTATGCAGCACCCCAACTCACCTTTCCCCTTAAACAAGCATAAGTTGGTTTTCTAAATTTGAGACCCTGTTCTGTTCTGTAATTCAGTTCCTGTGTAGCCAAGTTTACATTCCGTGTATTACTGATATCTTATGATGTTTCTTTTTCTGTGTGACTTATTTCAGTTAGAATCATCGTACCTGAATCCACTCATTGTGCTGCTACGGGCCTGATGACATAGATTTCACTGCTGAGTGATACTGCATTGTACGTAAGTACCACAAGTTCTTTATCCATTTTTCACTTTCTGTGATATTGAACTTGTACGGTAAACGAGGTTCTTGTAAACAGAGGCGTCCCAAACATTGGGGTGTCTGTATCTTTTTGATTTTAATTTCCCAAAGCCATAGGACCATAAGTGGAAGTGCCCTAGGCTCTGTTGCTTTGTTTTTTAGACGTTTCAGGAAACACCATACACTTCTCCCGAGTGTCTGTTGGCAATTTACATCCCGCCCATCAGCATAACAAGGCTCCCAGTTCTCCATGGCCTGTCCTGCCTTTCTGGATTTTACACTTTTTTCAGATGGCCCTTTTGACCGGGGGGAAGTGAGACTTCATTGTAGTACAGATTTCCTTTGCAAGCTTGCTTGGTTGGCCAAAAAGGGCGTATGCGTTTTTTCCTGAATATATTCAGGAAAAAACGCATACGCCCTTTTTGGCCAAGTGCATCATTGTGGACGTTCTGCCTCTTTTCCTATGCTTTCAATGCAATTCCAGTCTACCTCCTGAAATCGGTTTCCTGCAATTCTGCCCCGCTTTCAAGTCCTCTTGGCAGCCTTACTTCAGTATATTTTTGGACGATAGTTGTCATTTATAACTCTGCAGGTTTGTGAATTACAGTGCCCCTGAGCTCCTTTCTTCAACTCGCTTTCTTGTGAGCTGGCCGCAACACCGCAGGATGGCTTCAGGCCCTAATCTGGTTCCGGCACGGCACGCTGAGCCTTTGGTTATTTCCTCTTCCTGGTGGGAAATGAGAGTTAAATTTGCCCTTCCAGACACCTCCAGCTAGTCTCTCATTGGTTCTCGCTATTCCTGTTCATCTTCCGCAGAAATTGCAAACTGGGCCAAACAGGAGGTTAAAGGGACTGACTCTCCAAGTCGGGAGAGTGTTAGTAAAGCGTCTGGAATGTTGCACCCGAGTACCAGGGTACGAAAACTGAGACATATTTGAACACGTCTCCCGATCACATGGTTGATCATACTCTAGGTTCCACATGCATGTTTTAGCTGAAGGAAGAATACCTTAAACCTGGGTAGTTGAAACCCGTGGAATGGGTACCATGCAATATGACTTCAAAGGGTCTTCATTTGCTCACCGAACCTCTCCAATCCTATCACTGCTGCGTTTATGTCCCTGTACACATGCTTGATTCTCTTTCGGAGACATAGCAATCCATAGGTTTTAAGATACTTAAGAGTCAGGTACATTCTTAGGCGTTTAATATGGGGTGTTGAGTCCATTTCATTGAGCAAGGAGTAGCTCTTGTCTATTCCATATTTGGCTTAAGGAACTTTATCTGTGCTCATTTCAATCTCTGGTTTTATGCAGCACCCCAACTCACCTTTACCCTTAAACAAGCATAAGTTGGTTTTCTAAATTTGAGACCCTGTTCTGTTCTGTAATTCAGTTCCTGTGTAGCCAAGTTTACATTCCGTGTATTACTGATATCTTATGATGTTTCTTTTTCTGTGTGACTTATTTCAGTTAGAATCATCGTACCTGAATCCACTCATTGTGCTGCTACGGGCCTGATGACATAGATTTCACTGCTGAGTGATACTGCATTGTACGTAAGTACCACAAGTTCTTTATCCATTTTTCACTTTCTGTGATATTGAACTTGTACGGTAAACGAGGTTCTTGTAAACAGAGGCGTCCCAAACATTGGGGTGTCTGTATCTTTTTGACTTTAATTTCCCAAAGCCATAGGACCATAAGTGGAAGTGCCCTAGGCTCTGTTGCTTTGTTTTTTAGATGTTTCAGGAAACACCATACACTTCTCCCGAGTGTCTGTTGGTAATTTACATCCCGCCCATCAGCATAACAAGGCTCCCAGTTCTCCATGGCCTGTCCTGCCTTTCTGGATTTTACACTTTTTTCAGATGGCCCTTTTGACCAGGGGGAAGTGAGACTTCATTGTAGTACAGATTTCCTTTGCAAGCTTGCTTGGTTGGCCAAAAAGGGCGTATGCGTTTTTTCCTGAATATATTCAGGAAAAAACGCATACGCCCTTTTTGGCCAAGTGCATCATTGTGGACGTTCTGCCTCTTTTCCTATGCTTTCAATGCAATTCCAGTCTACCTCCTGAAATCGGTTTCCTGCAATTCTGCCCCGCTTTCAAGTCCTCTTGGCAGCCTTACTTCAGTATATTTTTGGACGATAGTTGTCATTTATAACTCTGCAGGTTTGTGAATTACAGTGCCCCTGAGCTCCTTTCTTCAACTCGCTTTCTTGTGAGCTGGCCGCAACACCGCAGGATGGCTTCAGGCCCTAATCTGGTTCCGGCACGGCACGCTGAGCCTTTGGTTATTTCCTCTTCCTGGTGGGAAATGAGAGTTAAATTTGCCCTTCAGACACCTCCAGCTAGTCTCTCATTGGTTCTCGCTATTCCTGTTCATCTTCCGCAGAAATTGCAAACTGGGCCAAACAGGAGGTTAAAGGGACTGACTCTCCAAGTCGGGAGAGTGTTAGTAAAGCATCTGGAATGTTGCACCCGAGTACCAGGGTACGAAAACTGAGACATATTTGAACACGTCTCCCGATCACATGGTTGATCATACTCTAGGTTCCACATGCATGTTTTAGCTGAAGGAAGAATACCTTAAACCTGGGTAGTTGAAACCCGTGGAATGGGTACCATGCAATATGACTTCAAAGGGTCTTCATTTGCTCACCGAACCTCTCCAATCCTATCACTGCTGCGTTTATGTCCCTGTACACATGCTTGATTCTCTTTCGGAGACATAGCAATCCATAGGTTTTAAGATACTTAAGAGTCAGGTACATTCTTAGGCGTTTAATATGCGGTGTTGAGTCCATTTCGTTGAGCAAGGAGTAGCTCTTGTCTATTCCATATTTGGCTTAAGGAACTTTATCTGTGCTCATTTCAATCTCTGGTTTTATGCAGCACCCCAACTCACCTTTCCCCTTAAACAAGCATAAGTTGGTTTTCTAAATTTGAGACCCTGTTCTGTTCTGTAATTCAGTTCCTGTGTAGCCAAGTTTACATTCCGTGTATTACTGATATCTTATGATGTTTCTTTTTCTGTGTGACTTATTTCAGTTAGAATCATCGTACCTGAATCCACTCATTGTGCTGCTACGGGCCTGATGACATAGATTTCACTGCTGAGTGATACTGCATTGTACGTAAGTACCACAAGTTCTTTATCCATTTTTCACTTTCTGTGATATTGAACTTGTACGGTAAACGAGGTTCTTGTAAACAGAGGCGTCCCAAACATTGGGGTGTCTGTATCTTTTTGATTTTAATTTCCCAAAGCCATAGGACCATAAGTGGAAGTGCCCTAGGCTCTGTTGCTTTGTTTTTTAGACGTTTCAGGAAACACCATACACTTCTCCCGAGTGTCTGTTGGCAATTTACATCCCGCCCATCAGCATAACAAGGCTCCCAGTTCTCCATGGCCTGTCCTGCCTTTCTGGATTTTACACTTTTTTCAGATGGCCCTTTTGACCGGGGGGAAGTGAGACTTCATTGTAGTACAGATTTCCTTTGCAAGCTTGCTTGGTTGGCCAAAAAGGGCGTATGCGTTTTTTCCTGAATATATTCAGGAAAAAACGCATACGCCCTTTTTGGCCAAGTGCATCATTGTGGACGTTCTGCCTCTTTTCCTATGCTTTCAATGCAATTCCAGTCTACCTCCTGAAATCGGTTTCCTGCAATTCTGCCCCGCTTTCAAGTCCTCTTGGCAGCCTTACTTCAGTATATTTTTGGACGATAGTTGTCATTTATAACTCTGCAGGTTTGTGAATTACAGTGCCCCTGAGCTCCTTTCTTCAACTCGCTTTCTTGTGAGCTGGCCGCAACACCGCAGGATGGCTTCAGGCCCTAATCTGGTTCCGGCACGGCACGCTGAGCCTTTGGTTATTTCCTCTTCCTGGTGGGAAATGAGAGTTAAATTTGCCCTTCCAGACACCTCCAGCTAGTCTCTCATTGGTTCTCGCTATTCCTGTTCATCTTCCGCAGAAATTGCAAACTGGGCCAAACAGGAGGTTAAAGGGACTGACTCTCCAAGTCGGGAGAGTGTTAGTAAAGCGTCTGGAATGTTGCACCCGAGTACCAGGGTACGAAAACTGAGACATATTTGAACACGTCTCCCGATCACATGGTTGATCATACTCTAGGTTCCACATGCATGTTTTAGCTGAAGGAAGAATACCTTAAACCTGGGTAGTTGAAACCCGTGGAATGGGTACCATGCAATATGACTTCAAAGGGTCTTCATTTGCTCACCGAACCTCTCCAATCCTATCACTGCTGCGTTTATGTCCCTGTACACATGCTTGATTCTCTTTCGGAGACATAGCAATCCATAGGTTTTAAGATACTTAAGAGTCAGGTACATTCTTAGGCGTTTAATATGCGGTGTTGAGTCCATTTCGTTGAGCAAGGAGTAGCTCTTGTCTATTCCATATTTGGCTTAAGGAACTTTATCTGTGCTCATTTCAATCTCTGGTTTTATGCAGCACCCCAACTCACCTTTACCCTTAAACAAGCATAAGTTGGTTTTCTAAATTTGAGACCCTGTTCTGTTCTGTAATTCAGTTCCTGTGTAGCCAAGTTTACATTCCGTGTATTACTGATATCTTATGATGTTTCTTTTTCTGTGTGACTTATTTCAGTTAGAATCATCGTACCTGAATCCACTCATTGTGCTGCTACGGGCCTGATGACATAGATTTCACTGCTGAGTGATACTGCATTGTACGTAAGTACCACAAGTTCTTTATCCATTTTTCACTTTCTGTGATATTGAACTTGTACGGTAAACGAGGTTCTTGTAAACAGAGGCGTCCCAAACATTGGGGTGTCTGTATCTTTTTTATTTTAATTTCCCAAAGCCATAGGACCATAAGTGGAAGTGCCCTAGGCTCTGTTGCTTTGTTTTTTAGATGTTTCAGGAAACACCATACACTTCTCCCGAGTGTCTGTTGGTAATTTACATCCCGCCCATCAGCATAACAAGGCTCCCAGTTCTCCATGGCCTGTCCTGCCTTTCTGGATTTTACACTTTTTTCAGATGGCCCTTTTGACCGGGGGGAAGTGAGACTTCATTGTAGTACAGATTTCCTTTGCAAGCTTGCTTGGTTGGCCAAAAAGGGCGTATGCGTTTTTTCCTGAATATATTCAGGAAAAAACGCATACGCCCTTTTTGGCCAAGTGCATCATTGTGGACGTTCTGCCTCTTTTCCTATGCTTTCAATGCAATTCCAGTCTACCTCCTGAAATCGGTTTCCTGCAATTCTGCCCCGCTTTCAAGTCCTCTTGGCAGCCTTACTTCAGTATATTTTTGGACGATAGTTGTCATTTATAACTCTGCAGGTTTGTGAATTACAGTGCCCCTGAGCTCCTTTCTTCAACTCGCTTTCTTGTGAGCTGGCCGCAACACCGCAGGATGGCTTCAAGCCCTAATCTGGTTCCGGCACGGCACGCTGAGCCTTTGGTTATTTCCTCTTCCTGGTGGGAAATGAGAGTTAAATTTGCCCTTCCAGACACCTCCAGCTAGTCTCTCATTGGTTCTCGCTATTCCTGTTCATCTTCCGCAGAAATTGCAAACTGGGCCAAACAGGAGGTTAAAGGGACTGACTCTCCAAGTCGGGAGAGTGTTAGTAAAGCGTCTGGAATGTTGCACCCTTGTACCAGGGTACGAAAACTGAGACATATTTGAACACGTCTCCCGATCACATGGTTGATCATACTCTAGGTTCCACATGCATGTTTTAGCTGAAGGAAGAATACCTTAAACCTGGGTAGTTGAAACCCGTGGAATGGGTACCATGCAATATGACTTCAAAGGGTCTTCATTTGCTCACCGAACCTCTCCAATCCTATCACTGCTGCGTTTACGTCCCTGTACACATGCTTGATTCTCTTTCGGAGACATAGCAATCCATAGGTTTTAAGATACTTAAGAGTCAGGTACATTCTTAGGCGTTTAATATGCGGTGTTGAGTCCATTTCATTGAGCAAGGAGTAGCTCTTGTCTATTCCATATTTGGCTTAAGGAACTTTATCTGTGCTCATTTCAATCTCTGGTTTTATGCAGCACCCCAACTCACCTTTACCCTTAAACAAGCATAAGTTGGTTTTCTAAATTTGAGACCCTGTTCTGTTCTGTAATTCAGTTCCTGTGTAGCCAAGTTTACATTCCGTGTATTACTGATATCTTATGATGTTTCTTTTTCTGTGTGACTTATTTCAGTTAGAATCATCGTACCTGAATCCACTCATTGTGCTGCTACGGGCCTGATGACATAGATTTCACTGCTGAGTGATACTGCATTGTACGTAAGTACCACAAGTTCTTTATCCATTTTTCACTTTCTGTGATATTGAACTTGTACGGTAAACGAGGTTCTTGTAAACAGAGGCGTCCCAAACATTGGCGTGGCTGTATCTTTTTGATTTTAATTTCCCTAAGCTATAGGACCATAAGTGGAAGTGCCCTAGGCTCTGTTGCTTTGTTTTTTAGACGTTTCAGGAAACACCATACACTTCTCCCGAGTGTCTGTTGGCAATTTACATCCCGCCCATCAGCATAACAAGGCTCCCAGTTCTCCATGGCCTGTCCTGCCTTTCTGGATTTTACACTTTTTTCAGATGGCCCTTTTGACCGGGAGGAAGTGAGACTTCATTGTAGTGCAGATTTCCTTTGCAAGCTTGCTTGGTTGGCCAAAAAGGGCGTATGCGTTTTTTCCTGAATATATTCAGGAAAAAACGCATACGCCCTTTTTGGCCAAGTGCATCATTGTGGACGTTCTGCCTCTTTTCCTATGCTTTCAATGCAATTCCAGTCTACCTCCTGAAATCGGTTTCCTGCAATTCTGCCCCGCTTTCAAGTCCTCTTGGCAGCCTTACTTCAGTATATTTTTGGACGATAGTTGTCATTTATAACTCTGCAGGTTTGTGAATTACAGTGCCCCTGAGCTCCTTTCTTCAACTCGCTTTCTTGTGAGCTGGCCGCAACACCGCAGGATGACTTCAGGCCCTCATCTGGTTCTGGCACGGCACGCTGAGCCTTTGGTTATTTCCTCTTCCTGGTGGGAAATGAGAGTTAAATTTGCCCGTCCAGACACCTCCAGCTAGTCTCTCATTGGTTCTCGCTATTCCTGTTCATCTTCCGCAGAAATTGCAAATTGGGCCAAACAGGAGGTTAAAGGCACTGACTCTCCAAGTCGGGAGAGTGTTAGTAAAGCGTCTGGAATGTTGCACCCTTGTACCAGGGTACGAAAACTGAGACATATTTGAACACGTCTCCCGATCACATGGTTGATCATACTCTAGGTTCCACATGCATGTTTTAGCTGAAGGAAGAATACCTTAAACCTGGGTAGTTGAAACCCGTGGAATGGGTACCATGCAATATGACTTCAAAGGGTCTTCATTTGCTCACCGATCCTCTCCAATCCTATCACTGCTGCGTTTATGTCCCTGTACACATGCTTGATTCTCTTTCGGAGACATAGCAATCCATAGGTTTTAAGATACTTTAGAGTCAGGTACATTCTTAGGCGTTTAATATGGGGTGTTGAGTCCATTTCATTGAGCAAGGAGTAGCTCTTGTCTATTCCATATTTGGCTTAAGGAACTTTATCTGTGCTCATTTCAATCTCTGGTTTTATGCAGCACCCCAACTCACCTTTACCTTTAAACAAGCATAAGTTGGTTTTCTAAATTTGAGACCCTGTTCTGTTCTGTAATTCAGTTCCTGTGTAGCCAAGTTTACATTCCGTGTATTACTGATATCTTATGATGTTTCTTTTTCTGTGTGACTTATTTCAGTTAGAATCATCGTACCTGAATCCACTCATTGTGCTGCTACGGGCCTGATGACATAGATTTCACTGCTGAGTGATACTGCATTGTACGTAAGTACCACAAGTTCTTTATCCATTTTTCACTTTCTGTGATATAGAAATTGTACGGTAAACGAGGTTCTTGTAAACAGAGGCGTCCCAAACATTGGCGTGGCTGTATCTTTTTGATTTTAATTTCCCTAAGCTATAGGACCATAAGTGGAAGTGCCCTAGGCTCTGTTGCTTTGTTTTTTAGACGTTTCAGGAAACACCATACACTTCTCCCGAGTGTCTGTTGGCAATTTACATCCCGCCCATCAGCATAACAAGGCTCCCAGTTCTCCATGGCCTGTCCTGCCTTTCTGGATTTTACACTTTTTTCAGATGGCCCTTTTGACCGGGGGGAAGTGAGACTTCATTGTAGTGCAGATTTCCTTTGCAAGCTTGCTTGGTTGGCCAAAAAGGGCGTATGCGTTTTTTCCTGAATATATGCAGGAAAAAACGCATACGCCCTTTTTGGCCAAGTGCATCATTGTGGACGTTCTGCCTCTTTTCCTATGCTTTCAATGCAATTCCAGTCTACCTCCTGAAATCGGTTTCCTGCAATTCTGCCCCGCTTTCAAGTCCTCTTGGCAGCCTTACTTCAGTATATTTTTGGACGATAGTTGTCATTTATAACTCTGCAGGTTTGTGAGTTACAGTGCCCCTGAGATCCTTTCTTCAACTCGCTTTCTTGTGAGCTGGCCGCAACACCGCAGGATGGCTTCAGGCCCTAATCTGGTTCCGGCACGGCACGCTGAGCCTTTGGTTATTTCCTCTTCCTGGTGGGAAATGAGAGTTAAATTTGCCCGTCCAGACACCTCCAGCTAGTCTCTCATTGGTTCTCTCTATTCCTGTTCAACTTCCGCAGAAATTGCAAACTGGGCCAAACAGGAGGTTAAAGGGACTGACTCTCCAAGTCGGGAGAGTGTTAGTAAAGCGTCTGGAATGTTGCACCCGAGTACCAGGGTACGAAAACTGAGACATATTTGAACACGTCTCCCGATCACATGGTTGATCATACTCTAGGTTCCACATGCATGTTTTAGCTGAAGGAAGAATACCTTAAACCTGGGTAGTTGAAACCCGTGGAATGGGTACCATGCAATATGACTTCAAAGGGTCTTCATTTGCTCACCGAACCTCTCCAATCCTATCACTGCTGCGTTTATGTCCCTGTACACATGCTTGATTCTCTTTCGGAGACATAGCAATCCATAGGTTTTAAGATACTTAAGAGTCAGGTACATTCTTAGGCGTTTAATATGCGGTGTTGAGTCCATTTCGTTGAGCAAGGAGTAGCTCTTGTCTATTCCATATTTGGCTTAAGGAACTTTATCTGTGCTCATTTCAATCTCTGGTTTTATGCAGCACCCCAACTCACCTTTACCCTTAAACAAGCATAAGTTGGTTTTCTAAATTTGAGACCCTGTTCTGTTCTGTAATTCAGTTCCTGTGTAGCCAAGTTTACATTCCGTGTATTACTGATATCTTATGATGTTTCTTTTTCTGTGTGACTTATTTCAGTTAGAATCATCGTACCTGAATCCACTCATTGTGCTGCTACGGGCCTGATGACATAGATTTCACTGCTGAGTGATACTGCATTGTACGTAAGTACCACAAGTTCTTTATCCATTTTTCACTTTCTGTGATATTGAACTTGTACGGTAAACGAGGTTCTTGTAAACAGAGGCGTCCCAAACATTGGGGTGGCTGTATCTTTTTGATTTTAATTTCCCTAAGCTATAGGACCATAAGTGGAAGTGCCCTAGGCTCTGTTGCTTTGTTTTTTAGACGTTTCAGGAAACACCATACACTTCTCCCGAGTGTCTGTTGGCAATTTACATCCCGCCCATCAGCATAACAAGGCTCCCAGTTCTCCATGGCCTGTCCTGCCTTTCTGGATTTTACACTTTTTTCAGATGGCCCTTTTGACCGGGAGGAAGTGAGACTTCATTGTAGTGCAGATTTCCTTTGCAAGCTTGCTTGGTTGGCCAAAAAGGGCGTATGCGTTTTTTCCTGAATATATTCAGGAAAAAACGCATACGCCCTTTTTGGCCAAGTGCATCATTGTGGACGTTCTGCCTCTTTTCCTATGCTTTCAATGCAATTCCAGTCTACCTCCTGAAATCGGTTTCCTGCAATTCTGCCCCGCTTTCAAGTCCTCTTGGCAGCCTTACTTCAGTATATTTTTGGACGATAGTTGTCATTTATAACTCTGCAGGTTTGTGAATTACAGTGCCCCTGAGCTCCTTTCTTCAACTCGCTTTCTTTTGAGCTGGCCGCAACACCGCAGGATGACTTCAGGCCCTCATCTGGTTCTGGCACGGCACGCTGAGCCTTTGGTTATTTCCTCTTCCTGGTGGGAAATGAGAGTTAAATTTGCCCGTCCAGACACCTCCAGCTAGTCTCTCATTGGTTCTCGCTATTCCTGTTCATCTTCCGCAGAAATTGCAAATTGGGCCAAACAGGAGGTTAAAGGGACTGACTCTCCAAGTCGGGAGAGTGTTAGTAAAGCGTCTGGAATGTTGCACCCTTGTACCAAGGGTACGAAAACTGAGACATATTTGAACACGTCTCCCGATCACATGGTTGATCATACTCTAGGTTCCACATGCATGTTTTAGCTGAAGGAAGAATACCTTAAACCTGGGTAGTTGAAACCCGTGGAATGGGTACCATGCAATATGACTTCAAAGGGTCTTCATTTGCTCACCGATCCTCTCCAATCCTATCACTGCTGCGTTTATGTCCCTGTACACATGCTTGATTCTCTTTCGGAGACATAGCAATCCATAGGTTTTAAGATACTTAAGAGTCAGGTACATTCTTAGGCGTTTAATATGGGGTGTTGAGTCCATTTCATTGAGCAAGGAGTAGCTCTTGTCTATTCCATATTTGGCTTAAGGAACTTTATCTGTGCTCATTTCAATCTCTGGTTTTATGCAGCACCCCAACTCACCTTTACCCTTAAACAAGCATAAGTTGGTTTTCTAAATTTGAGACCCTGTTCTGTTCTGTAATTCAGTTCCTGTGTAGCCAAGTTTACATTCCGTGTATTACTGATATCTTATGATGTTTCTTTTTCTGTGTGACTTATTTCAGTTAGAATCATCGTACCTGAATCCACTCATTGTGCTGCTACGGGCCTGATGACATAGATTTCACTGCTGAGTGATACTGCATTGTACGTAAGTACCACAAGTTCTTTATCCATTTTTCACTTTCTGTGATATTGAACTTGTACGGTAAACGAGGTTCTTGTAAACAGAGGCGTCCCAAACATTGGGGTGTCTGTATCTTTTTGACTTTAATTTCCCAAAGCCATAGGACCATAAGTGGAAGTGCCCTAGGCTCTGTTGCTTTGTTTTTTAGATGTTTCAGGAAACACCATACACTTCTCCCGAGTGTCTGTTGGTAATTTACATCCCGCCCATCAGCATAACAAGGCTCCCAGTTCTCCATGGCCTGTCCTGCCTTTCTGGATTTTACACTTTTTTCAGATGGCCCTTTTGACCGGGGGGAAGTGAGACTTCATTGTAGTACAGATTTCCTTTGCAAGCTTGCTTGGTTGGCCAAAAAGGGCGTATGCGTTTTTTCCTGAATATATTCAGGAAAAAACGCATACGCCCTTTTTGGCCAAGTGCATCATTGTGGACGTTCTGCCTCTTTTCCTATGCTTTCAATGCAATTCCAGTCTACCTCCTGAAATCGGTTTCCTGCAATTCTGCCCCGCTTTCAAGTCCTCTTGGCAGCCTTACTTCAGTATATTTTTGGACGATAGTTGTCATTTATAACTCTGCAGGTTTGTGAATTACAGTGCCCCTGAGCTCCTTTCTTCAACTCGCTTTCTTGTGAGCTGGCCGCAACACCGCAGGATGGCTTCAGGCCCTAATCTGGTTCCGGCACGGCACGCTGAGCCTTTGGTTATTTCCTCTTCCTGGTGGGAAATGAGAGTTAAATTTGCCCTTCCAGACACCTCCAGCTAGTCTCTCATTGGTTCTCGCTATTCCTGTTCATCTTCCGCAGAAATTGCAAACTGGGCCAAACAGGAGGTTAAAGGGACTGACTCTCCAAGTCGGGAGAGTGTTAGTAAAGCGTCTGGAATGTTGCACCCGAGTACCAGGGTACGAAAACTGAGACATATTTGAACACGTCTCCCGATCACATGGTTGATCATACTCTAGGTTCCACATGCATGTTTTAGCTGAAGGAAGAATACCTTAAACCTGGGTAGTTGAAACCCGTGGAATGGGTACCATGCAATATGACTTCAAAGGGTCTTCATTTGCTCACCGAACCTCTCCAATCCTATCACTGCTGCGTTTATGTCCCTGTACACATGCTTGATTCTCTTTCGGAGACATAGCAATCCATAGGTTTTAAGATACTTAAGAGTCAGGTACATTCTTAGGCGTTTAATATGCGGTGTTGAGTCCATTTCGTTGAGCAAGGAGTAGCTCTTGTCTATTCCATATTTGGCTTAAGGAACTTTATCTGTGCTCATTTCAATCTCTGGTTTTATGCAGCACCCCAACTCACCTTTACCCTTAAACAAGCATAAGTTGGTTTTCTAAATTTGAGACCCTGTTCTGTTCTGTAATTCAGTTCCTGTGTAGCCAAGTTTACATTCCGTGTATTACTGATATCTTATGATGTTTCTTTTTCTGTGTGACTTATTTCAGTTAGAATCATCGTACCTGAATCCACTCATTGTGCTGCTACGGGCCTGATGACATAGATTTCACTGCTGAGTGATACTGCATTGTACGTAAGTACCACAAGTTCTTTATCCATTTTTCACTTTCTGTGATATTGAACTTGTACGGTAAACGAGGTTCTTGTAAACAGAGGCGTCCCAAACATTGGCGTGGCTGTATCTTTTTGATTTTAATTTCCCTATGCTATAGGACCATAAGTGGAAGTGCCCTAGGCTCTGTTGCTTTGTTTTTTAGACGTTTCAGGAAACACCATACACTTCTCCTGAGTGTCTGTTGGCAATTTACATCCCGCCCATCAGCATAACAAGGCTCCCAGTTCTCCATGGCCTGTCCTGCCTTTCTGGATTTTACACTTTTTTCAGATGGCCCTTTTGACCGGGAGGAAGTGAGACTTCATTGTAGTGCAGATTTCCTTTGCAAGCTTGCTTGGTTGGCCAAAAAGGGCGTATGCGTTTTTTCCTGAATATATCAGGAAAAAACGCATACGCCCTTTTTGGCCAAGTGCATCATTGTGGACGTTCTGCCTCTTTTCCTATGCTTTCAATGCAATTCCAGTCTACCTCCTGAAATCGGTTTCCTGCAATTCTGCCCCGCTTTCAAGTCCTCTTGGCAGCCTTACTTCAGTATATTTTTGGACGATAGTTGTCATTTATAACTCTGCAGGTTTGTGAATTACAGTGCCCCTGAGCTCCTTTCTTCAACTCGCTTTCTTGTGAGCTGGCCGCAACACCGCAGGATGACTTCAGGCCCTCATCTGGTTCTGGCACGGCACGCTGAGCCTTTGGTTATTTCCTCTTCCTGGTGGGAAATGAGAGTTAAATTTGCCCGTCCAGACACCTCCAGCTAGTCTCTCATTGGTTCTCGCTATTCCTGTTCATCTTCCGCAGAAATTGCAAATTGGGCCAAACAGGAGGTTAAAGGCACTGACTCTCCAAGTCGGGAGAGTGTTAGTAAAGCGTCTGGAATGTTGCACCCTTGTACCAGGGTACGAAAACTGAGACATATTTGAACACGTCTCCCGATCACATGGTTGATCATACTCTAGGTTCCACATGCATGTTTTAGCTGAAGGAAGAATACCTTAAACCTGGGTAGTTGAAACCCGTGGAATGGGTACCATGCAATATGACTTCAAAGGGTCTTCATTTGCTCACCGATCCTCTCCAATCCTATCACTGCTGCGTTTATGTCCCTGTACACATGCTTGATTCTCTTTCGGAGACATAGCAATCCATAGGTTTTAAGATACTTAAGAGTCAGGTACATTCTTAGGCGTTTAATATGCGGTGTTGAGTCCATTTCATTGAGCAAGGAGTAGCTCTTGTCTATTCCATATTTGGCTTAAGGAACTTTATCTGTGCTCATTTCAATCTCTGGTTTTATGCAGCACCCCAACTCACCTTTACCCTTAAACAAGCATAAGTTGGTTTTCTAAATTTGAGACCCTGTTCTGTTCTGTAATTCAGTTCCTGTGTAGCCAAGTTTACATTCCGTGTATTACTGATATCTTATGATGTTTCTTTTTCTGTGTGACTTATTTCAGTTAGAATCATCGTACCTGAATCCACTCATTGTGCTGCTACGGGCCTGATGACATAGATTTCACTGCTGAGTGATACTGCATTGTACGTAAGTACCACAAGTTCTTTATCCATTTTTCACTTTCTGTGATATTGAACTTGTACGGTAAACGAGGTTCTTGTAAACAGAGGCGTCCCAAACATTGGGGTGTCTGTATCTTTTTGACTTTAACTTCCCAAAGCCATAGGACCATAAGTGGAAGTGCCCTAGGCTCTGTTGCTTTGTTTTTTAGATGTTTCAGGAAACACCATACACTTCTCCCGAGTGTCTGTTGGTAATTTACATCCCGCCCATCACCATAACAAGGCTCCCAGTTCTCCATGGCCTGTCCTGCCTTTCTGGATTTTACACTTTTTTCAGATGGCCCTTTTGACCGGGGGGAAGTGAGACTTCATTGTAGTACAGATTTCCTTTGCAAGCTTGCTTGGTTGGCCAAAAAGGGCGTATGCGTTTTTTCCTGAATATATTCAGGAAAAAACGCATACGCCCTTTTTGGCCAAGTGCATCATTGTGGACGTTCTGCCTCTTTTCCTATGCTTTCAATGCAATTCCAGTCTACCTCCTGAAATCGGTTTCCTGCAATTCTGCCCCGCTTTCAAGTCCTCTTGGCAGCCTTACTTCAGTATATTTTTGGACGATAGTTGTCATTTATAACTCTGCAGGTTTGTGAATTACAGTGCCCCTGAGCTCCTTTCTTCAACTCGCTTTCTTGTGAGCTGGCCGCAACACCGCAGGATGGCTTCAGGCCCTAATCTGGTTCCGGCACGGCACGCTGAGCCTTTGGTTATTTCCTCTTCCTGGTGGGAAATGAGAGTTAAATTTGCCCGTCCAGACACCTCCAGCTAGTCTCTCATTGGTTCTCGCTATTCCTGTTCATCTTCCGCAGAAATTGCAAACTGGGCCAAACAGGAGGTTAAAGGGACTGACTCTCCAAGTCGGGAGAGTGTTAGTAAAGCGTCTGGAATGTTGCACCCGAGTACCAGGGTACGAAAACTGAGACATATTTGAACACGTCTCCCGATCACATGGTTGATCATACTCTAGGTTCCACATGCATGTTTTAGCTGAAGGAAGAATACCTTAAACCTGGGTAGTTGAAACCCGTGGAATGGGTACCATGCAATATGACTTCAAAGGGTCTTCATTTGCTCACCGAACCTCTCCAATCCTATCACTGCTGCGTTTATGTCCCTGTACACATGCTTGATTCTCTTTCGGAGACATAGCAATCCATAGGTTTTAAGATACTTAAGAGTCAGGTACATTCTTAGGCGTTTAATATGCGGTGTTGAGTCCATTTCGTTGAGCAAGGAGTAGCTCTTGTCTATTCCATATTTGGCTTAAGGAACTTTATCTGTGCTCATTTCAATCTCTGGTTTTATGCAGCACCCCAACTCACCTTTACCCTTAAACAAGCATAAGTTGGTTTTCTAAATTTGAGACCCTGTTCTGTTCTGTAATTCAGTTCCTGTGTAGCCAAGTTTACATTCCGTGTATTACTGATATCTTATGATGTTTCTTTTTCTGTGTGACTTATTTCAGTTAGAATCATCGTACCTGAATCCACTCATTGTGCTGCTATGGGCCTGATGACATAGATTTCACTGCTGAGTGATACTGCATTGTACGTAAGTACCACAAGTTCTTTATCCATTTTTCACTTTCTGTGATATTGAACTTGTACGGTAAACGAGGTTCTTGTAAACAGAGGCGTCCCAAACATTGGGGTGGCTGTATCTTTTTGATTTTAATTTCCCTAAGCTATAGGACCATAAGTGGAAGTGCCCTAGGCTCTGTTGCTTTGTTTTTTAGACGTTTCAGGAAACACCATACACTTCTCCCGAGTGTCTGTTGGCAATTTACATCCCGCCCATCAGCATAACAAGGCTCCCAGTTCTCCATGGCCTGTCCTGCCTTTCTGGATTTTACACTTTTTTCAGATGGCCCTTTTGACCGGGAGGAAGTGAGACTTCATTGTAGTGCAGATTTCCTTTGCAAGCTTGCTTGGTTGGCCAAAAAGGGCGTATGCGTTTTTTCCTGAATATATTCAGGAAAAAACGCATACGCCCTTTTTGGCCAAGTGCATCATTGTGGACGTTCTGCCTCTTTTCCTATGCTTTCAATGCAATTCCAGTCTACCTCCTGAAATCGGTTTCCTGCAATTCTGCCCCGCTTTCAAGTCCTCTTGGCAGCCTTACTTCAGTATATTTTTGGACGATAGTTGTCATTTATAACTCTGCAGGTTTGTGAATTACAGTGCCCCTGAGCTCCTTTCTTCAACTCGCTTTCTTGTGAGCTGGCCGCAACACCGCAGGATGACTTCAGGCCCTCATCTGGTTCTGGCACGGCACGCTGAGCCTTTGGTTATTTCCTCTTCCTGGTGGGAAATGAGAGTTAAATTTGCCCGTCCAGACACCTCCAGCTAGTCTCTCATTGGTTCTCGCTATTCCTGTTCATCTTCCGCAGAAATTGCAAATTGGGCCAAACAGGAGGTTAAAGGCACTGACTCTCCAAGTCGGGAGAGTGTTAGTAAAGCGTCTGGAATGTTGCACCCTTGTACCAGGGTACGAAAACTGAGACATATTTGAACACGTCTCCCGATCACATGGTTGATCATACTCTAGGTTCCACATGCATGTTTTAGCTGAAGGAAGAATACCTTAAACCTGGGTAGTTGAAACCCGTGGAATGGGTACCATGCAATATGACTTCAAAGGGTCTTCATTTGCTCACCGATCCTCTCCAATCCTATCACTGCTGCGTTTATGTCCCTGTACACATGCTTGATTCTCTTTCGGAGACATAGCAATCCATAGGTTTTAAGATACTTAAGAGTCAGGTACATTCTTAGGCGTTTAATATGGGGTGTTGAGTCCATTTCATTGAGCAAGGAGTAGTTCTTGTCTATTCCATATTTGGCTTAAGGAACTTTATCTGTGCTCATTTCAATCTCTGGTTTTATGCAGCACCCCAACTCACCTTTACCCTTAAACAAGCATAAGTTGGTTTTCTAAATTTGAGACCCTGTTCTGTTCTGTAATTCAGTTCCTGTGTAGCCAAGTTTACATTCCGTGTATTACTGATATCTTATGATGTTTCTTTTTCTGTGTGACTTATTTCAGTTAGAATCATCGTACCTGAATCCACTCATTGTGCTGCTACGGGCCTGATGACATAGATTTCACTGCTGAGTGATACTGCATTGTACGTAAGTACCACAAGTTCTTTATCCATTTTTCACTTTCTGTGATATTGAACTTGTACGGTAAACGAGGTTCTTGTAAACAGAGGCGTCCCAAACATTGGGGTGTCTGTATCTTTTTGACTTTAATTTCCCAAAGCCATAGGACCATAAGTGGAAGTGCCCTAGGCTCTGTTGCTTTGTTTTTTAGATGTTTCAGGAAACACCATACACTTCTCCTGAGTGTCTGTTGGTAATTTACATCCCGCCCATCAGCATAACAAGGCTCCCAGTTCTCCATGGCCTGTCCTGCCTTTCTGGATTTTACACTTTTTTCAGATGGCCCTTTTGACCGGGGGGAAGTGAGACTTCATTGTAGTACAGATTTCCTTTGCAAGCTTGCTTGGTTGGCCAAAAAGGGCGTATGCGTTTTTTCCTGAATATATTCAGGAAAAAACGCATACGCCCTTTTTGGCCAAGTGCATCATTGTGGACGTTCTGCCTCTTTTCCTATGCTTTCAATGCAATTCCAGTCTACCTCCTGAAATCGGTTTCCTGCAATTCTGCCCCGCTTTCAAGTCCTCTTGGCAGCCTTACTTCAGTATATTTTTGGACGATAGTTGTCATTTATAACTCTGCAGGTTTGTGAATTACAGTGCCCCTGAGCTCCTTTCTTCAACTCGCTTTCTTGTGAGCTGGCCGCAACACCGCAGGATGGCTTCAGGCCCTAATCTGGTTCCGGCACGGCACGCTGAGCCTTTGGTTATTTCCTCTTCCTGGTGGGAAATGAGAGTTAAATTTGCCCGTCCAGACACCTCCAGCTAGTCTCTCATTGGTTCTCGCTATTCCTGTTCATCTTCCGCAGAAATTGCAAACTGGGCCAAACAGGAGGTTAAAGGGACTGACTCTCCAAGTCGGGAGAGTGTTAGTAAAGCGTCTGGAATGTTGCACCCGAGTACCAGGGTACGAAAACTGAGACATATTTGAACACGTCTCCCGATCACATGGTTGATCATACTCTAGGTTCCACATGCATGTTTTAGCTGAAGGAAGAATACCTTAAACCTGGGTAGTTGAAACCCGTGGAATGGGTACCATGCAATATGACTTCAAAGGGTCTTCATTTGCTCACCGATCCTCTCCAATCCTATCACTGCTGCGTTTATGTCCCTGTACACATGCTTGATTCTCTTTCGGAGACATAGCAATCCATAGGTTTTAAGATACTTAAGAGTCAGGTACATTCTTAGGCGTTTAATATGCGGTGTTGAGTCCATTTCATTGAGCAAGGAGTAGCTCTTGTCTATTCCATATTTGGCTTAAGGAACTTTATCTGTGCTCATTTCAATCTCTGGTTTTATGCAGCACCCCAACTCACCTTTACCCTTAAACAAGCATAAGTTGGTTTTCTAAATTTGAGACCCTGTTCTGTTCTGTAATTCAGTTCCTGTGTAGCCAAGTTTACATTCCGTGTATTACTGATATCTTATGATGTTTCTTTTTCTGTGTGACTTATTTCAGTTAGAATCATCGTACCTGAATCCACTCATTGTGCTGCTACGGGCCTGATGACATAGATTTCACTGCTGAGTGATACTGCATTGTACGTAAGTACCACAAGTTCTTTATCCATTTTTCACTTTCTGTGATATTGAACTTGTACGGTAAACGAGGTTCTTGTAAACAGAGGCGTCCCAAACATTGGCGTGGCTGTATCTTTTTGATTTTAATTTCCCTAAGCTATAGGACCATAAGTGGAAGTGCCCTAGGCTCTGTTGCTTTGTTTTTTAGACGTTTCAGGAAACACCATACACTTCTCCCGAGTGTCTGTTGGCAATTTACATCCCGCCCATCAGCATAACAAGGCTCCCAGTTCTCCATGGCCTGTCCTGCCTTTCTGGATTTTACACTTTTTTCAGATGGCCCTTTTGACCGGGAGGAAGTGAGACTTCATTGTAGTGCAGATTTCCTTTGCAAGCTTGCTTGGTTGGCCAAAAAGGGCGTATGCGTTTTTCCCTGAATATATTCAGGAAAAAACGCATACGCCCTTTTTGGCCAAGTGCATCATTGTGGACGTTCTGCCTCTTTTCCTATGCTTTCAATGCAATTCCAGTCTACCTCCTGAAATCGGTTTCCTGCAATTCTGCCCCGCTTTCAAGTCCTCTTGGCAGCCTTACTTCAGTATATTTTTGGACGATAGTTGTCATTTATAACTCTGCAGGTTTGTGAATTACAGTGCCCCTGAGCTCCTTTCTTCAACTCGCTTTCTTGTGAGCTGGCCGCAACACCGCAGGATGACTTCAGGCCCTCATCTGGTTCTGGCACGGCACGCTGAGCCTTTGGTTATTTCCTCTTCCTGGTGGGAAATGAGAGTTAAATTTGCCCGTCCAGACACCTCCAGCTAGTCTCTCATTGGTTCTCGCTATTCCTGTTCATCTTCCGCAGAAATTGCAAATTGGGCCAAACAGGAGGTTAAAGGCACTGACTCTCCAAGTCGGGAGAGTGTTAGTAAAGCGTCTGGAATGTTGCACCCGAGTACCAGGGTACGAAAACTGAGACATATTTGAACACGTCTCCCGATCACATGGTTGATCATAATCTAGGTTCCACATGCATGTTTTAGCTGAAGGAAGAATACCTTAAACCTGGGTAGTTGAAACCCGTGGAATGGGTACCATGCAATATGACTTCAAAGGGTCTTCATTTGCTCACCGATCCTCTCCAATCCTATCACTGCTGCGTTTATGTCCCTGTACACATGCTTGATTCTCTTTCGGAGACATAGCAATCCATAGGTTTTAAGATACTTAAGAGTCAGGTACATTCTTAGGCGTTTAATATGCGGTGTTGAGTCCATTTCATTGAGCAAGGAGTAGCTCTTGTCTATTCCATATTTGGCTTAAGGAACTTTATCTGTGCTCATTTCAATCTCTGGTTTTATGCAGCACCCCAACTCACCTTTACCCTTAAACAAGCATAAGTTGGTTTTCTAAATTTGAGACCCTGTTCTGTTCTGTAATTCAGTTCCTGTGTAGCCAAGTTTACATTCCGTGTATTACTGATATCTTATGATGTTTCTTTTTCTGTGTGACTTATTTCAGTTAGAATCATCGTACCTGAATCCACTCATTGTGCTGCTACGGGCCTGATGACATAGATTTCACTGCTGAGTGATACTGCATTGTACGTAAGTACCACAAGTTCTTTATCCATTTTTCACTTTCTGTGATATTGAACTTGTACGGTAAACGAGGTTCTTGTAAACAGAGGCGTCCCAAACATTGGCGTGGCTGTATCTTTTTGATTTTAATTTCCCTAAGCTATAGGACCATAAGTGGAAGTGCCCTAGGCTCTGTTGCTTTGTTTTTTAGACGTTTCAGGAAACACCATACACTTCTCCCGAGTGTCTGTTGGCAATTTACATCCCGCCCATCAGCATAACAAGGCTCCCAGTTCTCCATGGCCTGTCCTGCCTTTCTGGATTTTACACTTTTTTCAGATGGCCCTTTTGACCGGGAGGAAGTGAGACTTCATTGTAGTGCAGATTTCCTTTGCAAGCTTGCTTGGTTGGCCAAAAAGGGCGTATGCGTTTTTTCCTGAATATATTCAGGAAAAAACGCATACGCCCTTTTTGGCCAAGTGCATCATTGTGGACGTTCTGCCTCTTTTCCTATGCTTTCAATGCAATTCCAGTCTACCTCCTGAAATCGGTTTCCTGCAATTCTGCCCCGCTTTCAAGTCCTCTTGGCAGCCTTACTTCAGTATATTTTTGGACGATAGTTGTCATTTATAACTCTGCAGGTTTGTGAATTACAGTGCCCCTGAGCTCCTTTCTTCAACTCGCTTTCTTGTGAGCTGGCCGCAACACCGCAGGATGACTTCAGGCCCTCATCTGGTTCTGGCACGGCACGCTGAGCCTTTGGTTATTTCCTCTTCCTGGTGGGAAATGAGAGTTAAATTTGCCCGTCCAGACACCTCCAGCTAGTCTCTCATTGGTTCTCGCTATTCCTGTTCATCTTCCGCAGAAATTGCAAATTGGGCCAAACAGGAGGTTAAAGGCACTGACTCTCCAAGTCGGGAGAGTGTTAGTAAAGCGTCTGGAATGTTGCACCCTTGTACCAGGGTACGAAAACTGAGACATATTTGAACACGTCTCCCGATCACATGGTTGATCATACTCTAGGTTCCACATGCATGTTTTAGCTGAAGGAAGAATACCTTAAACCTGGGTAGTTGAAACCCGTGGAATGGGTACCATGCAATATGACTTCAAAGGGTCTTCATTTGCTCACCGATCCTCTCCAATCCTATCACTGCTGCGTTTATGTCCCTGTACACATGCTTGATTCTCTTTCGGAGACATAGCAATCCATAGGTTTTAAGATACTTAAGAGTCAGGTACATTCTTAGGCGTTTAATATGGGGTGTTGAGTCCATTTCATTGAGCAAGGAGTAGCTCTTGTCTATTCCATATTTGGCTTAAGGAACTTTATCTGTGCTCATTTCAATCTCTGGTTTTATGCAGCACCCCAACTCACCTTTACCCTTAAACAAGCATAAGTTGGTTTTCTAAATTTGAGACCCTGTTCTGTTCTGTAGTTCAGTTCCTGTGTAGCCAAGTTTACATTCCGTGTATTACTGATATCTTATGATGTTTCTTTTTCTGTGTGACTTATTTCAGTTAGAATCATCGTACCTGAATCCACTCATTGTGCTGCTACGGGCCTGATGACATAGATTTCACTGCTGAGTGATACTGCATTGTACGTAAGTACCACAAGTTCTTTATCCATTTTTCACTTTCTGTGATATTGAACTTGTACGGTAAACGAGGTTCTTGTAAACAGAGGCGTCCCAAACATTGGGGTGGCTGTATCTTTTTGATTTTAATTTCCCTAAGCTATAGGACCATAAGTGGAAGTGCCCTAGGCTCTGTTGCTTTGTTTTTTAGACGTTTCAGGAAACACCATACACTTCTCCCGAGTGTCTGTTGGCAATTTACATCCCGCCCATCAGCATAACAAGGCTCCCAGTTCTCCATGGCCTGTCCTGCCTTTCTGGATTTTACACTTTTTTCAGATGGCCCTTTTGACCGGGAGGAAGTGAGACTTCATTGTAGTGCAGATTTCCTTTGCAAGCTTGCTTGGTTGGCCAAAAAGGGCGTATGCGTTTTTTCCTGAATATATTCAGGAAAAAACGCATACGCCCTTTTTGGCCAAGTGCATCATTGTGGACGTTCTGCCTCTTTTCCTATGCTTTCAATGCAATTCCAGTCTACCTCCTGAAATCGGTTTCCTGCAATTCTGCCCCGCTTTCAAGTCCTCTTGGCAGCCTTACTTCAGTATATTTTTGGACGATAGTTGTCATTTATAACTCTGCAGGTTTGTGAATTACAGTGCCCCTGAGCTCCTTTCTTCAACTCGCTTTCTTGTGAGCTGGCCGCAACACCGCAGGATGACTTCAGGCCCTCATCTGGTTCCGGCACGGCACGCTGAGCCTTTGGTTATTTCCTCTTCCTGGTGGGAAATGAGAGTTAAATTTGCCCGTCCAGACACCTCCAGCTAGTCTCTCATTGGTTCTCGCTATTCCTGTTCATCTTCCGCAGAAATTGCAAATTGGGCCAAACAGGAGGTTAAAGGCACTGACTCTCCAAGTCGGGAGAGTGTTAGTAAAGCGTCTGGAATGTTGCACCCTTGTACCAGGGTACGAAAACTGAGACATATTTGAACACGTCTCCCGATCACATGGTTGATCATACTCTAGGTTCCACATGCATGTTTTAGCTGAAGGAAGAATACCTTAAACCTGGGTAGTTGAAACCCGTGGAATGGGTACCATGCAATATGACTTCAAAGGGTCTTCATTTGCTCACCGATCCTCTCCAATCCTATCACTGCTGCGTTTATGTCCCTGTACACATGCTTGATTCTCTTTCGGAGACATAGCAATCCATAGGTTTTAAGATACTTAAGAGTCAGGTACATTCTTAGGCGTTTAATATGGGGTGTTGAGTCCATTTCATTGAGCAAGGAGTAGCTCTTGTCTATTCCATATTTGGCTTAAGGAACTTTATCTGTGCTCATTTCAATCTCTGGTTTTATGCAGCACCCCAACTCACCTTTACCCTTAAACAAGCATAAGTTGGTTTTCTAAATTTGAGACCCTGTTCTGTTCTGTAGTTCAGTTCCTGTGTAGCCAAGTTTACATTCCGTGTATTACTGATATCTTATGATGTTTCTTTTTCTGTGTGACTTATTTCAGTTAGAATCATCGTACCTGAATCCACTCATTGTGCTGCTACGGGCCTGATGACATAGATTTCACTGCTGAGTGATACTGCATTGTACGTAAGTACCACAAGTTCTTTATCCATTTTTCACTTTCTGTGATATTGAACTTGTACGGTAAACGAGGTTCTTGTAAACAGAGGCGTCCCAAACATTGGGGTGGCTGTATCTTTTTGATTTTAATTTCCCTAAGCTATAGGACCATAAGTGGAAGTGCCCTAGGCTCTGTTGCTTTGTTTTTTAGACGTTTCAGGAAACACCATACACTTCTCCCGAGTGTCTGTTGGCAATTTACATCCCGCCCATCAGCATAACAAGGCTCCCAGTTCTCCATGGCCTGTCCTGCCTTTCTGGATTTTACACTTTTTTCAGATGGCCCTTTTGACCGGGAGGAAGTGAGACTTCATTGTAGTGCAGATTTCCTTTGCAAGCTTGCTTGGTTGGCCAAAAAGGGCGTATGCGTTTTTTCCTGAATATATTCAGGAAAAAACGCATACGCCCTTTTTGGCCAAGTGCATCATTGTGGACGTTCTGCCTCTTTTCCTATGCTTTCAATGCAATTCCAGTCTACCTCCTGAAATCGGTTTCCTGCAATTCTGCCCCGCTTTCAAGTCCTCTTGGCAGCCTTACTTCAGTATATTTTTGGACGATAGTTGTCATTTATAACTCTGCAGGTTTGTGAATTACAGTGCCCCTGAGCTCCTTTCTTCAACTCGCTTTCTTGTGAGCTGGCCGCAACACCGCAGGATGACTTCAGGCCCTCATCTGGTTCCGGCACGGCACGCTGAGCCTTTGGTTATTTCCTCTTCCTGGTGGGAAATGAGAGTTAAATTTGCCCGTCCAGACACCTCCAGCTAGTCTCTCATTGGTTCTCGCTATTCCTGTTCATCTTCCGCAGAAATTGCAAATTGGGCCAAACAGGAGGTTAAAGGCACTGACTCTCCAAGTCGGGAGAGTGTTAGTAAAGCGTCTGGAATGTTGCACCCTTGTACCAGGGTACGAAAACTGAGACATATTTGAACACGTCTCCCGATCACATGGTTGATCATACTCTAGGTTCCACATGCATGTTTTAGCTGAAGGAAGAATACCTTAAACCTGGGTAGTTGAAACCCGTGGAATGGGTACCATGCAATATGACTTCAAAGGGTCTTCATTTGCTCACCGATCCTCTCCAATCCTATCACTGCTGCGTTTATGTCCCTGTACACATGCTTGATTCTCTTTCGGAGACATAGCAATCCATAGGTTTTAAGATACTTAAGAGTCAGGTACATTCTTAGGCGTTTAATATGGGGTGTTGAGTCCATTTCATTGAGCAAGGAGTAGCTCTTGTCTATTCCATATTTGGCTTAAGGAACTTTATCTGTGCTCATTTCAATCTCTGGTTTTATGCAGCACCCCAACTCACCTTTACCCTTAAACAAGCATAAGTTGGTTTTCTAAATTTGAGACCCTGTTCTGTTCTGTAGTTCAGTTCCTGTGTAGCCAAGTTTACATTCCGTGTATTACTGATATCTTATGATGTTTCTTTTTCTGTGTGACTTATTTCAGTTAGAATCATCGTACCTGAATCCACTCATTGTGCTGCTACGGGCCTGATGACATAGATTTCACTGCTGAGTGATACTGCATTGTACGTAAGTACCACAAGTTCTTTATCCATTTTTCACTTTCTGTGATATTGAACTTGTACGGTAAACGAGGTTCTTGTAAACAGAGGCGTCCCAAACATTGGGGTGGCTGTATCTTTTTGATTTTAATTTCCCTAAGCTATAGGACCATAAGTGGAAGTGCCCTAGGCTCTGTTGCTTTGTTTTTTAGACGTTTCAGGAAACACCATACACTTCTCCCGAGTGTCTGTTGGCAATTTACATCCCGCCCATCAGCATAACAAGGCTCCCAGTTCTCCATGGCCTGTCCTGCCTTTCTGGATTTTACACTTTTTTCAGATGGCCCTTTTGACCGGGGGGAAGTGAGACTTCATTGTAGTGCAGATTTCCTTTGCAAGCTTGCTTGGTTGGCCAAAAAGGGCGTATGCGTTTTTTCCTGAATATATTCAGGAAAAAACGCATACGCCCTTTTTGGCCAAGTGCATCATTGTGGACGTTCTGCCTCTTTTCCTATGCTTTCAATGCAATTCCAGTCTACCTCCTGAAATCGGTTTCCTGCAATTCTGCCCCGCTTTCAAGTCCTCTTGGCAGCCTTACTTCAGTATATTTTTGGACGATAGTTGTCATTTATAACTCTGCAGGTTTGTGAATTACAGTGCCCCTGAGCTCCTTTGTTCAACTCGCTTTCTTGTGAGCTGGCCGCAACACCGCAGGATGACTTCAGGCCCTAATCTGGTTCCGGCACGGCACGCTGAGCCTTTGGTTATTTCCTCTTCCTGGTGGGAAATGAGAGTTAAATTTGCCCGTCCAGACACCTCCAGCTAGTCTCTCATTGGTTCTCGCTATTCCTGTTCATCTTCCGCAGAAATTGCAAACTGGGCCAAACAGGAGGTTAAAGGCACTGACTCTCCAAGTCGGGAGAGTGTTAGTAAAGCGTCTGGAATGTTGCACCCGAGTACCAGGTACGAAAACTGAGACATATTTGAACACGTCTCCCGATCACATGGTTGATCATACTCTAGGTTCCACATGCATGTTTTAGCTGAAGGAAGAATACCTTAAACCTGGGTAGTTGAAACCCGTGGAATGGGTACCATGCAATATGACTTCAAAGGGTCTTCATTTGCTCACCGAACCTCTCCAATCCTATCACTGCTGCGTTTATGTCCCTGTACACATGCTTGATTCTCTTTCGGAGACATAGCAATCCATAGGTTTTAAGATACTTAAGAGTCAGGTACATTCTTAGGCGTTTAATATGCGGTGTTGAGTCCATTTCGTTGAGCAAGGAGTAGCTCTTGACTATTCCATATTTGGCTTAAGGAACTTTATCTGTGCTCATTTCAATCTCTGGTTTTATGCAGCACCCCAACTCACCTTTACCCTTAAACAAGCATAAGTTGGTTTTCTAAATTTGAGACCCTGTTCTGTTCTGTAATTCAGTTCCTGTGTAGCCAAGTTTACATTCCGTGTATTACTGATATCTTATGATGTTTCTTTTTCTGTGTGACTTATTTCAGTTAGAATCATCGTACCTGAATCCACTCATTGTGCTGCTACGGGCCTGATGACATAGATTTCACTGCTGAGTGATACTGCATTGTACGTAAGTACCACAAGTTCTTTATCCATTTTTCACTTTCTGTGATATTGAACTTGTACGGTAAACGAGGTTCTTGTAAACAGAGGCGTCCCAAACATTGGGGTGGCTGTATCTTTTTGATTTTAATTTCCCTAAGCTATAGGACCATAAGTGGAAGTGCCCTAGGCTCTGTTGCTTTGTTTTTTAGATGTTTCAGGAAACACCATACAATTCTCCCGAGTGTCTGTTGGCAATTTACATCCCGCCCATCAGCATAACAAGGCTCCCAGTTCTCCATGGCCTGTCCTGCCTTTCTGGATTTTACACTTTTTTCAGATGGCCCTTTTGACCGGGGGGAAGTGAGACTTCATTGTAGTGCAGATTTCCTTTGCAAGCTTGCTTGGTTGGCCAAAAAGGGCGTATGCGTTTTTTCCTGAATATATTCAGGAAAAAACGCATACGCCCTTTTTGGCCAAGTGCATCATTGTGGACGTTCTGCCTCTTTTCCTATGCTTTCAATGCAATTCCAGTCTACCTCCTGAAATCGGTTTCCTGCAATTCTGCCCCGCTTTCAAGTCCTCTTGGCAGCCTTACTTCAGTATATTTTTGGACGATAGTTGTCATTTATAACTCTGCAGGTTTGTGAATTACAGTGCCCCTGAGCTCCTTTGTTCAACTCGCTTTCTTGTGAGCTGGCCGCAACACCGCAGGATGACTTCAGGCCCTAATCTGGTTCCGGCACGGCACGCTGAGCCTTTGGTTATTTCCTCTTCCTGGTGGGAAATGAGAGTTAAATTTGCCCGTCCAGACACCTCCAGCTAGTCTCTCATTGGTTCTCGCTATTCCTGTTCATCTTCCGCAGAAATTGCAAACTGGGCCAAACAGGAGGTTAAAGGCACTGACTCTCCAAGTCGGGAGAGTGTTAGTAAAGCGTCTGGAATGTTGCACCCGAGTACCAGGTACGAAAACTGAGACATATTTGAACACGTCTCCCGATCACATGGTTGATCATACTCTAGGTTCCACATGCATGTTTTAGCTGAAGGAAGAATACCTTAAACCTGGGTAGTTGAAACCCGTGGAATGGGTACCATGCAATATGACTTCAAAGGGTCTTCATTTGCTCACCGAACCTCTCCAATCCTATCACTGCTGCGTTTACGTCCCTGTACACATGCTTGATTCTCTTTCGGAGACATAGCAATCCATAGGTTTTAAGATACTTAAGAGTCAGGTACATTCTTAGGCGTTTAATATGCGGTGTTGAGTCCATTTCGTTGAGCAAGGAGTAGCTCTTGTCTATTCCATATTTGGCTTAAGGAACTTTATCTGTGCTCATTTCAATCTCTGGTTTTATGCAGCACCCCAACTCACCTTTACCCTTAAACAAGCATAAGTTGGTTTTCTAAATTTGAGACCCTGTTCTGTTCTGTAATTCAGTTCCTGTGTAGCCAAGTTTACATTCCGTGTATTACTGATATCTTATGATGTTTCTTTTTCTGTGTGACTTATTTCAGTTAGAATCATCGTACCTGAATCCACTCATTGTGCTGCTACGGGCCTGATGACATAGATTTCACTGCTGAGTGATACTGCATTGTACGTAAGTACCACAAGTTCTTTATCCATTTTTCACTTTCTGTGATATTGAACTTGTACGGTAAACCAGGTTCTTGTAAACAGAGGCGTCCCAAACATTGGGGTGGCTGTATCTTTTTGATTTTAATTTCCCTAAGCTATAGGACCATAAGTGGAAGTGCCCTAGGCTCTGTTGCTTTGTTTTTTAGACGTTTCAGGAAACACCATACACTTCTCCCGAGTGTCTGTTGGCAATTTACATCCCGCCCATCAGCATAACAAGGCTCCCAGTTCTCCATGGCCTGTCCTGCCTTTCTGGATTTTACACTTTTTTCAGATGGCCCTTTTGACCGGGGGGAAGTGAGACTTCATTGTAGTGCAGATTTCCTTTGCAAGCTTGCTTGGTTGGCCAAAAAGGGCGTATGCGTTTTTTCCTGAATATATTCAGGAAAAAACGCATACGCCCTTTTTGGCCAAGTGCATCATTGTGGACGTTCTGCCTCTTTTCCTATGCTTTCAATGCAATTCCAGTCTACCTCCTGAAATCGGTTTCCTGCAATTCTGCCCCGCTTTCAAGTCCTCTTGGCAGCCTTACTTCAGTATATTTTTGGACGATAGTTGTCATTTATAACTCTGCAGGTTTGTGAATTACAGTGCCCCTGAGCTCCTTTCTTCAACTCGCTTTCTTGTGAGCTGGCCGCAACACCGCAGGATGACTTCAGGCCCTCATCTGGTTCTGGCACGGCACGCTGAGCCTTTGGTTATTTCCTCTTCCTGGTGGGAAATGAGAGTTAAATTTGCCCGTCCAGACACCTCCAGCTAGTCTCTCATTGGTTCTCGCTATTCCTGTTCATCTTCCGCAGAAATTGCAAATTGGGCCAAACAGGAGGTTAAAGGCACTGACTCTCCAAGTCGGGAGAGTGTTAGTAAAGCGTCTGGAATGTTGCACCCTTGTACCAGGGTACGAAAACTGAGACATATTTGAACACGTCTCCCGATCACATGGTTGATCATACTCTAGGTTCCACATGCATGTTTTAGCTGAAGGAAGAATACCTTAAACCTGGGTAGTTGAAACCCGTGGAATGGGTACCATGCAATATGACTTCAAAGGGTCTTCATTTGCTCACCGATCCTCTCCAATCCTATCACTGCTGCGTTTATGTCCCTGTACACATGCTTGATTCTCTTTCGGAGACATAGCAATCCATAGGTTTTAAGATACTTAAGAGTCAGGTACATTCTTAGGCGTTTAATATGCGGTGTTGAGTCCATTTCATTGAGCAAGGAGTAGCTCTTGTCTATTCCATATTTGGCTTAAGGAACTTTATCTGTGCTCATTTCAATCTCTGGTTTTATGCAGCACCCCAACTCACCTTTACCCTTAAACAAGCATAAGTTGGTTTTCTAAATTTGAGACCCTGTTCTGTTCTGTAATTCAGTTCCTGTGTAGCCAAGTTTACATTCCGTGTATTACTGATATCTTATGATGTTTCTTTTTCTGTGTGACTTATTTCAGTTAGAATCATCGTACCTGAATCCACTCATTGTGCTGCTACGGGCCTGATGACATAGATTTCACTGCTGAGTGATACTGCATTGTACGTAAGTACCACAAGTTCTTTATCCATTTTTCACTTTCTGTGATATTGAACTTGTACGGTAAACGAGGTTCTTGTAAACAGAGGCGTCCCAAACATTGGGGTGGCTGTATCTTTTTGATTTTAATTTCCCTAAGCTATAGGACCATAAGTGGAAGTGCCCTAGGCTCTGTTGCTTTGTTTTTTAGACGTTTCAGGAAACACCATACACTTCTCCCGAGTGTCTGTTGGCAATTTACATCCCGCCCATCAGCATAACAAGGCTCCCAGTTCTCCATGGCCTGTCCTGCCTTTCTGGATTTTACACTTTTTTCAGATGGCCCTTTTGACCGGGAGGAAGTGAGACTTCATTGTAGTGCAGATTTCCTTTGCAAGCTTGCTTGGTTGGCCAAAAAGGGCGTATGCGTTTTTTCCTGAATATATTCAGGAAAAAACGCATACGCCCTTTTTGGCCAAGTGCATCATTGTGGACGTTCTGCCTCTTTTCCTATGCTTTCAATGCAATTCCAGTCACCCTCCTGAAATCGGTTTCCTGCAATTCTGCCCCGCTTTCAAGTCCTCTTGGCAGCCTTACTTCAGTATATTTTTGGACGATAGTTGTCATTTATAACTCTGCAGGTTTGTGAATTACAGTGCCCCTGAGCTCCTTTCTTCAACTCGCTTTCTTGTGAGCTGGCCGCAACACCGCAGGATGACTTCAGGCCCTCATCTGGTTCTGGCACGGCACGCTGAGCCTTTGGTTATTTCCTCTTCCTGGTGGGAAATGAGAGTTAAATTTGCCCGTCCAGACACCTCCAGCTAGTCTCTCATTGGTTCTCGCTATTCCTGTTCATCTTCCGCAGAAATTGCAAATTGGGCCAAACAGGAGGTTAAAGGCACTGACTCTCCAAGTCGGGAGAGTGTTAGTAAAGCGTCTGGAATGTTGCACCCTTGTACCAGGGTACGAAAACTGAGACATATTTGAACACGTCTCCCGATCACATGGTTGATCATACTCTAGGTTCCACATGCATGTTTTAGCTGAAGGAAGAATACCTTAAACCTGGGTAGTTGAAACCCGTGGAATGGGTACCATGCAATATGACTTCAAAGGGTCTTCATTTGCTCACCGATCCTCTCCAATCCTATCACTGCTGCGTTTATGTCCCTGTACACATGCTTGATTCTCTTTCGGAGACATAGCAATCCATAGGTTTTAAGATACTTAAGAGTCAGGTACATTCTTAGGCGTTTAATATGCGGTGTTGAGTCCATTTCATTGAGCAAGGAGTAGCTCTTGTCTATTCCATATTTGGCTTAAGGAACTTTATCTGTGCTCATTTCAATCTCTGGTTTTATGCAGCACCCCAACTCACCTTTACCCTTAAACAAGCATAAGTTGGTTTTCTAAATTTGAGACCCTGTTCTGTTCTGTAATTCAGTTCCTGTGTAGCCAAGTTTACATTCCGTGTATTACTGATATCTTATGATGTTTCTTTTTCTGTGTGACTTATTTCAGTTAGAATCATCGTACCTGAATCCACTCATTGTGCTGCTACGGGCCTGATGACATAGATTTCACTGCTGAGTGATACTGCATTGTACGTAAGTACCACAAGTTCTTTATCCATTTTTCACTTTCTGTGATATTGAACTTGTACGGTAAACGAGGTTCTTGTAAACAGAGGCGTCCCAAACATTGGGGTGGCTGTATCTTTTTGATTTTAATTTCCCTAAGCTATAGGACCATAAGTGGAAGTGCCCTAGGCTCTGTTGCTTTGTTTTTTAGACGTTTCAGGAAACACCATACACTTCTCCCGAGTGTCTGTTGGCAATTTACATCCCGCCCATCAGCATAACAAGGCTCCCAGTTCTCCATGGCCTGTCCTGCCTTTCTGGATTTTACACTTTTTTCAGATGGCCCTTTTGACCGGGAGGAAGTGAGACTTCATTGTAGTGCAGATTTCCTTTGCAAGCTTGCTTGGTTGGCCAAAAAGGGCGTATGCGTTTTTTCCTGAATATATTCAGGAAAAAACGCATACGCCCTTTTTGGCCAAGTGCATCATTGTGGACGTTCTGCCTCTTTTCCTATGCTTTCAATGCAATTCCAGTCTACCTCCTGAAATCGGTTTCCTGCAATTCTGCCCCGCTTTCAAGTCCTCTTGGCAGCCTTACTTCAGTATATTTTTGGACGATAGTTGTCATTTATAACTCTGCAGGTTTGTGAATTACAGTGCCCCTGAGCTCCTTTCTTCAACTCGCTTTCTTGTGAGCTGGCCGCAACACCGCAGGATGACTTCAGGCCCTCATCTGGTTCTGGCACGGCACGCTGAGCCTTTGGTTATTTCCTCTTCCTGGTGGGAAATGAGAGTTAAATTTGCCCGTCCAGACACCTCCAGCTAGTCTCTCATTGGTTCTCGCTATTCCTGTTCATCTTCCGCAGAAATTGCAAATTGGGCCAAACAGGAGGTTAAAGGCACTGACTCTCCAAGTCGGGAGAGTGTTAGTAAAGCGTCTGGAATGTTGCACCCTTGTACCAGGGTACGAAAACTGAGACATATTTGAACACGTCTCCCGATCACATGGTTGATCATACTCTAGGTTCCACATGCATGTTTTAGCTGAAGGAAGAATACCTTAAACCTGGGTAGTTGAAACCCGTGGAATGGGTACCATGCAATATGACTTCAAAGGGTCTTCATTTGCTCACCGATCCTCTCCAATCCTATCACTGCTGCGTTTATGTCCCTGTACACATGCTTGATTCTCTTTCGGAGACATAGCAATCCATAGGTTTTAAGATACTTAAGAGTCAGGTACATTCTTAGGCGTTTAATATGCGGTGTTGAGTCCATTTCATTGAGCAAGGAGTAGCTCTTGTCTATTCCATATTTGGCTTAAGGAACTTTATCTGTGCTCATTTCAATCTCTGGTTTTATGCAGCACCCCAACTCACCTTTACCCTTAAACAAGCATAAGTTGGTTTTCTAAATTTGAGACCCTGTTCTGTTCTGTAATTCAGTTCCTGTGTAGCCAAGTTTACATTCCGTGTATTACTGATATCTTATGATGTTTCTTTTTCTGTGTGACTTATTTCAGTTAGAATCATCGTACCTGAATCCACTCATTGTGCTGCTACGGGCCTGATGACATAGATTTCACTGCTGAGTGATACTGCATTGTACGTAAGTACCACAAGTTCTTTATCCATTTTTCACTTTCTGTGATATTGAACTTGTACGGTAAACGAGGTTCTTGTAAACAGAGGCGTCCCAAACATTGGGGTGGCTGTATCTTTTTGATTTTAATTTCCCTAAGCTATAGGACCATAAGTGGAAGTGCCCTAGGCTCTGTTGCTTTGTTTTTTAGACGTTTCAGGAAACACCATACACTTCTCCCGAGTGTCTGTTGGCAATTTACATCCCGCCCATCAGCATAACAAGGCTCCCAGTTCTCCATGGCCTGTCCTGTCTTTCTGGATTTTACACTTTTTTCAGATGGCCCTTTTGACCGGGAGGAAGTGAGACTTCATTGTAGTGCAGATTTCCTTTGCAAGCTTGCTTGGTTGGCCAAAAAGGGCGTATGCGTTTTTTCCTGAATATATTCAGGAAAAAACGCATACGCCCTTTTTGGCCAAGTGCATCATTGTGGACGTTCTGCCTCTTTTCCTATGCTTTCAATGCAATTCCAGTCTCCCTCCTGAAATCGGTTTCCTGCAATTCTGCCCCGCTTTCAAGTCCTCTTGGCAGCCTTACTTCAGTATATTTTTGGACGATAGTTGTCATTTATAACTCTGCAGGTTTGTGAATTACAGTGCCCCTGAGCTCCTTTCTTCAACTCGCTTTCTTGTGAGCTGGCCGCAACACCGCAGGATGACTTCAGGCCCTCATCTGGTTCTGGCACGGCACGCTGAGCCTTTGGTTATTTCCTCTTCCTGGTGGGAAATGAGAGTTAAATTTGCCCGTCCAGACACCTCCAGCTAGTCTCTCATTGGTTCTCGCTATTCCTGTTCATCTTCCGCAGAAATTGCAAATTGGGCCAAACAGGAGGTTAAAGGGACTGACTCTCCAAGTCGGGAGAGTGTTAGTAAAGCGTCTGGAATGTTGCACCCTTGTACCAGGGTACGAAAACTGAGACATATTTGAACACGTCTCCCGATCACATGGTTGATCATACTCTAGGTTCCACATGCATGTTTTAGCTGAAGGAAGAATACCTTAAACCTGGGTAGTTGAAACCCGTGGAATGGGTACCATGCAATATGACTTCAAAGGGTCTTCATTTGCTCACCGATCCTCTCCAATCCTATCACTGCTGCGTTTATGTCCCTGTACACATGCTTGATTCTCTTTCGGAGACATAGCAATCCATAGGTTTTAAGATACTTAAGAGTCAGGTACATTCTTAGGCGTTTAATATGCGGTGTTGAGTCCATTTCATTGACCAAGGAGTAGCTCTTGTCTATTCCATATTTGGCTTAAGGAACTTTATCTGTGCTCATTTCAATCTCTGGTTTTATGCAGCACCCCAACTCACCTTTACCCTTAAACAAGCATAAGTTGGTTTTCTAAATTTGAGACCCTGTTCTGTTCTGTAATTCAGTTCCTGTGTAGCCAAGTTTACATTCCGTGTATTACTGATATCTTATGATGTTTCTTTTTCTGTGTGACTTATTTCAGTTAGAATCATCGTACCTGAATCCACTCATTGTGCTGCTACGGGCCTGATGACATAGATTTCACTGCTGAGTGATACTGCATTGTACGTAAGTACCACAAGTTCTTTATCCATTTTTCACTTTCTGTGATATTGAACTTGTACGGTAAACGAGGTTCTTGTAAACAGAGGCGTCCCAAACATTGGTGTGTCTGTATCTTTTTGACTTTAATTTCCCAAAGCCATAGGACCATAAGTGGAAGTGCCCTAGGCTCTGTTGCTTTGTTTTTTAGATGTTTCAGGAAACACCATACACTTCTCCCGAGTGTCTGTTGGTAATTTACATCCCGCCCATCAGCATAACAAGGCTCCCAGTTCTCCATGGCCTGTCCTGCCTTTCTGGATTTTACACTTTTTTCAGATGGCCCTTTTGACCGGGGGGAAGTGAGACTTCATTGTAGTACAGATTTCCGTTGCAAGCTTGCTTGGTTGGCCAAAAAGGGCGTATGCGTTTTTTCCTGAATATATTCAGGAAAAAACGCATACGCCCTTTTTGGCCAAGTGCATCATTGTGGACGTTCTGCCTCTTTTCCTATGCTTTCAATGCAATTCCAGTCTACCTCCTGAAATCGGTTTCCTGCAATTCTGCCCCGCTTTCAAGTCCTCTTGGCAGCCTTACTTCAGTATATTTTTGGACGATAGTTGTCATTTATAACTCTGCAGGTTTGTGAATTACAGTGCCCCTGAGCTCCTTTCTTCAACTCGTTTTCTTGTGAGCTGGCCGCAACACCGCAGGATGGCTTCAGGCCCTAATCTGGTTCCGGCACGGCACGCTGAGCCTTTGGTTATTTCCTCTTCCTGGTGGGAAATGAGAGTTAAATTTGCCCGTCCAGACACCTCCAGCTAGTCTCTCATTGGTTCTCGCTATTCCTGTTCATCTTCCGCAGAAATTGCAAACTGGGCCAAACAGGAGGTTAAAGGGACTGACTCTCCAAGTCGGGAGAGTGTTAGTAAAGCGTCTGGAATGTTGCACCCGAGTACCAGGGTACGAAAACTGAGACATATTTGAACACGTCTCCCGATCACATGGTTGATCATACTCTAGGTTCCACATGCATGTTTTAGCTGAAGGAAGAATACCTTAAACCTGGGTAGTTGAAACCCGTGGAATGGGTACCATGCAATATGACTTCAAAGGGTCTTCATTTGCTCACCGAACCTCTCCAATCCTATCACTGCTGCGTTTATGTCCCTGTACACATGCTTGATTCTCTTTCGGAGACATAGCAATCCATAGGTTTTAAGATACTTAAGAGTCAGGTACATTCTTAGGCGTTTAATATGCGGTGTTGAGTCCATTTCGTTGAGCAAGGAGTAGCTCTTGTCTATTCCATATTTGGCTTAAGGAACTTTATCTGTGCTCATTTCAATCTCTGGTTTTATGCAGCACCCCAACTCACCTTTACCCTTAAACAAGCATAAGTTGGTTTTCTAAATTTGAGACCCTGTTCTGTTCTGTAATTCAGTTCCTGTGTAGCCAAGTTTACATTCCGTGTATTACTGATATCTTATGATGTTTCTTTTTCTGTGTGACTTATTTCAGTTAGAATCATCGTACCTGAATCCACTCATTGTGCTGCTACGGGCCTGATGACATAGATTTCACTGCTGAGTGATACTGCATTGTACGTAAGTACCACAAGTTCTTTATCCATTTTTCACTTTCTGTGATATTGAACTTGTACGGTAAACGAGGTTCTTGTAAACAGAGGCGTCCCAAACATTGGGGTGGCTGTATCTTTTTGATTTTAATTTCCCTAAGCTATAGGACCATAAGTGGAAGTGCCCTAGGCTCTGTTGCTTTGTTTTTTAGACGTTTCAGGAAACACCATACACTTCTCCCGAGTGTCTGTTGGCAATTTACATCCCGCCCATCAGCATAACAAGGCTCCCAGTTCTCCATGGCCTGTCCTGCCTTTCTGGATTTTACACTTTTTTCAGATGGCCCTTTTGACCGGGAGGAAGTGAGACTTCATTGTAGTGCAGATTTCCTTTGCAAGCTTGCTTGGTTGGCCAAAAAGGGCGTATGCGTTTTTTCCTGAATATATTCAGGAAAAAACGCATACGCCCTTTTTGGCCAAGTGCATCATTGTGGACGTTCTGCCTCTTTTCCTATGCTTTCAATGCAATTCCAGTCTACCTCCTGAAATCGGTTTCCTGCAATTCTGCCCCGCTTTCAAGTCCTCTTGGCAGCCTTACTTCAGTATATTTTTGGACGATAGTTGTCATTTATAACTCTGCAGGTTTGTGAATTACAGTGCCCCTGAGCTCCTTTCTTCAACTCGCTTTCTTGTGAGCTGGCCGCAACACCGCAGGATGACTTCAGGCCCTCATCTGGTTCTGGCACGGCACGCTGAGCCTTTGGTTATTTCCTCTTCCTGGTGGGAAATGAGAGTTAAATTTGCCCGTCCAGACACCTCCAGCTAGTCTCTCATTGGTTCTCGCTATTCCTGTTCATCTTCCGCAGAAATTGCAAATTGGGCCAAACAGGAGGTTAAAGGCACTGACTCTCCAAGTCGGGAGAGTGTTAGTAAAGCGTCTGGAATGTTGCACCCTTGTACCAGGGTACGAAAACTGAGACATATTTGAACACGTCTCCCGATCACATGGTTGATCATACTCTAGGTTCCACATGCATGTTTTAGCTGAAGGAAGAATACCTTAAACCTGGGTAGTTGAAACCCGTGGAATGGGTACCATGCAATATGACTTCAAAGGGTCTTCATTTGCTCACCGATCCTCTCCAATCCTATCACTGCTGCGTTTATGTCCCTGTACACATGCTTGATTCTCTTTCGGAGACATAGCAATCCATAGGTTTTAAGATACTTAAGAGTCAGGTACATTCTTAGGCGTTTAATATGCGGTGTTGAGTCCATTTCATTGAGCAAGGAGTAGCTCTTGTCTATTCCATATTTGGCTTAAGGAACTTTATCTGTGCTCATTTCAATCTCTGGTTTTATGCAGCACCCCAACTCACCTTTACCCTTAAACAAGCATAAGTTGGTTTTCTAAATTTGAGACCCTGTTCTGTTCTGTAATTCAGTTCCTGTGTAGCCAAGTTTACATTCCGTGTATTACTGATATCTTATGATGTTTCTTTTTCTGTGTGACTTATTTCAGTTAGAATCATCGTACCTGAATCCACTCATTGTGCTGCTACGGGCCTGATGACATAGATTTCACTGCTGAGTGATACTGCATTGTACGTAAGTACCACAAGTTCTTTATCCATTTTTCACTTTCTGTGATATTGAACTTGTACGGTAAACGAGGTTCTTGTAAACAGAGGCGTCCCAAACATTGGCGTGGCTGTATCTTTTTGATTTTAATTTCCCTAAGCTATAGGACCATAAGTGGAAGTGCCCTAGGCTCTGTTGCTTTGTTTTTTAGACGTTTCAGGAAACACCATACACTTCTCCCGAGTGTCTGTTGGCAATTTACATCCCGCCCATCAGCATAACAAGGCTCCCAGTTCTCCATGGCCTGTCCTGCCTTTCTGGATTTTACACTTTTTTCAGATGGCCCTTTTGACCGGGAGGAAGTGAGACTTCATTGTAGTGCAGATTTCCTTTGCAAGCTTGCTTGGTTGGCCAAAAAGGGCGTATGCGTTTTTTCCTGAATATATTCAGGAAAAAACGCATACGCCCTTTTTGGCCAAGTGCATCATTGTGGACGTTCTGCCTCTTTTCCTATGCTTTCAATGCAATTCCAGTCTACCTCCTGAAATCGGTTTCCTGCAATTCTGCCCCGCTTTCAAGTCCTCTTGGCAGCCTTACTTCAGTATATTTTTGGACGATAGTTGTCATTTATAACTCTGCAGGTTTGTGAATTACAGTGCCCCTGAGCTCCTTTCTTCAACTCGCTTTCTTGTGAGCTGGCCGCAACACCGCAGGATGACTTCAGGCCCTCATCTGGTTCTGGCACGGCACGCTGAGCCTTTGGTTATTTCCTCTTCCTGGTGGGAAATGAGAGTTAAATTTGCCCGTCCAGACACCTCCAGCTAGTCTCTCATTGGTTCTCGCTATTCCTGTTCATCTTCCGCAGAAATTGCAAATTGGGCCAAACAGGAGGTTAAAGGGACTGACTCTCCAAGTCGGGAGAGTGTTAGTAAAGCGTCTGGAATGTTGCACCCTTGTACCAGGGTACGAAAACTGAGACATATTTGAACACGTCTCCCGATCACATGGTTGATCATACTCTAGGTTCCACATGCATGTTTTAGCTGAAGGAAGAATACCTTAAACCTGGGTAGTTGAAACCCGTGGAATGGGTACCATGCAATATGACTTCAAAGGGTCTTCATTTGCTCACCGATCCTCTCCAATCCTATCACTGCTGCGTTTATGTCCCTGTACACATGCTTGATTCTCTTTCGGAGACATAGCAATCCATAGGTTTTAAGATACTTAAGAGTCAGGTACATTCTTAGGCGTTTAATATGCGGTGTTGAGTCCATTTCATTGAGCAAGGAGTAGCTCTTGTCTATTCCATATTTGGCTTAAGGAACTTTATCTGTGCTCATTTCAATCTCTGGTTTTATGCAGCACCCCAACTCACCTTTACCCTTAAACAAGCATAAGTTGGTTTTCTAAATTTGAGACCCTGTTCTGTTCTGTAATTCAGTTCCTGTGTAGCCAAGTTTACATTCCGTGTATTACTGATATCTTATGATGTTTCTTTTTCTGTGTGACTTATTTCAGTTAGAATCATCGTACCTGAATCCACTCATTGTGCTGCTACGGGCCTGATGACATAGATTTCACTGCTGAGTGATACTGCATTGTACGTAAGTACCACAAGTTCTTTATCCATTTTTCACTTTCTGTGATATTGAACTTGTACGGTAAACCAGGTTCTTGTAAACAGAGGCGTCCCAAACATTGGGGTTACTGTATCTTTTTGATTTTAATTTCCCTAAGCTATAGGACCATAAGTGGAAGTGCCCTAGGCTCTGTTGCTTTGTTTTTTAGATGTTTCAGGAAACACCATACACTTCTCCCGAGTGTCTGTTGGCAATTTACATCCCGCCCATCAGCATAACAAGGCTCCCAGTTCTCCATGGCCTGTCCTGCCTTTCTGGATTTTACACTTTTTTCAGATGGCCCTTTTGACCGGGGGGAAGTGAGACTTCATTGTAGTGCAGATTTCCTTTGCAAGCTTGCTTGGTTGGCCAAAAAGGGCGTATGCGTTTTTTCCTGAATATATTCAGGAAAAAACGCATACGCCCTTTTTGGCCAAGTGCATCATTGTGGACGTTCTGCCTCTTTTCCTATGCTTTCAATGCAATTCCAGTCTACCTCCTGAAATCGGTTTCCTGCAATTCTGCCCCGCTTTCAAGTCCTCTTGGCAGCCTTACTTCAGTATATTTTTGGACGATAGTTGTCATTTATAACTCTGCAGGTTTGTGAATTACAGTGCCCCTGAGCTCCTTTCTTCAACTCGCTTTCTTGTGAGCTGGCCGCAACACCGCAGGATGGCTTCAGGCCCTCATCTGGTTCCGGCACGGCACGCTGAGCCTTTGGTTATTTCCTCTTCCTGGTGGGAAATGAGAGTTAAATTTGCCCGTCCAGACACCTCCAGCTAGTCTCTCATTGGTTCTCGCTATTCCTGTTCATCTTCCGCAGAAATTGCAAACTGGGCCAAACAGGAGGTTAAAGGGACTGACTCTCCAAGTCGGGAGAGTGTTAGTAAAGCGTCTGGAATGTTGCACCCGAGTACCAGGGTACGAAAACTGAGACATATTTGAACACGTCTCCCGATCACATGGTTGATCATACTCTAGGTTCCACATGCATGTTTTAGCTGAAGGAAGAATACCTTAAACCTGGGTAGTTGAAACCCGTGGAATGGGTACCATGCAATATGACTTCAAAGGGTCTTCATTTGCTCACCGAACCTCTCCAATCCTATCACTGCTGCGTTTATGTCCCTGTACACATGCTTGATTCTCTTTCGGAGACATAGCAATCCATAGGTTTTAAGATACTTAAGAGTCAGGTACATTCTTAGGCGTTTAATATGCGGTGTTGAGTCCATTTCGTTGAGCAAGGAGTAGCTCTTGTCTATTCCATATTTGGCTTAAGGAACTTTATCTGTGCTCATTTCAATCTCTGGTTTTATGCAGCACCCCAACTCACCTTTACCCTTAAACAAGCATAAGTTGGTTTTCTAAATTTGAGACCCTGTTCTGTTCTGTAATTCAGTTCCTGTGTAGCCAAGTTTACATTCCGTGTATTACTGATATCTTATGATGTTTCTTTTTCTGTGTGACTTATTTCAGTTAGAATCATCGTACCTGAATCCACTCATTGTGCTGCTACGGGCCTGATGACATAGATTTCACTGCTGAGTGATACTGCATTGTACGTAAGTACCACAAGTTCTTTATCCATTTTTCACTTTCTGTGATATTGAACTTGTACGGTAAACGAGGTTCTTGTAAACAGAGGCGTCCCAAACATTGGGGTGGCTGTATCTTTTTGATTTTAATTTCCCTAAGCTATAGGACCATAAGTGGAAGTGCCCTAGGCTCTGTTGCTTTGTTTTTTAGACGTTTCAGGAAACACCATACACTTCTCCCGAGTGTCTGTTGGCAATTTACATCCCGCCCATCAGCATAACAAGGCTCCCAGTTCTCCATGGCCTGTCCTGCCTTTCTGGATTTTACACTTTTTTCAGATGGCCCTTTTGACCGGGGGGAAGTGAGACTTCATTGTAGTGCAGATTTCCTTTGCAAGCTTGCTTGGTTGGCCAAAAAGGGCGTATGCGTTTTTTCCTGAATATATTCAGGAAAAAACGCATACGCCCTTTTTGGCCAAGTGCATCATTGTGGACGTTCTGCCTCTTTTCCTATGCTTTCAATGCAATTCCAGTCTACCTCCTGAAATCGGTTTCCTGCAATTCTGCCCCGCTTTCAAGTCCTCTTGGCAGCCTTACTTCAGTATATTTTTGGACGATAGTTGTCATTTATAACTCTGCAGGTTTGTGAATTACAGTGCCCCTGAGCTCCTTTCTTCAACTCGTTTTCTTGTGAGCTGGCCGCAACACCGCAGGATGGCTTCAGGCCCTAATCTGGTTCCGGCACGGCACGCTGAGCCTTTGGTTATTTCCTCTTCCTGGTGGGAAATGAGAGTTAAATTTGCCCGTCCAGACACCTCCAGCTAGTCTCTCATTGGTTCTCGCTATTCCTGTTCATCTTCCGCAGAAATTGCAAACTGGGCCAAACAGGAGGTTAAAGGGACTGACTCTCCAAGTCGGGAGAGTGTTAGTAAAGCGTCTGGAATGTTGCACCCGAGTACCAGGGTACGAAAACTGAGACATATTTGAACACGTCTCCCGATCACATGGTTGATCATACTCTAGGTTCCACATGCATGTTTTAGCTGAAGGAAGAATACCTTAAACCTGGGTAGTTGAAACCCGTGGAATGGGTACCATGCAATATGACTTCAAAGGGTCTTCATTTGCTCACCGAACCTCTCCAATCCTATCACTGCTGCGTTTATGTCCCTGTACACATGCTTGATTCTCTTTCGGAGGCATAGCAATCCATAGGTTTTAAGATACTTAAGAGTCAGGTACATTCTTAGGCGTTTAATATGCGGTGTTGAGTCCATTTCGTTGAGCAAGGAGTAGCTCTTGTCTATTCCATATTTGGCTTAAGGAACTTTATCTGTGCTCATTTCAATCTCTGGTTTTATGCAGCACCCCAACTCACCTTTACCCTTAAACAAGCATAAGTTGGTTTTCTAAATTTGAGACCCTGTTCTGTTCTGTAATTCAGTTCCTGTGTAGCCAAGTTTACATTCCGTGTATTACTGATATCTTATGATGTTTCTTTTTCTGTGTGACTTATTTCAGTTAGAATCATCGTACCTGAATCCACTCATTGTGCTGCTACGGGCCTGATGACATAGATTTCACTGCTGAGTGATACTGCATTGTACGTAAGTACCACAAGTTCTTTATCCATTTTTCACTTTCTGTGATATTGAACTTGTACGGTAAACGAGGTTCTTGTAAACAGAGGCGTCCCAAACATTGGGGTGGCTGTATCTTTTTGATTTTAATTTCCCTAAGCTATAGGACCATAAGTGGAAGTGCCCTAGGCTCTGTTGCTTTGTTTTTTAGACGTTTCAGGAAACACCATACACTTCTCCCGAGTGTCTGTTGGCAATTTACATCCCGCCCATCAGCATAACAAGGCTCCCAGTTCTCCATGGCCTGTCCTGCCTTTCTGGATTTTACACTTTTTTCAGATGGCCCTTTTGACCGGGGGGAAGTGAGACTTCATTGTAGTGCAGATTTCCTTTGCAAGCTTGCTTGGTTGGCCAAAAAGGGCGTATGCGTTTTTTCCTGAATATATTCAGGAAAAAACGCATACGCCCTTTTTGGCCAAGTGCATCATTGTGGACGTTCTGCCTCTTTTCCTATGCTTTCAATGCAATTCCAGTCTACCTCCTGAAATCGGTTTCCTGCAATTCTGCCCCGCTTTCAAGTCCTCTTGGCAGCCTTACTTCAGTATATTTTTGGACGATAGTTGTCATTTATAACTCTGCAGGTTTGTGAATTACAGTGCCCCTGAGCTCCTTTCTTCAACTCGTTTTCTTGTGAGCTGGCCGCAACACCGCAGGATGGCTTCAGGCCCTAATCTGGTTCCGGCACGGCACGCTGAGCCTTTGGTTATTTCCTCTTCCTGGTGGGAAATGAGAGTTAAATTTGCCCGTCCAGACACCTCCAGCTAGTCTCTCATTGGTTCTCGCTATTCCTGTTCATCTTCCGCAGAAATTGCAAACTGGGCCAAACAGGAGGTTAAAGGGACTGACTCTCCAAGTCGGGAGAGTGTTAGTAAAGCGTCTGGAATGTTGCACCCGAGTACCAGGGTACGAAAACTGAGACATATTTGAACACGTCTCCCGATCACATGGTTGATCATACTCTAGGTTCCACATGCATGTTTTAGCTGAAGGAAGAATACCTTAAACCTGGGTAGTTGAAACCCGTGCAATGGGTACCATGCAATATGACTTCAAAGGGTCTTCATTTGCTCACCGAACCTCTCCAATCCTATCACTGCTGCGTTTATGTCCCTGTACACATGCTTGATTCTCTTTCGGAGACATAGCAATCCATAGGTTTTAAGATACTTAAGAGTCAGGTACATTCTTAGGCGTTTAATATGCGGTGTTGAGTCCATTTCGTTGAGCAAGGAGTAGCTCTTGTCTATTCCATATTTGGCTTAAGGAACTTTATCTGTGCTCATTTCAATCTCTGGTTTTATGCAGCACCCCAACTCACCTTTACCCTTAAACAAGCATAAGTTGGTTTTCTAAATTTGAGACCCTGTTCTGTTCTGTAATTCAGTTCCTGTGTAGCCAAGTTTACATTCCGTGTATTACTGATATCTTATGATGTTTCTTTTTCTGTGTGACTTATTTCAGTTAGAATCATCGTACCTGAATCCACTCATTGTGCTGCTACGGGCCTGATGACATAGATTTCACTGCTGAGTGATACTGCATTGTACGTAAGTACCACAAGTTCTTTATCCATTTTTCACTTTCTGTGATATTGAACTTGTACGGTAAACGAGGTTCTTGTAAACAGAGGCGTCCCAAACATTGGGGTGGCTGTATCTTTTTGATTTTAATTTCCCTAAGCTATAGGACCATAAGTGGAAGTGCCCTAGGCTCTGTTGCTTTGTTTTTTAGATGTTTCAGGAAACACCATACACTTCTCCAAAGTGTCTGTTGGCAATTTACATCCCGCCCATCAGCATAACAAGGCTCCCAGTTCTCCATGGCCTGTCCTGCCTTTCTGGATTTTACACTTTTTTCAGATGGCCCTTTTGACCGGGGGGAAGTGAGACTTCATTGTAGTGCAGACTTCCTTTGCAAGCTTGCTTGGTTGGCCAAAAAGGGCGTATGCGTTTTTTCCTGAATATATTCAGGAAAAAACGCATACGCCCTTTTTGGCCAAGTGCATCATTGTGGACGTTCTGCCTCTTTTCCTATGCTTTCAATGCAATTCCAGTCTACCTCCTGAAATCGGTTTCCTGCAATTCTGCCCCGCTTTCAAGTCCTCTTGGCAGCCTTACTTCAGTATATTTTTGGACGATAGTTGTCATTTATAACTCTGCAGGTTTGTGAATTACAGTGCCCCTGAGCTCCTTTCTTCAACTCGTTTTCTTGTGAGCTGGCCGCAACACCGCAGGATGGCTTCAGGCCCTAATCTGGTTCCGGCACGGCACGCTGAGCCTTTGGTTATTTCCTCTTCCTGGTGGGAAATGAGAGTTAAATTTGCCCGTCCAGACACCTCCAGCTAGTCTCTCATTGGTTCTCGCTATTCCTGTTCATCTTTCGCAGAAATTGCAAACTGGGCCAAACAGGAGGTTAAAGGGACTGACTCTCCAAGTCGGGAGAGTGTTAGTAAAGCGTCTGGAATGTTGCACCCGAGTACCAGGGTACGAAAACTGAGACATATTTGAACACGTCTCCCGATCACATGGTTGATCATACTCTAGGTTCCACATGCATGTTTTAGCTGAAGGAAGAATACCTTAAACCTGGGTAGTTGAAACCCGTGGAATGGGTACCATGCAATATGACTTCAAAGGGTCTTCATTTGCTCACCGAACCTCTCCAATCCTATCACTGCTGCGTTTATGTCCCTGTACACATGCTTGATTCTCTTTCGGAGACATAGCAATCCATAGGTTTTAAGATACTTAAGAGTCAGGTACATTCTTAGGCGTTTAATATGCGGTGTTGAGTCCATTTCGTTGAGCAAGGAGTAGCTCTTGTCTATTCCATATTTGGCTTAAGGAACTTTATCTGTGCTCATTTCAATCTCTGGTTTTATGCAGCACCCCAACTCACCTTTACCCTTAAACAAGCATAAGTTGGTTTTCTAAATTTGAGACCCTGTTCTGTTCTGTAATTCAGTTCCTGTGTAGCCAAGTTTACATTCCGTGTATTACTGATATCTTATGATGTTTCTTTTTCTGTGTGACTTATTTCAGTTAGAATCATCGTACCTGAATCCACTCATTGTGCTGCTACGGGCCTGATGACATAGATTTCACTGCTGAGTGATACTGCATTGTACGTAAGTACCACAAGTTCTTTATCCATTTTTCACTTTCTGTGATATTGAACTTGTACGGTAAACGAGGTTCTTGTAAACAGAGGCGTCCCAAACATTGGGGTGGCTGTATCTTTTTGATTTTAATTTCCCTAAGCTATAGGACCATAAGTGGAAGTGCCCTAGGCTCTGTTGCTTTGTTTTTTAGATGTTTCAGGAAACACCATACACTTCTCCCGAGTGTCTGTTGGCAATTTACATCCCGCCCATCAGTATAACAAGGCTCCCAGTTCTCCATGGCCTGTCCTGCCTTTCTGGATTTTACACTTTTTTCAGATGGCCCTTTTGACCGGGGGGAAGTGAGACTTCATTGTAGTGCAGATTTCCTTTGCAAGCTTGCTTGGTTGGCCAAAAAGGGCGTATGCGTTTTTTCCTGAATATATTCAGGAAAAAACGCATACGCCCTTTTTGGCCAAGTGCATCATTGTGGACGTTCTGCCTCTTTTCCTATGCTTTCAATGCAATTCCAGTCTACCTCCTGAAATCGGTTTCCTGCAATTCTGCCCCGCTTTCAAGTCCTCTTGGCAGCCTTACTTCAGTATATTTTTGGACGATAGTTGTCATTTATAACTCTGCAGTTTTGTGAATTACAGTGCCCCTGAGCTCCTTTCTTCAACTCGTTTTCTTGTGAGCTGGCCGCAACACCGCAGGATGGCTTCAGGCCCTAATCTGGTTCCGGCACGGCACGCTGAGCCTTTGGTTATTTCCTCTTCCTGGTGGGAAATGAGAGTTAAATTTGCCCGTCCAGACACCTCCAGCTAGTCTCTCATTGGTTCTCGCTATTCCTGTTCATCTTCCGCAGAAATTGCAAACTGGGCCAAACAGGAGGTTAAAGGGACTGACTCTCCAAGTCGGGAGAGTGTTAGTAAAGCGTCTGGAATGTTGCACCCGAGTACCAGGGTACGAAAACTGAGACATATTTGAACACGTCTCCCGATCACATGGTTGATCATACTCTAGGTTCCACATGCATGTTTTAGCTGAAGGAAGAATACCTTAAACCTGGGTAGTTGAAACCCGTGGAATGGGTACCATGCAATATGACTTCAAAGGGTCTTCATTTGCTCACCGAACCTCTCCAATCCTATCACTGCTGCGTTTATGTCCCTGTACACATGCTTGATTCTCTTTCGGAGGCATAGCAATCCATAGGTTTTAAGATACTTAAGAGTCAGGTACATTCTTAGGCGTTTAATATGCGGTGTTGAGTCCATTTCGTTGAGCAAGGAGTAGCTCTTGTCTATTCCATATTTGGCTTAAGGAACTTTATCTGTGCTCATTTCAATCTCTGGTTTTATGCAGCACCCCAACTCACCTTTACCCTTAAACAAGCATAAGTTGGTTTTCTAAATTTGAGACCCTGTTCTGTTCTGTAATTCAGTTCCTGTGTAGCCAAGTTTACATTCCGTGTATTACTGATATCTTATGATGTTTCTTTTTCTGTGTGACTTATTTCAGTTAGAATCATCGTACCTGAATCCACTCATTGTGCTGCTACGGGCCTGATGACATAGATTTCACTGCTGAGTGATACTGCATTGTACGTAAGTACCACAAGTTCTTTATCCATTTTTCACTTTCTGTGATATTGAACTTGTACGGTAAACGAGGTTCTTGTAAACAGAGGCGTCCCAAACATTGGGGTGGCTGTATCTTTTTGATTTTAATTTCCCTAAGCTATAGGACCATAAGTGGAAGTGCCCTAGGCTCTGTTGCTTTGTTTTTTAGACGTTTCAGGAAACACCATACACTTCTCCCGAGTGTCTGTTGGCAATTTACATCCCGCCCATCAGCATAACAAGGCTCCCAGTTCTCCATGGCCTGTCCTGCCTTTCTGGATTTTACACTTTTTTCAGATGGCCCTTTTGACCGGGGGGAAGTGAGACTTCATTGTAGTGCAGATTTCCTTTGCAAGCTTGCTTGGTTGGCCAAAAAGGGCGTATGCGTTTTTTCCTGAATATATTCAGGAAAAAACGCATACGCCCTTTTTGGCCAAGTGCATCATTGTGGACGTTCTGCCTCTTTTCCTATGCTTTCAATGCAATTCCAGTCTACCTCCTGAAATCGGTTTCCTGCGATTCTGCCCCGCTTTCAAGTCCTCTTGGCAGCCTTACTTCAGTATATTTTTGGACGATAGTTGTCATTTATAACTCTGCAGGTTTGTGAATTACAGTGCCCCTGAGCTCCTTTCTTCAACTCGTTTTCTTGTGAGCTGGCCGCAACACCGCAGGATGGCTTCAGGCCCTAATCTGGTTCCGGCACGGCACGCTGAGCCTTTGGTTATTTCCTCTTCCTGGTGGGAAATGAGAGTTAAATTTGCCCGTCCAGACACCTCCAGCTAGTCTCTCATTGGTTCTCGCTATTCCTGTTCATCTTCCGCAGAAATTGCAAACTGGGCCAAACAGGAGGTTAAAGGGACTGACTCTCCAAGTCGGGAGAGTGTTAGTAAAGCGTCTGGAATGTTGCACCCGAGTACCAGGGTACGAAAACTGAGACATATTTGAACACGTCTCCCGATCACATGGTTGATCATACTCTAGGTTCCACATGCATGTTTTAGCTGAAGGAAGAATACCTTAAACCTGGGTAGTTGAAACCCGTGGAATGGGTACCATGCAATATGACTTCAAAGGGTCTTCATTTGCTCACCGAACCTCTCCAATCCTATCACTGCTGCGTTTATGTCCCTGTACACATGCTTGATTCTCTTTCGGAGACATAGCAATCCATAGGTTTTAAGATACTTAAGAGTCAGGTACATTCTTAGGCGTTTAATATGCGGTGTTGAGTCCATTTCGTTGAGCAAGGAGTAGCTCTTGTCTATTCCATATTTGGCTTAAGGAACTTTATCTGTGCTCATTTCAATCTCTGGTTTTATGCAGCACCCCAACTCACCTTTACCCTTAAACAAGCATAAGTTGGTTTTCTAAATTTGAGACCCTGTTCTGTTCTGTAATTCAGTTCCTGTGTAGCCAAGTTTACATTCCGTGTATTACTGATATCTTATGATGTTTCTTTTTCTGTGTGACTTATTTCAGTTAGAATCATCGTACCTGAATCCACTCATTGTGCTGCTACGGGCCTGATGACATAGATTTCACTGCTGAGTGATACTGCATTGTACGTAAGTACCACAAGTTCTTTATCCATTTTTCACTTTCTGTGATATTGAACTTGTACGGTAAACGAGGTTCTTGTAAACAGAGGCGTCCCAAACATTGGGGTGGCTGTATCTTTTTGATTTTAATTTCCCTAAGCTATAGGACCATAAGTGGAAGTGCCCTAGGCTCTGTTGCTTTGTTTTTTAGATGTTTCAGGAAACACCATACACTTCTCCCGAGTGTCTGTTGGCAATTTACATCCCGCCCATCAGTATAACAAGGCTCCCTGTTCTCCATGGCCTGTCCTGCCTTTCTGGATTTTACACTTTTTTCAGATGGCCCTTTTGACCGGGGGGAAGTGAGACTTCATTGTAGTGCAGATTTCCTTTGCAAGCTTGCTTGGTTGGCCAAAAAGGGCGTATGCGTTTTTTCCTGAATATATTCAGGAAAAAACGCATACGCCCTTTTTGGCCAAGTGCATCATTGTGGACGTTCTGCCTCTTTTCCTATGCTTTCAATGCAATTCCAGTCTACCTCCTGAAATCGGTTTCCTGCAATTCTGCCCCGCTTTCAAGTCCTCTTGGCAGCCTTACTTCAGTATATTTTTGGACGATAGCTGTCATTTATAGCTCTGCAGGTTTGTGAATTACAGTGCCCCTGAGCTCCTTTCTTCAACTCGTTTTCTTGTGAGCTGGCCGCAACACCGCAGGATGGCTTCAGGCCCTAATCTGGTTCCGGCACGGCACGCTGAGCCTTTGGTTATTTCCTCTTCCTGGTGGGAAATGAGAGTTAAATTTGCCCGTCCAGACACCTCCAGCTAGTCTCTCATTGGTTCTCGCTATTCCTGTTCATCTTCCGCAGAAATTGCAAACTGGGCCAAACAGGAGGTTAAAGGGACTGACTCTCCAAGTCGGGAGAGTGTTAGTAAAGCGTCTGGAATGTTGCACCCGAGTACCAGGGTACGAAAACTGAGACATATTTGAACACGTCTCCCGATCACATGGTTGATCATACTCTAGGTTCCACATGCATGTTTTAGCTGAAGGAAGAATACCTTAAACCTGGGTAGTTGAAACCCGTGGAATGGGTACCATGCAATATGACTTCAAAGGGTCTTCATTTGCTCACCGAACCTCTCCAATCCTATCACTGCTGCGTTTATGTCCCTGTACACATGCTTGATTCTCTTTCGGAGGCATAGCAATCCATAGGTTTTAAGATACTTAAGAGTCAGGTACATTCTTAGGCGTTTAATATGCGGTGTTGAGTCCATTTCGTTGAGCAAGGAGTAGCTCTTGTCTATTCCATATTTGGCTTAAGGAACTTTATCTGTGCTCATTTCAATCTCTGGTTTTATGCAGCACCCCAACTCACCTTTACCCTTAAACAAGCATAAGTTGGTTTTCTAAATTTGAGACCCTGTTCTGTTCTGTAATTCAGTTCCTGTGTAGCCAAGTTTACATTCCGTGTATTACTGATATCTTATGATGTTTCTTTTTCTGTGTGACTTATTTCAGTTAGAATCATCGTACCTGAATCCACTCATTGTGCTGCTACGGGCCTGATGACATAGATTTCACTGCTGAGTGATACTGCATTGTACGTAAGTACCACAAGTTCTTTATCCATTTTTCACTTTCTGTGATATTGAACTTGTACGGTAAACGAGGTTCTTGTAAACAGAGGCGTCCCAAACATTGGGGTGGCTGTATCTTTTTGATTTTAATTTCCCTAAGCTATAGGACCATAAGTGGAAGTGCCCTAGGCTCTGTTGCTTTGTTTTTTAGACGTTTCAGGAAACACCATACACTTCTCCCGAGTGTCTGTTGGCAATTTACATCCCGCCCATCAGCATAACAAGGCTCCCAGTTCTCCATGGCCTGTCCTGCCTTTCTGGATTTTACACTTTTTTCAGATGGCCCTTTTGACCGGGGGGAAGTGAGACTTCATTGTAGTGCAGATTTCCTTTGCAAGCTTGCTTGGTTGGCCAAAAAGGGCGTATGCGTTTTTTCCTGAATATATTCAGGAAAAAACGCATACGCCCTTTTTGGCCAAGTGCATCATTGTGGACGTTCTGCCTCTTTTCCTATGCTTTCAATGCAATTCCAGTCTACCTCCTGAAATCGGTTTCCTGCGATTCTGCCCCGCTTTCAAGTCCTCTTGGCAGCCTTACTTCAGTATATTTTTGGACGATAGTTGTCATTTATAACTCTGCAGGTTTGTGAATTACAGTGCCCCTGAGCTCCTTTCTTCAACTCGTTTTCTTGTGAGCTGGCCGCAACACCGCAGGATGGCTTCAGGCCCTAATCTGGTTCCGGCACGGCACGCTGAGCCTTTGGTTATTTCCTCTTCCTGGTGGGAAATGAGAGTTAAATTTGCCCGTCCAGACACCTCCAGCTAGTCTCTCATTGGTTCTCGCTATTCCTGTTCATCTTCCGCAGAAATTGCAAACTGGGCCAAACAGGAGGTTAAAGGGACTGACTCTCCAAGTCGGGAGAGTGTTAGTAAAGCGTCTGGAATGTTGCACCCGAGTACCAGGGTACGAAAACTGAGACATATTTGAACACGTCTCCCGATCACATGGTTGATCATACTCTAGGTTCCACATGCATGTTTTAGCTGAAGGAAGAATACCTTAAACCTGGGTAGTTGAAACCCGTGGAATGGGTACCATGCAATATGACTTCAAAGGGTCTTCATTTGCTCACCGAACCTCTCCAATCCTATCACTGCTGCGTTTATGTCCCTGTACACATGCTTGATTCTCTTTCGGAGACATAGCAATCCATAGGTTTTAAGATACTTAAGAGTCAGGTACATTCTTAGGCGTTTAATATGCGGTGTTGAGTCCATTTCGTTGAGCAAGGAGTAGCTCTTGTCTATTCCATATTTGGCTTAAGGAACTTTATCTGTGCTCATTTCAATCTCTGGTTTTATGCAGCACCCCAACTCACCTTTACCCTTAAACAAGCATAAGTTGGTTTTCTAAATTTGAGACCCTGTTCTGTTCTGTAATTCAGTTCCTGTGTAGCCAAGTTTACATTCCGTGTATTACTGATATCTTATGATGTTTCTTTTTCTGTGTGACTTATTTCAGTTAGAATCATCGTACCTGAATCCACTCATTGTGCTGCTACGGGCCTGATGACATAGATTTCACTGCTGAGTGATACTGCATTGTACGTAAGTACCACAAGTTCTTTATCCATTTTTCACTTTCTGTGATATTGAACTTGTACGGTAAACGAGGTTCTTGTAAACAGAGGCGTCCCAAACATTGGGGTGGCTGTATCTTTTTGATTTTAATTTCCCTAAGCTATAGGACCATAAGTGGAAGTGCCCTAGGCTCTGTTGCTTTGTTTTTTAGATGTTTCAGGAAACACCATACACTTCTCCCGAGTGTCTGTTGGCAATTTACATCCCGCCCATCAGTATAACAAGGCTCCCTGTTCTCCATGGCCTGTCCTGCCTTTCTGGATTTTACACTTTTTTCAGATGGCCCTTTTGACCGGGGGGAAGTGAGACTTCATTGTAGTGCAGATTTCCTTTGCAAGCTTGCTTGGTTGGCCAAAAAGGGCGTATGCGTTTTTTCCTGAATATATTCAGGAAAAAACGCATACGCCCTTTTTGGCCAAGTGCATCATTGTGGACGTTCTGCCTCTTTTCCTATGCTTTCAATGCAATTCCAGTCTACCTCCTGAAATCGGTTTCCTGCAATTCTGCCCCGCTTTCAAGTCCTCTTGGCAGCCTTACTTCAGTATATTTTTGGACGATAGCTGTCATTTATAGCTCTGCAGGTTTGTGAATTACAGTGCCCCTGAGCTCCTTTCTTCACCTCGTTTTCTTGTGAGCTGGCCGCAACACCGCAGGATGGCTTCAGGCCCTAATCTGGTTCCGGCACGGCACGCTGAGCCTTTGGTTATTTCCTCTTCCTGGTGGGAAATGAGAGTTAAATTTGCCCGTCCAGACACCTCCAGCTAGTCTCTCATTGGTTCTCGCTATTCCTGTTCATCTTCCGCAGAAATTGCAAACTGGGCCAAACAGGAGGTTAAAGGGACTGACTCTCCAAGTCGGGAGAGTGTTAGTAAAGCGTCTGGAATGTTGCACCCGAGTACCAGGGTACGAAAACTGAGACATATTTGAACACGTCTCCCGATCACATGGTTGATCATACTCTAGGTTCCACATGCATGTTTTAGCTGAAGGAAGAATACCTTAAACCTGGGTAGTTGAAACCCGTGGAATGGGTACCATGCAATATGACTTCAAAGGGTCTTCATTTGCTCACCGAACCTCTCCAATCCTATCACTGCTGCGTTTATGTCCCTGTACACATGCTTGATTCTCTTTCGGAGGCATAGCAATCCATAGGTTTTAAGATACTTAAGAGTCAGGTACATTCTTAGGCGTTTAATATGCGGTGTTGAGTCCATTTCGTTGAGCAAGGAGTAGCTCTTGTCTATTCCATATTTGGCTTAAGGAACTTTATCTGTGCTCATTTCAATCTCTGGTTTTATGCAGCACCCCAACTCACCTTTACCCTTAAACAAGCATAAGTTGGTTTTCTAAATTTGAGACCCTGTTCTGTTCTGTAATTCAGTTCCTGTGTAGCCAAGTTTACATTCCGTGTATTACTGATATCTTATGATGTTTCTTTTTCTGTGTGACTTATTTCAGTTAGAATCATCGTACCTGAATCCACTCATTGTGCTGCTACGGGCCTGATGACATAGATTTCACTGCTGAGTGATACTGCATTGTACGTAAGTACCACAAGTTCTTTATCCATTTTTCACTTTCTGTGATATTGAACTTGTACGGTAAACGAGGTTCTTGTAAACAGAGGCGTCCCAAACATTGGGGTGGCTGTATCTTTTTGATTTTAATTTCCCTAAGCTATAGGACCATAAGTGGAAGTGCCCTAGGCTCTGTTGCTTTGTTTTTTAGACGTTTCAGGAAACACCATACACTTCTCCCGAGTGTCTGTTGGCAATTTACATCCCGCCCATCAGCATAACAAGGCTCCCAGTTCTCCATGGCCTGTCCTGCCTTTCTGGATTTTACACTTTTTTCAGATGGCCCTTTTGACCGGGGGGAAGTGAGACTTCATTGTAGTGCAGATTTCCTTTGCAAGCTTGCTTGGTTGGCCAAAAAGGGCGTATGCGTTTTTTCCTGAATATATTCAGGAAAAAACGCATACGCCCTTTTTGGCCAAGTGCATCATTGTGGACGTTCTGCCTCTTTTCCTATGCTTTCAATGCAATTCCAGTCTACCTCCTGAAATCGGTTTCCTGCAATTCTGCCCCGCTTTCAAGTCCTCTTGGCAGCCTTACTTCAGTATATTTTTGGACGATAGTTGTCATTTATAACTCTGCAGGTTTGTGAATTACAGTGCCCCTGAGCTCCTTTCTTCAACTCGTTTTCTTGTGAGCTGGCCGCAACACCGCAGGATGGCTTCAGGCCCTAATCTGGTTCCGGCACGGCACGCTGAGCCTTTGGTTATTTCCTCTTCCTGGTGGGAAATGAGAGTTAAATTTGCCCGTCCAGACACCTCCAGCTAGTCTCTCATTGGTTCTCACTATTCCTGTTCATCTTCCGCAGAAATTGCAAACTGGGCCAAACAGGAGGTTAAAGGGACTGACTCTCCAAGTCGGGAGAGTGTTAGTAAAGCGTCTGGAATGTTGCACCCGAGTACCAGGGGAGGAAAACTGAGACATATTTGAACACGTCTCCCGATCACATGGTTGATCATACTCTAGGTTCCACATGCATGTTTTAGCTGAAGGAAGAATACCTTAAACCTGGGTAGTTGAAACCCGTGGAATGGGTACCATGCAATATGACTTCAAAGGGTCTTCATTTGCTCACCGAACCTCTCCAATCCTATCACTGCTGCGTTTATGTCCCTGTACACATGCTTGATTCTCTTTCGGAGACATAGCAATCCATAGGTTTTAAGATACTTAAGAGTCAGGTACATTCTTAGGCGTTTAATATGCGGTGTTGAGTCCATTTCGTTGAGCAAGGAGTAGCTCTTGTCTATTCCATATTTGGCTTAAGGAACTTTATCTGTGCTCATTTCAATCTCTGGTTTTATGCAGCACCCCAACTCACCTTTACCCTTAAACAAGCATAAGTTGGTTTTCTAAATTTGAGACCCTGTTCTGTTCTGTAATTCAGTTCCTGTGTAGCCAAGTTTACATTCCGTGTATTACTGATATCTTATGATGTTTCTTTTTCTGTGTGACTTATTTCAGTTAGAATCATCGTACCTGAATCCACTCATTGTGCTGCTACGGGCCTGATGACATAGATTTCACTGCTGAGTGATACTGCATTGTACGTAAGTACCACAAGTTCTTTATCCATTTTTCACTTTCTGTGATATTGAACTTGTACGGTAAACGAGGTTCTTGTAAACAGAGGCGTCCCAAACATTGGGGTGGCTGTATCTTTTTGATTTTAATTTCCCTAAGCTATAGGACCATAAGTGGAAGTGCCCTAGGCTCTGTTGCTTTGTTTTTTAGATGTTTCAGGAAACACCATACACTTCTCCAAAGTGTCTGTTGGCAATTTACATCCCGCCCATCAGCATAACAAGGCTCCCAGTTCTCCATGGCCTGTCCTGCCTTTCTGGATTTTACACTTTTTTCAGATGGCCCTTTTGACCGGGGGGAAGTGAGACTTCATTGTAGTGCAGACTTCCTTTGCAAGCTTGCTTGGTTGGCCAAAAAGGGCGTATGCGTTTTTTCCTGAATATATTCAGGAAAAAACGCATACGCCCTTTTTGGCCAAGTGCATCATTGTGGACGTTCTGCCTCTTTTCCTATGCTTTCAATGCAATTCCAGTCTACCTCCTGAAATCGGTTTCCTGCAATTCTGCCCCGCTTTCAAGTCCTCTTGGCAGCCTTACTTCAGTATATTTTTGGACGATAGTTGTCATTTATAACTCTGCAGGTTTGTGAATTACAGTGCCCCTGAGCTCCTTTCTTCAACTCGTTTTCTTGTGAGCTGGCCGCAACACCGCAGGATGGCTTCAGGCCCTAATCTGGTTCCGGCACGGCACGCTGAGCCTTTGGTTATTTCCTCTTCCTGGTGGGAAATGAGAGTTAAATTTGCCCGTCCAGACACCTCCAGCTAGTCTCTCATTGGTTCTCGCTATTCCTGTTCATCTTCCGCAGAAATTGCAAACTGGGCCAAACAGGAGGTTAAAGGGACTGACTCTCCAAGTCGGGAGAGTGTTAGTAAAGCGTCTGGAATGTTGCACCCGAGTACCAGGGTACGAAAACTGAGACATATTTGAACACGTCTCCCGATCACATGGTTGATCATACTCTAGGTTCCACATGCATGTTTTAGCTGAAGGAAGAATACCTTAAACCTGGGTAGTTGAAACCCGTGGAATGGGTACCATGCAATATGACTTCAAAGGGTCTTCATTTGCTCACCGAACCTCTCCAATCCTATCACTGCTGCGTTTATGTCCCTGTACACATGCTTGATTCTCTTTCGGAGACATAGCAATCCATAGGTTTTAAGATACTTAAGAGTCAGGTACATTCTTAGGCGTTTAATATGCGGTGTTGAGTCCATTTCGTTGAGCAAGGAGTAGCTCTTGTCTATTCCATATTTGGCTTAAGGAACTTTATCTGTGCTCATTTCAATCTCTGGTTTTATGCAGCACCCCAACTCACCTTTCCCCTTAAACAAGCATAAGTTGGTTTTCTAAATTTGAGACCCTGTTCTGTTCTGTAATTCAGTTCCTGTGTAGCCAAGTTTACATTCCGTGTATTACTGATATCTTATGATGTTTCTTTTTCTGTGTGACTTATTTCAGTTAGAATCATCGTACCTGAATCCACTCATTGTGCTGCTACGGGCCTGATGACATAGATTTCACTGCTGAGTGATACTGCATTGTACGTAAGTACCACAAGTTCTTTATCCATTTTTCACTTTCTGTGATATTGAACTTGTACGGTAAACGAGGTTCTTGTAAACAGAGGTGTCCCAAACATTGGGGTGGCTGTATCTTTTTGATTTTAATTTCCCTAAGCTATAGGACCATAAGTGGAAGTGCCCTAGGCTCTGTTGCTTTGTTTTTTAGATGTTTCAGGAAACACCATACACTTCTCCCGAGTGTCTGTTGGCAATTTACATCCCGCCCATCAGTATAACAAGGCTCCCAGTTCTCCATGGCCTGTCCTGCCTTTCTGGATTTTACACTTTTTTCAGATGGCCCTTTTGACCGGGGGGAAGTGAGACTTCATTGTAGTGCAGATTTCCTTTGCAAGCTTGCTTGGTTGGCCAAAAAGGGCGTATGCGTTTTTTCCTGAATATATTCAGGAAAAAACGCATACGCCCTTTTTGGCCAAGTGCATCATTGTGGACGTTCTGCCTCTTTTCCTATGCTTTCAATGCAATTCCAGTCTACCTCCTGAAATCGGTTTCCTGCGATTCTGCCCCGCTTTCAAGTCCTCTTGGCAGCCTTACTTCAGTATATTTTTGGACGATAGTTGTCATTTATAACTCTGCAGGTTTGTGAATTACAGTGCCCCTGAGCTCCTTTCTTCAACTCGTTTTCTTGTGAGCTGGCCGCAACACCGCAGGATGGCTTCAGGCCCTAATCTGGTTCCGGCACGGCACGCTGAGCCTTTGGTTATTTCCTCTTCCTGGTGGGAAATGAGAGTTAAATTTGCCCGTCCAGACACCTCCAGCTAGTCTCTCATTGGTTCTCGCTATTCCTGTTCATCTTCCGCAGAAATTGCAAACTGGGCCAAACAGGAGGTTAAAGGGACTGACTCTCCAAGTCGGGAGAGTGTTAGTAAAGCGTCTGGAATGTTGCACCCGAGTACCAGGGTACGAAAACTGAGACATATTTGAACACGTCTCCCGATCACATGGTTGATCATACTCTAGGTTCCACATGCATGTTTTAGCTGAAGGAAGAATACCTTAAACCTGGGTAGTTGAAACCCGTGGAATGGGTACCATGCAATATGACTTCAAAGGGTCTTCATTTGCTCACCGAACCTCTCCAATCCTATCACTGCTGCGTTTATGTCCCTGTACACATGCTTGATTCTCTTTCGGAGGCATAGCAATCCATAGGTTTTAAGATACTTAAGAGTCAGGTACATTCTTAGGCGTTTAATATGCGGTGTTGAGTCCATTTCGTTGAGCAAGGAGTAGCTCTTGTCTATTCCATATTTGGCTTAAGGAACTTTATCTGTGCTCATTTCAATCTCTGGTTTTATGCAGCACCCCAACTCACCTTTACCCTTAAACAAGCATAAGTTGGTTTTCTAAATTTGAGACCCTGTTCTGTTCTGTAATTCAGTTCCTGTGTAGCCAAGTTTACATTCCGTGTATTACTGATATCTTATGATGTTTCTTTTTCTGTGTGACTTATTTCAGTTAGAATCATCGTACCTGAATCCACTCATTGTGCTGCTACGGGCCTGATGACATAGATTTCACTGCTGAGTGATACTGCATTGTACGTAAGTACCACAAGTTCTTTATCCATTTTTCACTTTCTGTGATATTGAACTTGTACGGTAAACGAGGTTCTTGTAAACAGAGGCGTCCCAAACATTGGGGTGGCTGTATCTTTTTGATTTTAATTTCCCTAAGCTATAGGACCATAAGTGGAAGTGCCCTAGGCTCTGTTGCTTTGTTTTTTAGATGTTTCAGGAAACACCATACACTTCTCCCGAGTGTCTGTTGGCAATTTACATCCCGCCCATCAGCATAACAAGGCTCCCAGTTCTCCATGGCCTGTCCTGCCTTTCTGGATTTTACACTTTTTTCAGATGGCCCTTTTGACCGGGGGGAAGTGAGACTTCATTGTAGTGCAGATTTCCTTTGCAAGCTTGCTTGGTTGGCCAAAAAGGGCGTATGCGTTTTTTCCTGAATATATTCAGGAAAAAACGCATACGCCCTTTTTGGCCAAGTGCATCATTGTGGACGTTCTGCCTCTTTTCCTATGCTTTCAATGCAATTCCAGTCTACCTCCTGAAATCGGTTTCCTGCGATTCTGCCCCGCTTTCAAGTCCTCTTGGCAGCCTTACTTCAGTATATTTTTGGACGATAGTTGTCATTTATAACTCTGCAGGTTTGTGAATTACAGTGCCCCTGAGCTCCTTTCTTCAACTCGTTTTCTTGTGAGCTGGCCGCAACACCGCAGGATGGCTTCAGGCCCTAATCTGGTTCCGGCACGGCACGCTGAGCCTTTGGTTATTTCCTCTTCCTGGTGGGAAATGAGAGTTAAATTTGCCCGTCCAGACACCTCCAGCTAGTCTCTCATTGGTTCTCGCTATTCCTGTTCATCTTCCGCAGAAATTGCAAACTGGGCCAAACAGGAGGTTAAAGGGACTGACTCTCCAAGTCGGGAGAGTGTTAGTAAAGCGTCTGGAATGTTGCACCCGAGTACCAGGGTACGAAAACTGAGACATATTTGAACACGTCTCCCGATCACATGGTTGATCATACTCTAGGTTCCACATGCATGTTTTAGCTGAAGGAAGAATACCTTAAACCTGGGTAGTTGAAACCCGTGGAATGGGTACCATGCAATATGACTTCAAAGGGTCTTCATTTGCTCACCGAACCTCTCCAATCCTATCACTGCTGCGTTTATGTCCCTGTACACATGCTTGATTCTCTTTCGGAGACATAGCAATCCATAGGTTTTAAGATACTTAAGAGTCAGGTACATTCTTAGGCGTTTAATATGCGGTGTTGAGTCCATTTCGTTGAGCAAGGAGTAGCTCTTGTCTATTCCATATTTGGCTTAAGGAACTTTATCTGTGCTCATTTCAATCTCTGGTTTTATGCAGCACCCCAACTCACCTTTACCCTTAAACAAGCATAAGTTGGTTTTCTAAATTTGAGACCCTGTTCTGTTCTGTAATTCAGTTCCTGTGTAGCCAAGTTTACATTCCGTGTATTACTGATATCTTATGATGTTTCTTTTTCTGTGTGACTTATTTCAGTTAGAATCATCGTACCTGAATCCACTCATTGTGCTGCTACGGGCCTGATGACATAGATTTCACTGCTGAGTGATACTGCATTGTACGTAAGTACCACAAGTTCTTTATCCATTTTTCACTTTCTGTGATATTGAACTTGTACGGTAAACGAGGTTCTTGTAAACAGAGGCGTCCCAAACATTGGGGTGGCTGTATCTTTTTGATTTTAATTTCCCTAAGCTATAGGACCATAAGTGGAAGTGCCCTAGGCTCTGTTGCTTTGTTTTTTAGATGTTTCAGGAAACACCATACACTTCTCCAAAGTGTCTGTTGGCAATTTACATCCCGCCCATCAGCATAACAAGGCTCCCAGTTCTCCATGGCCTGTCCTGCCTTTCTGGATTTTACACTTTTTTCAGATGGCCCTTTTGACCGGGGGGAAGTGAGACTTCATTGTAGTGCAGATTTCCTTTGCAAGCTTGCTTGGTTGGCCAAAAAGGGCGTATGCGTTTTTTCCTGAATATATTCAGGAAAAAACGCATACGCCCTTTTTGGCCAAGTGCATCATTGTGGACGTTCTGCCTCTTTTCCTATGCTTTCAATGCAATTCCAGTCTACCTCCTGAAATCGGTTTCCTGCAATTCTGCCCCGCTTTCAAGTCCTCTTGGCAGCCTTACTTCAGTATATTTTTGGACGATAGTTGTCATTTATAACTCTGCAGGTTTGTGAATTACAGTGCCCCTGAGCTCCTTTCTTCAACTCGTTTTCTTGTGAGCTGGCCGCAACACCGCAGGATGGCTTCAGGCCCTAATCTGGTTCCGGCACGGCACGCTGAGCCTTTGGTTATTTCCTCTTCCTGGTGGGAAATGAGAGTTAAATTTGCCCGTCCAGACACCTCCAGCTAGTCTCTCATTGGTTCTCGCTATTCCTGTTCATCTTCCGCAGAAATTGCAAACTGGGCCAAACAGGAGGTTAAAGGGACTGACTCTCCAAGTCGGGAGAGTGTTAGTAAAGCGTCTGGAATGTTGCACCCGAGTACCAGGGTACGAAAACTGAGACATATTTGAACACGTCTCCCGATCACATGGTTGATCATACTCTAGGTTCCACATGCATGTTTTAGCTGAAGGAAGAATACCTTAAACCTGGGTAGTTGAAACCCGTGGAATGGGTACCATGCAATATGACTTCAAAGGGTCTTCATTTGCTCACCGAACCTCTCCAATCCTATCACTGCTGCGTTTATGTCCCTGTACACATGCTTGATTCTCTTTCGGAGACATAGCAATCCATAGGTTTTAAGATACTTAAGAGTCAGGTACATTCTTAGGCGTTTAATATGCGGTGTTGAGTCCATTTCGTTGAGCAAGGAGTAGCTCTTGTCTATTCCATATTTGGCTTAAGGAACTTTATCTGTGCTCATTTCAATCTCTGGTTTTATGCAGCACCCCAACTCACCTTTACCCTTAAACAAGCATAAGTTGGTTTTCTAAATTTGAGACCCTGTTCTGTTCTGTAATTCAGTTCCTGTGTAGCCAAGTTTACATTCCGTGTATTACTGATATCTTATGATGTTTCTTTTTCTGTGTGACTTATTTCAGTTAGAATCATCGTACCTGAATCCACTCATTGTGCTGCTACGGGCCTGATGACATAGATTTCACTGCTGAGTGATACTGCATTGTACGTAAGTACCACAAGTTCTTTATCCATTTTTCACTTTCTGTGATATTGAACTTGTACGGTAAACGAGGTTCTTGTAAACAGAGGCGTCCCAAACATTGGGGTGGCTGTATCTTTTTGATTTTAATTTCCCTAAGCTATAGGACCATAAGTGGAAGTGCCCTAGGCTCTGTTGCTTTGTTTTTTAGATGTTTCAGGAAACACCATACACTTCTCCCGAGTGTCTGTTGGCAATTTACATCCCGCCCATCAGTATAACAAGGCTCCCAGTTCTCCATGGCCTGTCCTGCCTTTCTGGATTTTACACTTTTTTCAGATGGCCCTTTTGACCGGGGGGAAGTGAGACTTCATTGTAGTGCAGATTTCCTTTGCAAGCTTGCTTGGTTGGCCAAAAAGGGCGTATGCGTTTTTTCCTGAATATATTCAGGAAAAAACGCATACGCCCTTTTTGGCCAAGTGCATCATTGTGGACGTTCTGCCTCTTTTCCTATGCTTTCAATGCAATTCCAGTCTACCTCCTGAAATCGGTTTCCTGCAATTCTGCCCCGCTTTCAAGTCCTCTTGGCAGCCTTACTTCAGTATATTTTTGGACGATAGCTGTCATTTATAGCTCTGCAGGTTTGTGAATTACAGTGCCCCTGAGCTCCTTTCTTCAACTCGTTTTCTTGTGAGCTGGCCGCAACACCGCAGGATGGCTTCAGGCCCTAATCTGGTTCCGGCACGGCACGTTGAGCCTTTGGTTATTTCCTCTTCCTGGTGGGAAATGAGAGTTAAATTTGCCCGTCCAGACACCTCCAGCTAGTCTCTCATTGGTTCTCGCTATTCCTGTTCATCTTCCGCAGAAATTGCAAACTGGGCCAAACAGGAGGTTAAAGGGACTGACTCTCCAAGTCGGGAGAGTGTTAGTAAAGCGTCTGGAATGTTGCACCCGAGTACCAGGGTACGAAAACTGAGACATATTTGAACACGTCTCCCGATCACATGGTTGATCATACTCTAGGTTCCACATGCATGTTTTAGCTGAAGGAAGAATACCTTAAACCTGGGTAGTTGAAACCCGTGGAATGGGTACCATGCAATATGACTTCAAAGGGTCTTCATTTGCTCACCGAACCTCTCCAATCCTATCACTGCTGCGTTTATGTCCCTGTACACATGCTTGATTCTCTTTCGGAGACATAGCAATCCATAGGTTTTAAGATACTTAAGAGTCAGGTACATTCTTAGGCGTTTAATATGCGGTGTTGAGTCCATTTCGTTGAGCAAGGAGTAGCTCTTGTCTATTCCATATTTGGCTTAAGGAACTTTATCTGTGCTCATTTCAATCTCTGGTTTTATGCAGCACCCCAACTCACCTTTACCCTTAAACAAGCATAAGTTGGTTTTCTAAATTTGAGACCCTGTTCTGTTCTGTAATTCAGTTCCTGTGTAGCCAAGTTTACATTCCGTGTATTACTGATATCTTATGATGTTTCTTTTTCTGTGTGACTTATTTCAGTTAGAATCATCGTACCTGAATCCACTCATTGTGCTGCTACGGGCCTGATGACATAGATTTCACTGCTGAGTGATACTGCATTGTACGTAAGTACCACAAGTTCTTTATCCATTTTTCACTTTCTGTGATATTGAACTTGTACGGTAAACGAGGTTCTTGTAAACAGAGGCGTCCCAAACATTGGGGTGGCTGTATCTTTTTGATTTTAATTTCCCTAAGCTATAGGACCATAAGTGGAAGTGCCCTAGGCTCTGTTGCTTTGTTTTTTAGATGTTTCAGGAAACACCATACACTTCTCCAAAGTGTCTGTTGGCAATTTACATCCCGCCCATCAGCATAACAAGGCTCCCAGTTCTCCATGGCCTGTCCTGCCTTTCTGGATTTTACACTTTTTTCAGATGGCCCTTTTGACCGGGGGGAAGTGAGACTTCATTGTAGTGCAGATTTCCTTTGCAAGCTTGCTTGGTTGGCCAAAAAGGGCGTATGCGTTTTTTCCTGAATATATTCAGGAAAAAACGCATACGCCCTTTTTGGCCAAGTGCATCATTGTGGACGTTCTGCCTCTTTTCCTATGCTTTCAATGCAATTCCAGTCTACCTCCTGAAATCGGTTTCCTGCGATTCTGCCCCGCTTTCAAGTCCTCTTGGCAGCCTTACTTCAGTATATTTTTGGACGATAGTTGTCATTTATAACTCTGCAGGTTTGTGAATTACAGTGCCCCTGAGCTCCTTTCTTCAACTCGCTTTCTTGTGAGCTGGCCGCAACACCGCAGGATGGCTTCAGGCCCTAATCTGGTTCCGGCACGGCACGCTGAGCCTTTGGTTATTTCCTCTTCCTGGTGGGAAATGAGAGTTAAATTTGCCCGTCCAGACACCTCCAGCTAGTCTCTCATTGGTTCTCGCTATTCCTGTTCATCTTCCGCAGAAATTGCAAACTGGGCCAAACAGGAGGTTAAAGGGACTGACTCTCCAAGTCGGGAGAGTGTTAGTAAAGCGTCTGGAATGTTGCACCCGAGTACCAGGGTACGAAAACTGAGACATATTTGAACACGTCTCCCGATCACATGGTTGATCATACTCTAGGTTCCACATGCATGTTTTAGCTGAAGGAAGAATACCTTAAACCTGGGTAGTTGAAACCCGTGGAATGGGTACCATGCAATATGACTTCAAAGGGTCTTCATTTGCTCACCGAACCTCTCCAATCCTATCACTGCTGCGTTTATGTCCCTGTACACATGCTTGATTCTCTTTCGGAGACATAGCAATCCATAGGTTTTAAGATACTTAAGAGTCAGGTACATTCTTAGGCGTTTAATATGCGGTGTTGAGTCCATTTCGTTGAGCAAGGAGTAGCTCTTGTCTATTCCATATTTGGCTTAAGGAACTTTATCTGTGCTCATTTCAATCTCTGGTTTTATGCAGCACCCCAACTCACCTTTCCCCTTAAACAAGCATAAGTTGGTTTTCTAAATTTGAGACCCTGTTCTGTTCTGTAATTCCGTTCCTGTGTAGCCAAGTTTACATTCCGTGTATTACTGATATCTTATGATGTTTCTTTTTCTGTGTGACTTATTTCAGTTAGAATCATCGTACCTGAATCCACTCATTGTGCTGCTACGGGCCTGATGACATAGATTTCACTGCTGAGTGATACTGCATTGTACGTAAGTACCACAAGTTCTTTATCCATTTTTCACTTTCTGTGATATTGAACTTGTACGGTAAACGAGGTTCTTGTAAACAGAGGCGTCCCAAACATTGGGGTGGCTGTATCTTTTTGATTTTAATTTCCCTAAGCTATAGGACCATAAGTGGAAGTGCCCTAGGCTCTGTTGCTTTGTTTTTTAGATGTTTCAGGAAACACCATACACTTCTCCCGAGTGTCTGTTGGCAGTTTACATCCCGCCCATCAGCATAACAAGGCTCCCAGTTCTCCATGGCCTGTCCTGCCTTTCTGGATTTTACACTTTTTTCAGATGGCCCTTTTGACCGGGGGGAAGTGAGACTTCATTGTAGTGCAGATTTCCTTTGCAAGCTTGCTTGGTTGGCCAAAAAGGGCGTATGCGTTTTTTCCTGAATATATTCAGGAAAAAACGCATACGCCCTTTTTGGCCAAGTGCATCATTGTGGACGTTCTGCCTCTTTTCCTATGCTTTCAATGCAATTCCAGTCTACCTCCTGAAATCGGTTTCCTGCAATTCTGCCCCGCTTTCAAGTCCTCTTGGCAGCCTTACTTCAGTATATTTTTGGACGATAGTTGTCATTTATAACTCTGCAGGTTTGTGAATTACAGTGCCCCTGAGCTCCTTTCTTCAACTCGTTTTCTTGTGAGCTGGCCGCAACACCGCAGGATGGCTTCAGGCCCTAATCTGGTTCCGGCACGGCACGCTGAGCCTTTGGTTATTTCCTCTTCCTGGTGGGAAATGAGAGTTAAATTTGCCCGTCCAGACACCTCCAGCTAGTCTCTCATTTGTTCTCGCTATTCCTGTTCATCTTCCGCAGAAATTGCAAACTGGGCCAAACAGGAGGTTAAAGGGACTGACTCTCCAAGTCGGGAGAGTGTTAGTAAAGCGTCTGGAATGTTGCACCCGAGTACCAGGGTACGAAAACTGAGACATATTTGAACACGTCTCCCGATCACATGGTTGATCATACTCTAGGTTCCACATGCATGTTTTAGCTGAAGGAAGAATACCTTAAACCTGGGTAGTTGAAACCCGTGGAATGGGTACCATGCAATATGACTTCAAAGGGTCTTCATTTGCTCACCGAACCTCTCCAATCCTATCACTGCTGCGTTTATGTCCCTGTACACATGCTTGATTCTCTTTCGGAGACATAGCAATCCATAGGTTTTAAGATACTTAAGAGTCAGGTACATTCTTAGGCGTTTAATATGCGGTGTTGAGTCCATTTCGTTGAGCAAGGAGTAGCTCTTGTCTATTCCATATTTGGCTTAAGGAACTTTATCTGTGCTCATTTCAATCTCTGGTTTTATGCAGCACCCCAACTCACCTTTCCCCTTAAACAAGCATAAGTTGGTTTTCTAAATTTGAGACCCTGTTCTGTTTTGGAATTCAGTTCCTGTGTAGCCAAGTTTACATTCCGTGTATTACTGATATCTTATGATGTTTCTTTTTCTGTGTGACTTATTTCAGTTAGAATCATCGTACCTGAATCCACTCATTGTGCTGCTATGGGCCTGATGACATAGATTTCACTGCTGAGTGATACTGCATTGTACGTAAGTACCACAAGTTCTTTATCCATTTTTCACTTTCTGTGATATTGAACTTGTACGGTAAACGAGGTTCTTGTAAACAGAGGCGTCCCAAACATTGGGGTGGCTGTATCTTTTTGATTTTAATTTCCCTAAGCTATAGGACCATAAGTGGAAGTGCCCTAGGCTCTGTTGCTTTGTTTTTTAGATGTTTCAGGAAACACCATACACTTCTCCCGAGTGTCTGTTGGCAATTGACATCCCGCCCATCAGCATAACAAGGCTCCCAGTTCTCCATGGCCTGTCCTGCCTTTCTGGATTTTACACTTTTTTCAGATGGCCCTTTTGACCGGGGCGAAGTGAGACTTCATTGTAGTGCAGATTTCCTTTGCAAGCTTGCTTGGTTGGCCAAAAAGGGCGTATGCGTTTTTTCCTGAATATATTCAGGAAAAAACGCATACGCCCTTTTTGGCCAAGTGCATCATTGTGGACGTTCTGCCTCTTTTCCTATGCTTTCAATGCAATTCCAGTCTACCTCCTGAAATCGGTTTCCTGCAATTCTGCCCCGCTTTCAAGTCCTCTTGGCAGCCTTACTTCAGTATATTTTTGGACGATAGTTGTCATTTATAACTCTGCAGGTTTGTGAATTACAGTGCCCCTGAGCTCCTTTCTTCAACTCGTTTTCTTGTGAGTTGGCCGCAACACCGCAGGATGGCTTCAGGCCCTAATCTGGTTCCGGCACGGCACGCTGAGCCTTTGGTTATTTCCTCTTCCTGGTGGGAAATGAGAGTTAAATTTGCCCGTCCAGACACCTCCAGCTAGTCTCTCATTGGTTCTCGCTATTCCTGTTCATCTTCCGCAGAAATTGCAAACTGGGCCAAACAGGAGGTTAAAGGGACTGACTCTCCAAGTCGGGAGAGTGTTAGTAAAGCGTCTGGAATGTTGCACCCGAGTACCAGGGTACGAAAACTGAGACATATTTGAACACGTCTCCCGATCACATGGTTGATCATACTCTAGGTTCCACATGCATGTTTTAGCTGAAGGAAGAATACCTTAAACCTGGGTAGTTGAAACCCGTGGAATGGGTACCATGCAATATGACTTCAAAGGGTCTTCATTTGCTCACCGAACCTCTCCAATCCTATCACTGCTGCGTTTATGTCCCTGTACACATGCTTGATTCTCTTTCGGAGACATAGCAATCCATAGGTTTTAAGATACTTAAGAGTCAGGTACATTCTTAGGCGTTTAATATGCGGTGTTGAGTCCATTTCGTTGAGCAAGGAGTAGCTCTTGTCTATTCCATATTTGGCTTAAGGAACTTTATCTGTGCTCATTTCAATCTCTGGTTTTATGCAGCACCCCAACTCACCTTTACCCTTAAACAAGCATAAGTTGGTTTTCTAAATTTGAGACCCTGTTCTGTTCTGTAATTCAGTTCCTGTGTAGCCAAGTTTACATTCCGTGTATTACTGATATCTTATGATGTTTCTTTTTCTGTGTGACTTATTTCAGTTAGAATCATCGTACCTGAATCCACTCATTGTGCTGCTACGGGCCTGATGACATAGATTTCACTGCTGAGTGATACTGCATTGTACGTAAGTACCACAAGTTCTTTATCCATTTTTCACTTTCTGTGATATTGAACTTGTACGGTAAACGAGGTTCTTGTAAACAGAGGCGTCCCAAACATTGGGGTGGCTGTATCTTTTTGATTTTAATTTCCCTAAGCTATAGGACCATAAGTGGAAGTGCCCTAGGCTCTGTTGCTTTGTTTTTTAGATGTTTCAGGAAACACCATACACTTCTCCCGAGTGTCTGTTGGCAATTTACATCCCGCCCATCAGCATAACAAGGCTCCCAGTTCTCCATGGCCTGTCCTGCCTTTCTGGATTTTACACTTTTTTCAGATGGCCCTTTTGACCGGGGGGAAGTGAGACTTCATTGTAGTGCAGATTTCCTTTGCAAGCTTGCTTGGTTGGCCAAAAAGGGCGTATGCGTTTTTTCCTGAATATATTCAGGAAAAAACGCATACGCCCTTTTTGGCCAAGTGCATCATTGTGGACGTTCTGCCTCTTTTCCTATGCTTTCAATGCAATTCCAGTCTACCTCCTGAAATCGGTTTCCTGCAATTCTGCCCCGCTTTCAAGTCCTCTTGGCAGCCTTACTTCAGTATATTTTTGGACGATAGTTGTCATTTATAACTCTGCAGGTTTGTGAATTACAGTGCCCCTGAGCTCCTTTCTTCAACTCGTTTTCTTGTTAGCTGGCCGCAACACCGCAGGATGGCTTCAGGCCCTAATCTGGTTCCGGCACGGCACGCTGAGCCTTTGGTTATTTCCTCTTCCTGGTGGGAAATGAGAGTTAAATTTGCCCGTCCAGACACCTCCAGCTAGTCTCTCATTGGTTCTCGCTATTCCTGTTCATCTTCCGCAGAAATTGCAAACTGGGCCAAACAGGAGGTTAAAGGGACTGACTCTCCAAGTCGGGAGAGTGTTAGTAAAGCGTCTGGAATGTTGCACCCGAGTACCAGGGTACGAAAACTGAGACATATTTGAACACGTCTCCCGATCACATGGTTGATCATACTCTAGGTTCCACATGCATGTTTTAGCTGAAGGAAGAATACCTTAAACCTGGGTAGTTGAAACCCGTGGAATGGGTACCATGCAATATGACTTCAAAGGGTCTTCATTTGCTCACCGAACCTCTCCAATCCTATCACTGCTGCGTTTATGTCCCTGTACACATGCTTGATTCTCTTTCGGAGACATAGCAATCCATAGGTTTTAAGATACTTAAGAGTCAGGTACATTCTTAGGCGTTTAATATGCGGTGTTGAGTCCATTTCGTTGAGCAAGGAGTAGCTCTTGTCTATTCCATATTTGGCTTAAGGAACTTTATCTGTGCTCATTTCAATCTCTGGTTTTATGCAGCACCCCAACTCACCTTTACCCTTAAACAAGCATAAGTTGGTTTTCTAAATTTGAGACCCTGTTCTGTTCTGTAATTCAGTTCCTGTGTAGCCAAGTTTACATTCCGTGTATTACTGATATCTTATGATGTTTCTTTTTCTGTGTGACTTATTTCAGTTAGAATCATCGTACCTGAATCCACTCATTGTGCTGCTACGGGCCTGATGACATAGATTTCACTGCTGAGTGATACTGCATTGTACGTAAGTACCACAAGTTCTTTATCCATTTTTCACTTTCTGTGATATTGAACTTGTACGGTAAACGAGGTTCTTGTAAACAGAGGCGTCCCAAACATTGGGGTGGCTGTATCTTTTTGATTTTAATTTCCCTAAGCTATAGGACCATAAGTGGCAGTGCCCTAGGCTCTGTTGCTTTGTTTTTTAGATGTTTCAGGAAACACCATACACTTCTCCCGAGTGTCTGTTGGCAGTTTACATCCCGCCCATCAGCATAACAAGGCTCCCAGTTCTCCATGGCCTGTCCTGCCTTTCTGGATTTTACACTTTTTTCAGATGGCCCTTTTGACCGGGGGGAAGTGAGACTTCATTGTAGTGCAGATTTCCTTTGCAAGCTTGCTTGGTTGGCCAAAAAGGGCGTATGCGTTTTTTCCTGAATATATTCAGGAAAAAACGCATACGCCCTTTTTGGCCAAGTGCATCATTGTGGACGTTCTGCCTCTTTTCCTATGCTTTCAATGCAATTCCAGTCTACCTCCTGAAATCGGTTTCCTGCAATTCTGCCCCGCTTTCAAGTCCTCTTGGCAGCCTTACTTCAGTATATTTTTGGACGATAGTTGTCATTTATAACTCTGCAGGTTTGTGAATTACAGTGCCCCTGAGCTCCTTTCTTCAACTCGTTTTCTTGTGAGCTGGCCGCAACACCGCAGGATGGCTTCAGGCCCTAATCTGGTTCCGGCACGGCACGCTGAGCCTTTGGTTATTTCCTCTTCCTGGTGGGAAATGAGAGTTAAATTTGCCCGTCCAGACACCTCCAGCTAGTCTCTCATTGGTTCTCGCTATTCCTGTTCATCTTCCGCAGAAATTGCAAACTGGGCCAAACAGGAGGTTAAAGGGACTGACTCTCCAAGTCGGGAGAGTGTTAGTAAAGCGTCTGGAATGTTGCACCCGAGTACCAGGGTACGAAAACTGAGACATATTTGAACACGTCTCCCGATCACATGGTTGATCATACTCTAGGTTCCACATGCATGTTTTAGCTGAAGGAAGAATACCTTAAACCTGGGTAGTTGAAACCCGTGGAATGGGTACCATGCAATATGACTTCAAAGGGTCTTCATTTGCTCACCGAACCTCTCCAATCCTATCACTGCTGCGTTTATGTCCCTGTACACATGCTTGATTCTCTTTCGGAGACATAGCAATCCATAGGTTTTAAGATACTTAAGAGTCAGGTACATTCTTAGGCGTTTAATATGCGGTGTTGAGTCCATTTCGTTGAGCAAGGAGTAGCTCTTGTCTATTCCATATTTGGCTTAAGGAACTTTATCTGTGCTCATTTCAATCTCTGGTTTTATGCAGCACCCCAACTCACCTTTACCCTTAAACAAGCATAAGTTGGTTTTCTAAATTTGAGACCCTGTTCTGTTCTGTAATTCAGTTCCTGTGTAGCCAAGTTTACATTCCGTGTATTACTGATATCTTATGATGTTTCTTTTTCTGTGTGACTTATTTCAGTTAGAATCATCGTACCTGAATCCACTCATTGTGCTGCTACGGGCCTGATGACATAGATTTCACTGCTGAGTGATACTGCATTGTACGTAAGTACCACAAGTTCTTTATCCATTTTTCACTTTCTGTGATATTGAACTTGTACGGTAAACGAGGTTCTTGTAAACAGAGGCGTCCCAAACATTGGGGTGGCTGTATCTTTTTGATTTTAATTTCCCTAAGCTATAGGACCATAAGTGGAAGTGCCCTAGGCTCTGTTGCTTTGTTTTTTAGATGTTTCAGGAAACACCATACACTTCTTCCGAGTGTCTGTTGGCAATTGACATCCCGCCCATCAGCATAACAAGGCTCCCAGTTCTCCATGGCCTGTCCTGCCTTTCTGGATTTTACACTTTTTTCAGATGGCCCTTTTGACCGGGGGGAAGTGAGACTTCATTGTAGTGCAGATTTCCTTTGCAAGCTTGCTTGGTTGGCCAAAAAGGGCGTATGCGTTTTTTCCTGAATATATTCAGGAAAAAACGCATACGCCCTTTTTGGCCAAGTGCATCATTGTGGACGTTCTGCCTCTTTTCCTATGCTTTCAATGCAATTCCAGTCTACCTCCTGAAATCGGTTTCCTGCAATTCTGCCCCGCTTTCAAGTCCTCTTGGCAGCCTTACTTCAGTATATTTTTGGACGATAGCTGTCATTTATAACTCTGCAGGTTTGTGAATTACAGTGCCCCTGAGCTCCTTTCTTCAACTCGTTTTCTTGTGAGCTGGCCGCAACACCGCAGGATGGCTTCAGGCCCTAATCTGGTTCCGGCACGGCACGCTGAGCCTTTGGTTATTTCCTCTTCCTGGTGGGAAATGAGAGTTAAATTTGCCCGTCCAGACACCTCCAGCTAGTCTCTCATTGGTTCTCGCTATTCCTGTTCATCTTCCGCAGAAATTGCAAACTGGGCCAAACAGGAGGTTAAAGGGACTGACTCTCCAAGTCGGGAGAGTGTTAGTAAAGCGTCTGGAATGTTGCACCCGAGTACCAGGGTACGAAAACTGAGACATATTTGAACACGTCTCCCGATCACATGGTTGATCATACTCTAGGTTCCACATGCATGTTTTAGCTGAAGGAAGAATACCTTAAACCTGGGTAGTTGAAACCCGTGGAATGGGTACCATGCAATATGACTTCAAAGGGTCTTCATTTGCTCACCGAACCTCTCCAATCCTATCACTGCTGCGTTTTTGCCCCTGTACACATGCTTGATTCTCTTTCGGAGACATAGCAATCCATAGGTTTTAAGATACTTAAGAGTCAGGTACATTCTTAGGCGTTTAATATGCGGTGTTGAGTCCATTTCGTTGAGCAAGGAGTAGCTCTTGTCTATTCCATATTTGGCTTAAGGAACTTTATCTGTGCTCATTTCAATCTCTGGTTTTATGCAGCACCCCAACTCACCTTTCCCCTTAAACAAGCATAAGTTGGTTTTCTAAATTTGAGACCCTGTTCTGTTCTGTAATTCAGTTCCTGTGTAGCCAAGTTTACATTCCGTGTATTACTGATATCTTATGATGTTTCTTTTTCTGTGTGACTTATTTCAGTTAGAATCATCGTACCTGAATCCACTCATTGTGCTGCTACGGGCCTGATGACATAGATTTCACTGCTGAGTGATACTGCATTGTACGTAAGTACCACAAGTTCTTTATCCATTTTTCACTTTCTGTGATATTGAACTTGTACGGTAAACGAGGTTCTTGTAAACAGAGGTGTCCCAAACATTGGGGTGGCTGTATCTTTTTGATTTTAATTTCCCTAAGCTATAGGACCATAAGTGGAAGTGCCCTAGGCTCTGTTGCTTTGTTTTTTAGATGTTTCAGGAAACACCATACACTTCTCCCGAGTGTCTGTTGGCAATTTACATCCCGCCCATCAGCATAACAAGGCTCCCAGTTCTCCATGGCCTGTCCTGCCTTTCTGGATTTTACACTTTTTTCAGATGGCCCTTTTGACCGGGGGGAAGTGAGACTTCATTGTAGTGCAGATTTCCTTTGCAAGCTTGCTTGGTTGGCCAAAAAGGGCGTATGCGTTTTTTCCTGAATATATTCAGGAAAAAACGCATACGCCCTTTTTGGCCAAGTGCATCATTGTGGACGTTCTGCCTCTTTTCCTATGCTTTCAATGCAATTCCAGTCTACCTCCTGAAATCGGTTTCCTGCAATTCTGCCCCGCTTTCAAGTCCTCTTGGCAGCCTTACTTCAGTATATTTTTGGACGATAGTTGTCATTTATAACTCTGCAGGTTTGTGAATTACAGTGCCCCTGAGCTCCTTTCTTCAACTCGTTTTCTTGTGAGTTGGCCGCAACACCGCAGGATGGCTTCAGGCCCTAATCTGGTTCCGGCACGGCACGCTGAGCCTTTGGTTATTTCCTCTTCCTGGTGGGAAATGAGAGTTAAATTTGCCCGTCCAGACACCTCCAGCTAGTCTCTCATTGGTTCTCGCTATTCCTGTTCATCTTCCGCAGAAATTGCAAACTGGGCCAAACAGGAGGTTAAAGGGACTGACTCTCCAAGTCGGGAGAGTGTTAGTAAAGCGTCTGGAATGTTGCACCCGAGTACCAGGGTACGAAAACTGAGACATATCTCAACACGTCTCCGGATCACGTGGTTGATCATACTCTGGGTTCCACATAAATGTTTTAGCTGAAGGAAGAATACCTTAAACCTGGAGAGTTGAGACCCGTGGAATGGGTACCATGCAATATGACTTCAAAGGGTCTTCATTTGCTCACCGAACCTCTCCAATCCTATCAGTGCTGCGTTTATGTCCCTGTACACACGCTTGATTCTCTTTTGGAGACATAGCAATCCATAGGTTTTAAGATACTTACTAGTCACGTATATTCTTAGGCGTTTAATATGGCGTGTTGAGTCCATTTCGTTGAGCAAGGAGTAGCTCTTGTCTGTTCCATATTTAGCTTAAGGAACTTTATCTGTGCTCATTTCAATCTCTGGTTTTATGCAGCACCCCAACTCACCTTTCCCTTTAAGCAAGCATAAGTTGGTTTTCTAAATTTGAGACCCTGTTCTGTTTTGTAATTCAGTTCCTCTGTAGCCAAGTTTACATTCCATGTATTAGTGATATTTTTTGATATTTCTTTTTCTGTGTGACTTATTTCAGTTAGAATCATCATACCTGAATCCACTCATTGTGCTGCTACGGGCCTGATGACATAGATTTCACTGCTGAGTGATACTGCATTGTACGTAAGTACCACAAGTTCTTTATCCATTTTTCACTTTCTGTGATATTGAACTTGTACGGTAAACGAGGTTCTGGTAAACAGAGGCGTCCCAAACATTGAGGTGGCTGTATCTTTTTGATTTTAATTTCCCTAAGCTATAGGACCATAAGTGGAAGTGCCCTAGGCTCTGTTGCTTTGTTTTTTAGACGTTTCAGGAAACACCATACACTTCTCCCGAGTGTCTGTTGGCAATTTACATCCCGCCCATCAGCATAACAAGGTTCCCAGTTCTCCATGGCCTGTCCTGCCTTTCTGGATTTTACACTTTTTTCAGATGGCCCTTTTGACCGGGGGGAAGTGAGACTTCATTGTAGTGCAGATTTCCTTTGCAAGCTTGCTTGGTTGGCCAAAAAGGGCGTATGCGTTTTTTCCTGAATATATTCAGGAAAAAACGCATACGCCCTTTTTGGCCAAGTGCATCATTGTGGACGTTCTGCCTCTTTTCCTATGCTTTCAATGCAATTCCAGTCTACCTCCTGAAACCAGTTTCCTGCAATTCTGCCCCGCTTTCAAGTCCTCTTGGCAGCCTTACTTCAGTATATTTTTGGACGATAGCTGTCATTTATAACTCTGCAGGTTTGTGAATTACAGTGCCCCTGAGCTCCTTTCTTCAACCGCTTTCTTGTGAGCTGGCCGCAACACCGCAGGATGGCTTCAGGCCCTAATCTGGTTCTGGCACGGCACGCTGAGCCTTTGGTTAATTCCTCTTCCTGGTGGGAAATGAGAGTTAAATTTGCCCGTCCAGACACCTCCAGCTAGTCTGTCATTGGTTCTCCTTATTCCTGTACATGTTCCGCAGAAATTGCAAACTGGGCCAAACAGGAGGTTAAAGGCACTGACTCTCCAAGTGGGGAGAGTGTTAGTAAAGCGTCTGGAATGTTGCACCCGAGTACCAGGGTATGAAAACTGAGACATATCTGAACACGTCTCCCGATCACGTGGTTGATCATACTCTGGGTTCCACATAAATGTTTTAGCTGAAGGAAGAATACCTTAAACCTGGAGAGTTGAGACCCGTGGAATGGGTACCATGCAATATGACTTCAAAGGGTCTTCATTTGCTCACCGAACCTCTCCAATCCTATCACTGCTGCGTTTATGCCCCTGTACACACGCTTGATTCTCTTTTGGAGACATAGCAATCCATAGGTTTTAAGATACTTACTAGTCACGTACATTCTTAGGCGTTTAATATGGGGTGTTGAGTCCATTTCGTTGAGCAAGGAGTAGCTCTTGTCTGTTCCATATTTAGCTTAAGGAACTTTATCTGTGCTCATTTCAATCTCTGGTTTTATGCAGCACCCCAACTCACCTTTCCCCTTAAGCAAGCATAAGTTGGTTTTCTAAATTTGAGACCCTGTTCTGTTTTGTAATTCAGTTCCTCTGTAGCCAAGTTTACATTCCATGTATTAGTGATATTTTTTGATATTTCTTTTTCTGTGTGACTTATTTCAGTTAGAATCACCATACCCGAATCCACTCATTGTGCTGCTACGGGCCTGGTGACATAGATTTCATTGCTGAGTGATATTGCATTGTACATGAGTACCACAACTTCTTTCTCCATTTTTCACTTTCTGTGATATTGAACTTGTACTGTAAACGAGGTTGTTGTAAACAGAGCCGTCCCAAACTTTGGGGTGGCTGTGTCTTTTTGATTTTAATTTCCCTAAACTATAGGACCATAAGTGGAAGTGCCCTAGGCTCTGTTGCTTTGTTTTTTAGATGTTTCAGGAAACACCATACACTTCTCCCGAGTGGCTGTTGGCAATTTACAACCCGCCCATCAGCATAACAAGGCTCCCAGTTCTCCATGGCCTGTCCTGCCTTTCTGGATTTTACACTTTTTTCAGATGGCCCTTTTGACCGGGGGGAAGTGAGACTTCATTGTAGTGCAGATTTCCTTTGCAAGCTTGCTTGGTTGGCCAAAAAGGGCGTATGCGTTTTTTCCTGAATATATTCAGGAAAAAACGCATACGCCCTTTTTGGCCAAGTGCATCATTGTGGACGTTCTGCCTCTTTTCCTATGCTTTCAATGCGATTCCAGTCTACCTCCTGAAATCGGTTTCCTGCAATTCTGCCCCGCTTTCAAGTCCTCTTGGCAGCCTTACTTCAGTATATTTTTGGACGATAGTTGTCATTTATAACTCTGCAGGTTTGTGAATTACAGTGCCCCTGAGCTCCTTTCTTCAACTCGTTTTCTTGTGAGTTGGCCGCAACACCGCAGGATGGCTTCAGGCCCTAATCTGGTTCCGGCACGGCACGCTGAGCCTTTGGTTATTTCCTCTTCCTGGTGGGAAATGAGAGTTAAATTTGCCCGTCCAGACACCTCCAGCTAGTCTCTCATTGGTTCTCGCTATTCCTGTTCATCTTTCGCAGAAATTGCAAACTGGGCCAAACAGGAGGTTAAAGGGACTGACTCTCCAAGTCGGGAGAGTGTTAGTAAAGCGTCTGGAATGTTGCACCCGAGTACCAGGGTACGAAAACTGAGACATATTTGAACACGTCTCCCGATCACATGGTTGATCATACTCTAGGTTCCACATGCATGTTTTAGCTGAAGGAAGAATACCTTAAACCTGGGTAGTTGAAACCCGTGGAATGGGTACCATGCAATATGACTTCAAAGGGTCTTCATTTGCTCACCGAACCTCTCCAATCCTATCACTGCTGCGTTTATGTCCCTGTACACATGCTTGATTCTCTTTCGGAGACATAGCAATCCATAGGTTTTAAGATACTTAAGAGTCAGGTACATTCTTAGGCGTTTAATATGCGGTGTTGAGTCCATTTCGTTGAGCAAGGAGTAGCTCTTGTCTATTCCATATTTGGCTTAAGGAACTTTATCTGTGCTCATTTCAATCTCTGGTTTTATGCAGCACCCCAACTCACCTTTACCCTTAAACAAGCATAAGTTGGTTTTCTAAATTTGAGACCCTGTTCTGTTCTGTAATTCAGTTCCTGTGTAGCCAAGTTTACATTCCGTGTATTACTGATATCTTATGATGTTTCTTTTTCTGTGTGACTTATTTCAGTTAGAATCATCGTACCTGAATCCACTCATTGTGCTGCTACGGGCCTGATGACATAGATTTCACTGCTGAGTGATACTGCATTGTACGTAAGTACCACAAGTTCTTTATCCATTTTTCACTTTCTGTGATATTGAACTTGTACGGTAAACGAGGTTCTTGTAAACAGAGGCGTCCCAAACATTGGGGTGGCTGTATCTTTTTGATTTTAATTTCCCTAAGCTATAGGACCATAAGTGGAAGTGCCCTAGGCTCTGTTGCTTTGTTTTTTAGATGTTTCAGGAAACACCATACACTTCTTCCGAGTGTCTGTTGGCAATTGACATCCCGCCCATCAGCATAACAAGGCTCCCAGTTCTCCATGGCCTGTCCTGCCTTTCTGGATTTTACACTTTTTTCAGATGGCCCTTTTGACCGGGGGGAAGTGAGACTTCATTGTAGTGCAGATTTCCTTTGCAAGCTTGCTTGGTTGGCCAAAAAGGGCGTATGCGTTTTTTCCTGAATATATTCAGGAAAAAACGCATACGCCCTTTTTGGCCAAGTGCATCATTGTGGACGTTCTGCCTCTTTTCCTATGCTTTCAATGCAATTCCAGTCTACCTCCTGAAATCGGTTTCCTGCAATTCTGCCCCGCTTTCAAGTCCTCTTGGCAGCCTTACTTCAGTATATTTTTGGACGATAGTTGTCATTTATAACTCTGCAGGTTTGTGAATTACAGTGCCCCTGAGCTCCTTTCTTCAACTCGTTTTCTTGTGAGTTGGCCGCAACACCGCAGGATGGCTTCAGGCCCTAATCTGGTTCCGGCACGGCACGCTGAGCCTTTGGTTATTTCCTCTTCCTGGTGGGAAATGAGAGTTAAATTTGCCCGTCCAGACACCTCCAGCTAGTCTCTCATTGGTTCTCGCTATTCCTGTTCATCTTCCGCAGAAATTGCAAACTGGGCCAAACAGGAGGTTAAAGGGACTGACTCTCCAAGTCGGGAGAGTGTTAGTAAAGCGTCTGGAATGTTGCACCCGAGTACCAGGGTACGAAAACTGAGACATATTTGAACACGTCTCCCGATCACATGGTTGATCATACTCTAGGTTCCACATGCATGTTTTAGCTGAAGGAAGAATACCTTAAACCTGGGTAGTTGAAACCCGTGGAATGGGTACCATGCAATATGACTTCAAAGGGTCTTCATTTGCTCACCGAACCTCTCCAATCCTATCACTGCTGCGTTTATGTCCCTGTACACATGCTTGATTCTCTTTCGGAGACATAGCAATCCATAGGTTTTAAGATACTTAAGAGTCAGGTACATTCTTAGGCGTTTAATATGTGGTGTTGAGTCCATTTCGTTGAGCAAGGAGTAGCTCTTGTCTATTCCATATTTGGCTTAAGGAACTTTATCTGTGCTCATTTCAATCTCTGGTTTTATGCAGCACCCCAACTCACCTTTACCCTTAAACAAGCATAAGTTGGTTTTCTAAATTTGAGACCCTGTTCTGTTCTGTAATTCAGTTCCTGTGTAGCCAAGTTTACATTCCGTGTATTACTGATATCTTATGATGTTTCTTTTTCTGTGTGACTTATTTCAGTTAGAATCATCGTACCTGAATCCACTCATTGTGCTGCTACGGGCCTGATGACATAGATTTCACTGCTGAGTGATACTGCATTGTACGTAAGTACCACAAGTTCTTTATCCATTTTTCACTTTCTGTGATATTGAACTTGTACGGTAAACGAGGTTCTTGTAAACAGAGGCGTCCCAAACATTGGGGTGGCTGTATCTTTTTGATTTTAATTTCCCTAAGCTATAGGACCATAAGTGGAAGTGCCCTAGGCTCTGTTGCTTTGTTTTTTAGATGTTTCAGGAAACACCATACACTTCTCCCGAGTGTCTGTTGGCAATTTACATCCCGCCCATCAGCATAACAAGGCTCCCAGTTCTCCATGGCCTGTCCTGCCTTTCTGGATTTTACACTTTTTTCAGATGGCCCTTTTGACCGGGGCGAGGAGAGACTTCATTGTAGTGCAGATTTCCTTTGCAAGCTTGCTTGGTTGGCCAAAAAGGGCGTATGCGTTTTTTCCTGAATATATTCAGGAAAAAACGCATACGCCCTTTTTGGCCAAGTGCATCATTGTGGACGTTCTGCCTCTTTTCCTATGCTTTCAATGCAATTCCAGTCTACCTCCTGAAATCGGTTTCCTGCAATTCTGCCCCGCTATCAAGTCCTCTTGGCAGCCTTACTTCAGTATATTTTTGGACGATAGCTGTCATTTATAACTCTGCAGGTTTGTGAATTACAGTGCCCCTGAGCTCCTTTCTTCAACTCGTTTTCTTGTGAGCTGGCCGCAACACCGCAGGATGGCTTCAGGCCCTAATCTGGTTCCGGCACGGCACGCTGAGCCTTTGGTTATTTCCTCTTCCTGGTGGGAAATGAGAGTTAAATTTGCCCGTCCAGACACCTCCAGCTAGTCTCTCATTGGTTCTCGCTATTCCTGTTCATCTTCCGCAGAAATTGCAAACTGGGCCAAACAGGAGGTTAAAGGGACTGACTCTCCAAGTCGGGAGAGTGTTAGTAAAGCGTCTGGAATGTTGCACCCGAGTACCAGGGTACGAAAACTGAGACATATTTGAACACGTCTCCCGATCACATGGTTGATCATACTCTAGGTTCCACATGCATGTTTTAGCTGAAGGAAGAATACCTTAAACCTGGGTAGTTGAAACCCGTGGAATGGGTACCATGCAATATGACTTCAAAGGGTCTTCATTTGCTCACCGAACCTCTCCAATCCTATCACTGCTGCGTTTATGTCCCTGTACACATGCTTGATTCTCTTTCGGAGACATAGCAATCCATAGGTTTTAAGATACTTAAGAGTCAGGTACATTCTTAGGCGTTTAATATGCGGTGTTGAGTCCATTTCGTTGAGCAAGGAGTAGCTCTTGTCTATTCCATATTTGGCTTAAGGAACTTTATCTGTGCTCATTTCAATCTCTGGTTTTATGCAGCACCCCAACTCACCTTTACCCTTAAACAAGCATAAGTTGGTTTTCTAAATTTGAGACCCTGTTCTGTTCTGTAATTCAGTTCCTGTGTAGCCAAGTTTACATTCCGTGTATTACTGATATCTTATGATGTTTCTTTTTCTGTGTGACTTATTTCAGTTAGAATCATCGTACCTGAATCCACTCATTGTGCTGCTACGGGCCTGATGACATAGATTTCACTGCTGAGTGATACTGCATTGTACGTAAGTACCACAAGTTCTTTATCCATTTTTCACTTTCTGTGATATTGAACTTGTACGGTAAACGAGGTTCTTGTAAACAGAGGCGTCCCAAACATTGGGGTGGCTGTATCTTTTTGATTTTAATTTCCCTAAGCTATAGGACCATAAGTGGAAGTGCCCTAGGCTCTGTTGCTTTGTTTTTTAGATGTTTCAGGAAACACCATACACTTCTCCCGAGTGTCTGTTGGCAATTTACATCCCGCCCATCAGCATAACAAGGCTCCCAGTTCTCCATGGCCTGTCCTGCCTTTCTGGATTTTACACTTTTTTCAGATGGCCCTTTTGACCGGGGCGAGGTGAGACTTCATTGTAGTGCAGATTTCCTTTGCAAGCTTGCTTGGTTGGCCAAAAAGGGCGTATGCGTTTTTTCCTGAATATATTCAGGAAAAAACGCATACGCCCTTTTTGGCCAAGTGCATCATTGTGGACGTTCTGCCTCTTTTCCTATGCTTTCAATGCAATTCCAGTCTACCTCCTGAAATCGGTTTCCTGCAATTCTGCCCCGCTATCAAGTCCTCTTGGCAGCCTTACTTCAGTATATTTTTGGACGATAGCTGTCATTTATAACTCTGCAGGTTTGTGAATTACAGTGCCCCTGAGCTCCTTTCTTCAACTCGTTTTCTTGTGAGCTGGCCGCAACACCGCAGGATGGCTTCAGGCCCTAATCTGGTTCCGGCACGGCACGCTGAGCCTTTGGTTATTTCCTCTTCCTGGTGGGAAATGAGAGTTAAATTTGCCCGTCCAGACACCTCCAGCTAGTCTCTCATTGGTTCTCGCTATTCCTGTTCATCTTCCGCAGAAATTGCAAACTGGGCCAAACAGGAGGTTAAAGGGACTGACTCTCCAAGTCGGGAGAGTGTTAGTAAAGCGTCTGGAATGTTGCACCCGAGTACCAGGGTACGAAAACTGAGACATATTTGAACACGTCTCCCGATCACATGGTTGATCATACTCTAGGTTCCACATGCATGTTTTAGCTGAAGGAAGAATACCTTAAACCTGGGTAGTTGAAACCCGTGGAATGGGTACCATGCAATATGACTTCAAAGGGTCTTCATTTGCTCACCGAACCTCTCCAATCCTATCACTGCTGCGTTTATGTCCCTGTACACATGCTTGATTCTCTTTCGGAGACATAGCAATCCATAGGTTTTAAGATACTTAAGAGTCAGGTACATTCTTAGGCGTTTAATATGCGGTGTTGAGTCCATTTCGTTGAGCAAGGAGTAGCTCTTGTCTATTCCATATTTGGCTTAAGGAACTTTATCTGTGCTCATTTCAATCTCTGGTTTTATGCAGCACCCCAACTCACCTTTACCCTTAAACAAGCATAAGTTGGTTTTCTAAATTTGAGACCCTGTTCTGTTCTGTAATTCAGTTCCTGTGTAGCCAAGTTTACATTCCGTGTATTACTGATATCTTATGATGTTTCTTTTTCTGTGTGACTTATTTCAGTTAGAATCATCGTACCTGAATCCACTCATTGTGCTGCTACGGGCCTGATGACATAGATTTCACTGCTGAGTGATACTGCATTGTACGTAAGTACCACAAGTTCTCTATCCATTTTTCACTTTCTGTGATATTGAACTTGTACGGTAAACGAGGTTCTTGTAAACAGAGGCGTCCCAAACATTGGGGTGGCTGTATCTTTTTGATTTTAATTTCCCTAAGCTATAGGACCATAAGTGGAAGTGCCCTAGGCTCTGTTGCTTTGTTTTTTAGATGTTTCAGGAAACACCATACACTTCTCCCGAGTGTCTGTTGGCAATTTACATCCCGCCCATCAGCATAACAAGGCTCCCAGTTCTCCATGGCCTGTCCTGCCTTTCTGGATTTTACACTTTTTTCAGATGGCCCTTTTGACCGGGGCGAGGTGAGACTTCATTGTAGTGCAGATTTCCTTTGCAAGCTTGCTTGGTTGGCCAAAAAGGGCGTATGCGTTTTTTCCTGAATATATTCAGGAAAAAACGCATACGCCCTTTTTGGCCAAGTGCATCATTGTGGACGTTCTGCCTCTTTTCCTATGCTTTCAATGCAATTCCAGTCTACCTCCTGAAATCGGTTTCCTGCAATTCTGCCCCGCTATCAAGTCCTCTTGGCAGCCTTACTTCAGTATATTTTTGGACGATAGCTGTCATTTATAACTCTGCAGGTTTGTGAATTACAGTGCCCCTGAGCTCCTTTCTTCAACTCGTTTTCTTGTGAGCTGGCCGCAACACCGCAGGATGGCTTCAGGCCCTAATCTGGTTCCGGCACGGCACGCTGAGCCTTTGGTTATTTCCTCTTCCTGGTGGGAAATGAGAGTTAAATTTGCCCGTCCAGACACCTCCAGCTAGTCTCTCATTGGTTCTCGCTATTCCTGTTCATCTTCCGCAGAAATTGCAAACTGGGCCAAACAGGAGGTTAAAGGGACTGACTCTCCAAGTCGGGAGAGTGTTAGTAAAGCGTCTGGAATGTTGCACCCGAGTACCAGGGTACGAAAACTGAGACATATTTGAACACGTCTCCCGATCACATGGTTGATCATACTCTAGGTTCCACATGCATGTTTTAGCTGAAGGAAGAATACCTTAAACCTGGGTAGTTGAAACCCGTGGAATGGGTACCATGCAATATGACTTCAAAGGGTCTTCATTTGCTCACCGAACCTCTCCAATCCTATCACTGCTGCGTTTATGTCCCTGTACACATGCTTGATTCTCTTTCGGAGACATAGCAATCCATAGGTTTTAAGATACTTAAGAGTCAGGTACATTCTTAGGCGTTTAATATGCGGTGTTGAGTCCATTTCGTTGAGCAAGGAGTAGCTCTTGTCTATTCCATATTTGGCTTAAGGAACTTTATCTGTGCTCATTTCAATCTCTGGTTTTATGCAGCACCCCAACTCACCTTTACCCTTAAACAAGCATAAGTTGGTTTTCTAAATTTGAGACCCTGTTCTGTTCTGTAATTCAGTTCCTGTGTAGCCAAGTTTACATTCCGTGTATTACTGATATCTTATGATGTTTCTTTTTCTGTGTGACTTATTTCAGTTAGAATCATCGTACCTGAATCCACTCATTGTGCTGCTACGGGCCTGATGACATAGATTTCACTGCTGAGTGATACTGCATTGTACGTAAGTACCACAAGTTCTTTATCCATTTTTCACTTTCTGTGATATTGAACTTGTACGGTAAACGAGGTTCTTGTAAACAGAGGCGTCCCAAACATTGGGGTGGCTGTATCTTTTTGATTTTAATTTCCCTAAGCTATAGGACCATAAGTGGAAGTGCCCTAGGCTCTGTTGCTTTGTTTTTTAGATGTTTCAGGAAACACCATACACTTCTCCCGAGTGTCTGTTGGCAATTTACATCCCGCCCATCAGCATAACAAGGCTCCCAGTTCTCCATGGCCTGTCCTGCCTTTCTGGATTTTACACTTTTTTCAGATGGCCCTTTTGACCGGGGCGAGGTGAGACTTCATTGTAGTGCAGATTTCCTTTGCAAGCTTGCTTGGTTGGCCAAAAAGGGCGTATGCGTTTTTTCCTGAATATATTCAGGAAAAAACGCATACGCCCTTTTTGGCCAAGTGCATCATTGTGGACGTTCTGCCTCTTTTCCTATGCTTTCAATGCAATTCCAGTCTACCTCCTGAAATCGGTTTCCTGCAATTCTGCCCCGCTATCAAGTCCTCTTGGCAGCCTTACTTCAGTATATTTTTGGACGATAGCTGTCATTTATAACTCTGCAGGTTTGTGAATTACAGTGCCCCTGAGCTCCTTTCTTCAACTCGTTTTCTTGTGAGCTGGCCGCAACACCGCAGGATGGCTTCAGGCCCTAATCTGGTTCCGGCACGGCACGCTGAGCCTTTGGTTATTTCCTCTTCCTGGTGGGAAATGAGAGTTAAATTTGCCCGTCCAGACACCTCCAGCTAGTCTCTCATTGGTTCTCGCTATTCCTGTTCATCTTCCGCAGAAATTGCAAACTGGGCCAAACAGGAGGTTAAAGGGACTGACTCTCCAAGTCGGGAGAGTGTTAGTAAAGCGTCTGGAATGTTGCACCCGAGTACCAGGGTACGAAAACTGAGACATATTTGAACACGTCTCCCGATCACATGGTTGATCATACTCTAGGTTCCACATGCATGTTTTAGCTGAAGGAAGAATACCTTAAACCTGGGTAGTTGAAACCCGTGGAATGGGTACCATGCAATATGACTTCAAAGGGTCTTCATTTGCTCACCGAACCTCTCCAATCCTATCACTGCTGCGTTTATGTCCCTGTACACATGCTTGATTCTCTTTCGGAGACATAGCAATCCATAGGTTTTAAGATACTTAAGAGTCAGGTACATTCTTAGGCGTTTAATATGCGGTGTTGAGTCCATTTCGTTGAGCAAGGAGTAGCTCTTGTCTATTCCATATTTGGCTTAAGGAACTTTATCTGTGCTCATTTCAATCTCTGGTTTTATGCAGCACCCCAACTCACCTTTCCCCTTAAACAAGCATAAGTTGGTTTTCTAAATTTGAGACCCTGTTCTGTTCTGTAATTCAGTTCCTGTGTAGCCAAGTTTACATTCCGTGTATTACTGATATCTTATGATGTTTCTTTTTCTGTGTGACTTATTTCAGTTAGAATCATCGTACCTGAATCCACTCATTGTGCTGCTACGGGCCTGATGACATAGATTTCACTGCTGAGTGATACTGCATTGTACGTAAGTAGCACAAGTTCTCTATCCATTTTTCACTTTCTGTGATATTGAACTTGTACGGTAAACGAGGTTCTTGTAAACAGAGGCGTCCCAAACATTGGGGTGGCTGTATCTTTTTGATTTTAATTTCCCTAAGCTATAGGACCATAAGTGGAAGTGCCCTAGGCTCTGTTGCTTTGTTTTTTAGATGTTTCAGGAAACACCATACACTTCTCCCGAGTGTCTGTTGGCAATTTACATCCCGCCCATCAGCATAACAAGGCTCCCAGTTCTCCATGGCCTGTCCTGCCTTTCTGGATTTTACACTTTTTTCAGATGGCCCTTTTGACCGGGGCGAGGTGAGACTTCATTGTAGTGCAGATTTCCTTTGCAAGCTTGCTTGGTTGGCCAAAAAGGGCGTATGCGTTTTTTCCTGAATATATTCAGGAAAAAACGCATACGCCCTTTTTGGCCAAGTGCATCATTGTGGACGTTCTGCCTCTTTTCCTATGCTTTCAATGCAATTCCAGTCTACCTCCTGAAATCGGTTTCCTGCAATTCTGCCCCGCTATCAAGTCCTCTTGGCAGCCTTACTTCAGTATATTTTTGGACGATAGCTGTCATTTATAACTCTGCAGGTTTGTGAATTACAGTGCCCCTGAGCTCCTTTCTTCAACTCGTTTTCTTGTGAGCTGGCCGCAACACCGCAGGATGGCTTCAGGCCCTAATCTGGTTCCGGCACGGCACGCTGAGCCTTTGGTTATTTCCTCTTCCTGGTGGGAAATGAGAGTTAAATTTGCCCGTCCAGACACCTCCAGCTAGTCTCTCATTGGTTCTCGCTATTCCTGTTCATCTTCCGCAGAAATTGCAAACTGGGCCAAACAGGAGGTTAAAGGGACTGACTCTCCAAGTCGGGAGAGTGTTAGTAAAGCGTCTGGAATGTTGCACCCGAGTACCAGGGTACGAAAACTGAGACATATTTGAACACGTCTCCCGATCACATGGTTGATCATACTCTGGGTTCCACATGCATGTTTTAGCTGAAGGAAGAATACCTTAAACCTGGGTAGTTGAAACCCGTGGAATGGGTACCATGCAATATGACTTCAAAGGGTCTTCATTTGCTCACCGAACCTCTCCAATCCTATCACTGCTGCGTTTATGTCCCTGTACACATGCTTGATTCTCTTTCGGAGACATAGCAATCCATAGGTTTTAAGATACTTAAGAGTCAGGTACATTCTTAGGCGTTTAATATGCGGTGTTGAGTCCATTTCGTTGAGCAAGGAGTAGCTCTTGTCTATTCCATATTTGGCTTAAGGAACTTTATCTGTGCTCATTTCAATCTCTGGTTTTATGCAGCACCCCAACTCACCTTTACCCTTAAACAAGCATAAGTTGGTTTTCTAAATTTGAGACCCTGTTCTGTTCTGTAATTCAGTTCCTGTGTAGCCAAGTTTACATTCCGTGTATTACTGATATCTTATGATGTTTCTTTTTCTGTGTGACTTATTTCAGTTAGAATCATCGTACCTGAATCCACTCATTGTGCTGCTACGGGCCTGATGACATAGATTTCACTGCTGAGTGATACTGCATTGTACGTAAGTACCACTAGTTCTTTATCCATTTTTCACTTTCTGTGATATTGAACTTGTACGGTAAACGAGGTTCTTGTAAACAGAGGCGTCCCAAACATTGGGGTGGCTGTATCTTTTTGATTTTAATTTCCCTAAGCTATAGGACCATAAGTGGAAGTGCCCTAGGCTCTGTTGCTTTGTTTTTTAGATGTTTCAGGAAACACCATACACTTCTCCCGAGTGTCTGTTGGCAATTTACATCCCGCCCATCAGCATAACAAGGCTCCCAGTTCTCCATGGCCTGTCCTGCCTTTCTGGATTTTACACTTTTTTCAGATGGCCCTTTTGACCGGGGGGAAGTGAGACTTCATTGTAGTGCAGATTTCCTTTGCAAGCTTGCTTGGTTGGCCAAAAAGGGCGTATGCGTTTTTTCCTGAATATATTCAGGAAAAAACGCATACGCCCTTTTTGGCCAAGTGCATCATTGTGGACGTTCTGCCTCTTTTCCTATGCTTTCAATGCAATTCCAGTCTACCTCCTGAAATCGGTTTCCTGCAATTCTGCCCCGCTTTCAAGTCCTCTTGGCAGCCTTACTTCAGTATATTTTTGGACGATAGTTGTCATTTATAACTCTGCAGGTTTGTGAATTACAGTGCCCCTGAGCTCCTTTCTTCAACTCGTTTTCTTGTGAGCTGGCCGCAACACCGCAGGATGGCTTCAGGCCCTAATCTGGTTCCGGCACGGCACGCTGAGCCTTTGGTTATTTCCTCTTCCTGGTGGGAAATGAGAGTTAAATTTGCCCGTCCAGACACCTCCAGCTAGTCTCTCATTGGTTCTCGCTATTCCTGTTCATCTTCCGCAGAAATTGCAAACTGGGCCAAACAGGAGGTTAAAGGCGCTGACTCTCCAAGTGGGGAGAGTGTTAGTAAAGCGTCTGGAATGTTGCACCCGAGTACCAGGGTACGAAAACTGAGACATATTTGAACACGTCTCCCGATCACATGGTTGATCATACTCTAGGTTCCACATGCATGTTTTAGCTGAAGGAAGAATACCTTAAACCTGGGTAGTTGAAACCCGTGGAATGGGTACCATGCAATATGACTTCAAAGGGTCCTCATTTGCTCACCGAACCTCTCCAATCCTATCACTGCTGCGTTTATGTCCCTGTACACATGCTTGATTCTCTTTCGGAGACATAGCAATCCATAGGTTTTAAGATACTTAAGAGTCAGGTACATTCTTAGGCGTTTAATATGCGGTGTTGAGTCCATTTCGTTGAGCAAGGAGTAGCTCTTGTCTATTCCATATTTGGCTTAAGGAACTTTATCTGTGCTCATTTCAATCTCTGGTTTTATGCAGCACCCCAACTCACCTTTACCCTTAAACAAGCATAAGTTGGTTTTCTAAAGTTGAGACCCTGTTCTGTTCTGTAATTCAGTTCCTGTGTAGCCAAGTTTACATTCCGTG